>NC_081827.1:229357417-229669265 GCF_030867095.1 Alligator mississippiensis | reverse complement strand
GGGCTGTCAGCAGAGTGGGAGTGAAGGGATCAGCAGTAGCTGTGGGGATGCTCTGCCCGGTCTCAGCTGGGGGGGGGGGGTGGAACACAGCCCCTCACTTCGTGGCCCCCACCAGCTACCCTGGCAGGGGAATTAGGGGAACTGGGAAGGGCTTCCAAGGTAAGGGGAATCCATTCCACCCCACCCCTGCCCCCCAGCCCCAGCCAGGCCTCTTGAGAGTGGGAGCAGCAGCTTCTGGGCAAGCCCAGCCTGAGCTGGAGGGAGCAGAGGGGTGGAACGGAGCTTCCTCACCTCAGGGGCCCAGCCCAGCTCCCCCCAGTACACCAGCTGGGGTAGTTGGTGGGTGCCATGAGGCAAGGGGATCTTTTCCACTGCCTCCTTCAGCTCAGGCCAGGCATAGCAGCCCTGTAGCTGCTCCCTTCACTCCCTCTCTGCTAACAGCCCCAGAGCTAGGAATGGGGATGGGGCTTGGGAGAGGGCCAGTGCGGGCAAACTCATTTCCTCTCCCAACCCAACTGGCAAATGTCTGTTGTCTTGTGGGGGCAGGGTGTGGTACTCTAACTCATGACACTTTAGGTAAAGTGCCATGAGTTAGAGCAGGGCCCTGAATGTCTGTCAATGCCCTAAGTGTACAAGTATACTGATGTAAGGTACACTTCTGTTTAGGGTATGCAGCTTCTTTTTACGTGGTCATTTGCCAAGACAAACAAGTTATTACCCATTTCCCAGACCACATAGTAGAGCAGCCTGCTGCATGTAGCTACCCTGGAATAGCAGCTCATCTGTCCACTCCAGATCCCTGAGTAATTTACATCAAGATGTAGAACTGATGTAAAAATCACTGATGTAAATGTGTTGTTTGTCCAGGCCCTGACCAACAAGTTTTCCTTTAAACAATAACTTAAAACATTCTCCCATTAAAATGTTATTTCTATTCTGTGCTTTCATCAAGCAAAAGCAACAATCTTCACTGAAGTTAGAAGAGACAGAAAACAAGCTCTGTTGGATTTTTAGACCTCTGAACCTAAGCAGTCTGAGGTCCTTAATGAAGATAATAATGAGAATGGGAAAGCAAGGCAGCTCTTAGAAGCACAATGAAAGAAATCCTTTGGACACGGTAAAAATATAAGACTGTAATTGCCTTAGACCACAAGTTTCAGCGTATGAGTGCAGGAGAGGATACATACTGCTTGGCAAAAGTCACATCACATGGTAATTTCAAAACAAGCCTAAAAACAACTCCATGTAGTAGACATACTATTTTAAGATTTTTGCCGGAGAAACTATTTTGAAACACGCTAATATAGACACTGTTGTAATGGTACTTTGGAAGAGACAAGTTCAAATGAGAACACTGACTCATTGGTTGTTTTTTAGCCCAATCAAGCATCTAGTTAGATAACATGCCCCAGTCAATGACATTACTGCCTTAGAGAATATGGCTTCCAGAGGACATTATCATTCTTTTGGCTGAGGAAGAAAGAGTCACTTTTGCTACCCCATCCAACATATTCAAATGTAAAGAGTTGCAATCCATCACAACAGAAAATTAAAACTGCTTAAGGGTCACTTGGTGGAGTGGTGTTCCGCACATACTAATCTTTTCTGTTACCAAGCCATTATACTAACTGAAGTCTAATATGAATACATTTCTGCAAAAGTATTAGAGATTAATAGGCTCTGAAAAGTGCACGGTACCTTAGGCGATGTTTTCTTTTAATATGTTAAGAAATATTTTTTCTTTAACAGTATTTTTTTTACATAATTCAGTAAACCTCCTGGCATAAAATCATTACGCTGGGTAAGGTGGGAAAACAATTTAGATGCAAATGCATAGAGATTACTATAAAAATATCAACATGTGGGGCACTTCTACACATTGCCATACAGTGGCATTGCTACGATGTCATGCTTTATAATACTTCCTTTTAAAAGTACTAAAGCACAGCACAGAAACCACCTGTACTGTACCGTGCGCATGGCACAGGGTTAGATTTTGCCACTACTTCACTATAGCAGCATGCTAAAATGGGGGAATGCACCACTGCGGCAAAGTAGCTGCCAATCATGTGTAGACTCATGAGATCGCTACATCACCATAGCACGCCATATGACAACACAGCACATTGTTACAGTGATGTGTAGATGTGCCCATGGTAAACTTTCTTAGTCTATGCAGTGAATAAAATATTATGTTAAAACAGCAATAATTTTCTAGAAAATTCTGAGTGAAATTCAGTGAAAAGGAAATGTAGTTTACAGCTGCTTTGCATTTGTCCCTCTGTTCTTTCTGGGCATATATCTACACATGCATTTGATCCAAGATCAGTTTACTTGCAAGTAAACCTCTAGCGAGTAAACGCTCCTGGCAGGCATCTACACATGCAGGGACTAGGCAGCAGATTTGCTGCTCTTAGCACCAAATTTCCTGCTGCCATCTAGGTTAGCTCCAGGCTCTGGCTGCAGCTGCCAGCATCTGGAAGTCCTCTTGAAAAAGCAGCCCCACTCTCTGCTCCCTGGACAGCCACTTCCCTGACCAGGAGCAATGTGCACAGCACAGGGGCAGCACACAGCAGCTCCATCCTCACCAACTCTGCCTCCCTGCACTATGACTGCTCTACCTCTTGCCCCTGGTAGTGACGACCAGGATCTTGGGCTCCTGTTGGCCACTGCACTGGCCCTGCTGGCCCACTACACTGATCGCCACTGGCTCATGACCCTCTGACCCCTCCCAGCTTCCCCTCATGCAGCAGCCACCTGCCCGGCTGCAGCACACCATCCCACACCGGACAGGGTCCAGGTGGCAGCTGCACTATGGTGGTGGCACCATAGTGCAGCTGCCACCTGGACCCTGTCCGGCTGGCTGGACCCCAGCAAGGATGCCAATGATGGGCTGCTGGACACAACTGCCAGGGTTGCCTTTGCCCTCCTAGGCCTCCAGCCCTGCCACCTGTGAATCTGCCAGGCCAGCCAGGATTAGTAGCTGCACATCATTCAGCACACCTGGGACAATGATCAGTGGCTGGAGGCATTCTGGATTACCCAGGCCACCTTCCAGGACCTCCTGGAGCAGCTCTGCCCACCCTTGCACTGCTGAAGCTGGTCATACCTGCCAGCCTCCACTATGTGGGACATCCTCTTGGGGTGCCAGGGATGCCATCCTGGAGGTGTGCGGGGTCCTCCAGGATGTAATGGTGCACACGGTGCTCTGCATGCATGACCCCCTGGTGGAGGGGGAAGGGTTCCATGCCCTGGGATTCCCCCAGTACATCAAGGCCCTGACAGGACCCACATCCCTATCACCTGCCTGCCCTATGGGGACTGGCCTTACTATATCCAGAGGGGCTTTTACTCCATTGTGAAAAGAAAAAAAATATTTCTTAACACATTAAAAGAAAGCATCACCTAAGGTACCCCACCCACCCCCAGCACCATGCTCACTGCAGGCACATCTCACAAAAACAACAGTTTTTATTCCCCTCACATCAAACAGACCACCCTATGTCCTCAACAGAGCTCCTCCACCACCCACCAACAATAAATTACCCTCTTCCTCGTGCAAACTATTTACAAAGTGCTTTGTGTGCTTTCCTGGGATGGGGGGCCTTGGAGTGGGGGTACCTAGGGGGCAGAGTCCTGGGAAGTGTGGCCAGCATGCTGACCTCTGACCATTCCCCCATGGGTGTGGACAGTGCTACAAGCCCATGGGGTGGGGGCTCACCCAGGGGCAATGGCAGCCAGTGTTCCCCTGGCACGGGCGACTCCCTCTCTGGCAGCTGGTATTCAGGGCCAGTGGGGCCTGAGTCTGGTCCTGGCTCCTCTTCAGGCAGCTCAGCTCCACACCTGCATGCAGCTAGGGTGAGTGGCAGGCTTGGGCCCAAGCAGGGTGGCAGGGCACTCAGGGTGGGGGCCGGGCCAGGGGCTCCTGGCTGCTGGAGGCAACACAGGATCTTCTTCCAGGTCCATGAGTTGGGCCTGCTGCTGGGCAGTAGGAGGCTGCCAGGGGGCAGCTGGTACTAGCGTTGAAGGCCAGAAAAGGTGACACAAAGGTGACCGCCAGGGCCAGAATGGTGTCCAGCACCTGGCAGTCATCATCCATGGCCTGCACTGCCCAGGCTAGGATTGTGTTCTGCTCTTGCAGCACCTCCAGCCGCTCATGTTCCAGGGCAAGGAACTGTGCCCAGAACTCTCAGTCTACCTGGTCCCACACATCTTTGTGTGCAACATCCTCCATCTGCCAGGCCCATGAGTCCTCCAGCCAGTCCCCTGATGCCACCATTAGATGCTTCAGGAGGATGGTAAGGTCCTGAGTCCACCTCTGGTGGGTCCACCTCTGATAGAACTGGTACATTTGTAAAGCCCTGGCTGTGGGTGGTGGTGACCCTGAGCATGCATCCCTGCTGCCAAGTGTTGCCTCTCCCCCATGTGCAGCTGCAGAACCTGCAGAGCCATAAGAAAGAAGCTGTTCATGAGAGAGTTTACAACATTTCTCAGATAAGATGCTCTGTCCCCAGTGCTGTGCACTACCCAGTCTCAGATCGGGGATCAGGAGTGCACGGGTGCCCAGGAACCATGGTAAGTCAGGCAGGCAGGCCCGGGCCCAGGTGGACACCAGCCAAGGCCCCCATCCCCACTCACTTACTTGAGGCCAGAGAGCCAGTGGGTGCTGGCCACAGGCAGCCTACCTCCTGCACCCCTTTCCTGGGACAGGCCAGGTTCCTGGCAGCACCTGCTGCCGTGGCTCCACACCCCACTCCCCTGTCCCAGAGGCCAGCTGCTCTCCTGTGCTGCTGCTCATCCCATGGTAACTGAGCTTGGGGGTGTGGGACTCCCAGGAGACTGGGACGAGGAGCTGCCCGCACCCCAACCTGCCCTGCAAGAGGCCTCTTCAGGGAGGTGCCCCAGGACCAGCCCCCACCACCACACTTGCAGTGTACCCCATGCATGCCTCTGCTGTGCATCATGGGCACTGCATGAGGAGCTGTTTGAAAGGACCCATGGGTGCCTGACCCATGATGCCAGTTGTCACCAACCAGTTGATCAGCATCAACCCATCCATCCTGAAGCCTCTTGCAGTTGATCCTGCTCTGGGAGGGGCAAGGGGGACTGAGTGCGTGCATGAAATTGCGCCTCTCCACCCCAGCCCACCAGGTCAGTCAGTGGGGGAAGGGAAGGAGCAGGGTCCAGATCGAGGCCCCCGCAGTGAGGGACAGAGTGCAGAAGCAGCCCAGTAAGTGGGGCCCTGGCTGGGTGGGTGGTGGGAGGATTGATCCCGGGCAGCTCATCCGGGAACGGGGTGGGGAGGGGCTCCTGCTGCTGTGTGCACCCTGGTGGAGGCCCCAGGGGGCATATGCCCCCCCATCTGTGCCCGGTGGAGGTGGCTCCTGCTGCAGGCTGGGCTTTGTGCCCCGAGCCCTGCTGCAACTGGCCAGGTAACAGCCCAACACAATATGTGTCTTGCTGCTCCTGAGCCAGCTGCAGTGGGGCTCGGGGCACAAAGCCCAGCCCACAGCAGGAACCACCTCATCTGGGCACTGATCGGGGGGGGGGACACATGCCCTCCCCAAACATGGGACAGCACAGGTGGCTGCAGCAGTAGTGAGGGAGGTAGCAGAGATGGAGCAGGGGCAGGTCCTGCACAGCCAGGACAGAGCCACGAGTGGCTCATCTAGGGGTTGCAGGGAGGGGGAGGCATGCACCATGGGAGGGCACAGGGGGGACGCGTGCCCCTGGAATTGTTTTGGGCAGCGCAGGCTGCAGCTGTCAGCTGGTGCTGGGCCGTTCCCAGCAGAAGCTGAGGCCGGGCAGCAGCAGCAGCACTGGGAGCAGGACTATGAGGGGCTGCAGCCACCTGAAAATTCACTGTATCCCCCACAATCCCCTTCCCAGCACCAGCACTGCCCAACCCAACTGCAGCCCCAAGCTTCCACCTCCCAGCACCTTCCCTCCCCCCTGCAAGGGCATGGGGGCCGTGTGCCCCAGATCTGCATGGGGGAGGGCAGGCTGCCACTGTGGGATGGGACTGGGAGGTGTCTCTGGGCTGTCCCTGCCCCAGGCTGGGGGCTGCAATCAGACCAGGCAGCAGTAGCACTGGAAGGAAAACTGGGGGGTCTACAGCCAATTTTTGGATGGCTGCAGCCCCCTGTAGCCCCCTCCTAGCACTGCTGCCACCACCACATGGCCTCAGCCTCCACTGGAAACAGCCTGCCCCAGCCACCAGCTGCAGTCCACCCTGCCCTGCCCTGCAAAGTTCTGGGGGCACTTGCCACCCTGCGCCCTCCCAGGGTGCATGCCCCCACCTCACTGTGCCCCCCAGACAAGCTACTCGTGACTCCATCCCATGGTGCAGGACCTGCTCCTGCTCCTGCTCCTGCTCCAGCCCCGCTTTGCTCCCTCACTCACTGCTATTGGTGAGATACAGCGAGGCCCCAGCAGTGAGAGAGGGAGTGGGGCTAGGGCTGGGGCTTTGATCTGCCCTGCCCCCCCCATAGCCCTTTCCTCTCCCCCTGCCCCTTCCCCCACAGACTTACCTGCTGGGGAGGCTTGCCCCCAAATAATTTTCTCTCCCTCTGCCTCAATCTGCACCCCCCCCCGCTTTCCCTCCCCACAGACTTACCTGTTGGGCGGGGAGAGGGGGTGGCAGCAGCACAGGGTTGATCTTGAGTACCTTTTAAATTCCAAAAGTGATCTCCAACTTAAAAAGGTTGGAGACCACTGCATTATGCCCTGTTGCTGCTGATGGTCATGGTGCCCCAGCCACACCTGTGCACCTGGCACAAAACCCTGAGTTATGATGGTGCAGGGAGCTGGCCCACAACCTCTGCTGCTGCCTGCAGCTGCACTACACATCCCTGTCCCCTGAAGCAGAGAAGTACATTGCTGCCAACTTTGGTGCATTCCTTGGCATGTGAGAAGCCCACTCTTGCCAAGCTGTGGGGGCACAGGCTACTCATTAAAGCTTGGCACTATCTCCCACCTCCCTGCATGGTGTGTGGGTGTGACCTGGGGCCAGGAAAGTGTGGCCAGGCCAGGCGTAGAGGTGGGGCAGGGGCAGGGGCTGGGGGCAGAGGTGCAAGTGGGGAGGGCCCTTCCCCAGGGTGGGCCCTACAATGTAGACAGGACAATGGCATTTGATCCTGAATGGCAGTGACAGCATGTGGTTCCAGGTGGTGTCCTCAGATAATAGGGTGCAGCATGCAAGTGCCCAGCTGGGGGCCACCCCTGGGGAGGAGCTGGCACTGCTGGCAGCAGGTGATGTCATGGCCAACTGCACCTCACAGCTGGGCCTGGGGCTGTGGAGCTGTTGGGGCAGGGCTCCCTGAGCTGCTGATGCAGGGTGCAGCCAGGGAGCTTGGCAGGACAGGCTGGTGGATTCCCAAGGGGACCTCCCCCAGTGACATGTCACTGTGGGTGCCAGGGTGACGCAGGGCTTGGGAAGGCCCCCTGTGCTTCTGTACACAGCACGGCTGTTGCCTGGGTCCTGGAATGTGAGGATCTCAGTCAGTTGCTGAATAAAGAGCACAGACTTGCGGATGCTCCCCAACCAATGATTGTGGTTGGTCACAGTGTCCCACTGTGCCCAGAAGGCCTTGACCTTTATGCAACACTGCTTCACTGACCAGTCATGCCTGTACTCCTGTCTCTGGCCTGGTAGTCCCTCATACATGTGGGTGCTACACCTCTGCCTCATCCCACAGCACCATGAGGTCAGCAGTCTCCTCTTTGGACCAGTGAGGCCCCAGGTGGTAGGCATGGGCACAGGTGTCAGTGAGGAGAACACCATTGGGTATCCTGTGTCAGCTCTCTGGCCCTCTGTGCAGCTGCCCCTGTCCTGCCAGGCCTGGGCAGCTACCTGCAGCACCCAGAGCAAGGGCACAACATGGGGCTGGCAGCCATGTGGCAGAGGCAATGCCCTGAAGCACTTGCAGGCTCTGGGCAGGCTGCTGGGGGGGAGCTGTGGGCAGGTGGAGCTGGCCCTGCTGCCCAGAAGATATCTACAGCTGGGCCTGGGGGCTGGCAGGCCTGGCAGGAGGCTGCAGCAGCCTGAAGCACCCTGCAGGCCTGGACAGCATGGGCCTGGAAACCTTGTGGCACTGCAGTGCCAGGCAGTGGTGCCAGGGTGCAGGCAGGCTAATGAAGTTATCCTATGGCCTGTCCAGAAGGATACAGGGCCTAGAGTCACCTAAGGCTGCCTGCTGGTGTGCCTTGGGTTCAAAATGTCTTCAGGCTTTTAAAGGCCTGAGGCAGGGGCTGCCAAAAAGGCAACCTAGCCTTGGGGCAGGAGACACTTCTAGCCCAGACCTCTGTGGCTATTCCCTATTGGCAGGTCTGACGTGGGAGCAAATTTGCTCCTGGGTTGTGTCTACAGGTGTATAACTGTACAGTAACTAATTGCAAGTAAATCTGCTACCTGCATTTGCTACTAGGCTACTACACAGTTAAGCAACTCATATAGATGTTTCCTCTGTGTTAATTATGAGGGCAACTGGGGAGCAGTTCAAACCTGGATCTGCCCTATTTAGGGATTCTCTAATCTATGCTACTGTTTATTAGAGTCTAATTGGGACAGTTTTTTTCCTGCTTCTAGGTACAATGAAGACTTGCAGTCTGGTAATGATGGGCTACATTCTATGACTATGCCTGTCTTATCACTCTACTTGAAATTATGCCAGTGGACAGGGAATCCCCAGTTGCCCAAACAAAGCAGCTTTCTATTTCCTTAGCACCACAGAGGGGAGAAAAATTAAGCCCAGAGTCTAATTTCTACAGTTAGGCGAAGCCATTTGGCAGATTCTAGTCTAATTTAACTCAGAGTAAGTTCTCAGTAGCTACTTTCTTTAATGCCATCTCACCCTGTAAAAGATTTGCTCCAGTGTTCACTTGCTGCTGTGTTAATTAGCAATAATACTTTTAAGCCAATTATAAATAAATTTACATTGAATTTATTTCCACAACATCTGAAGAAAAAAAGAAAATGTTGCTGGAATGTGCTGGTAATTTACAACTAGATAAGATAAGTTAGTGCAGAGATTGGCATTTCTCTGGAAGGGAACACTCACCACATCCATAAAGAGCAACCATTTTGCTTCCATAAGATATATAATGGGAGGGGTGTATATAAGTATGGGAAATCATAAACTACTGGCTTCCTTCCTCTTGTCTTTGAAAAAATAACTTCTGGAGAAAGAAAAGAGATCTGTGTAATGTGTGTGTGTGTGTGTGGATACATTTCCTGTTGTGCAATTTGATTTTTGGTACTCTACAAATATAGCCAAAAAGATGGATCCTAATTCTTCAGTGCTGGCAGTTGCCACTGATGGCAATGCACATTATACTTAGAAAATCTGACCATAAAGACCTGTGTCCAGTCCAGCTGTTGACAGTATGTGCATTTATAGACAAAAGGGAACATTTTCCCAGGATCATATTTGATTTCAACATTCAATAATTTCTTTCATGCCAGTACATGTCCAGTAAAGTGTTGAAATTTTCCTGTTAGTTTTAAACACAGTACAGCTCCCATGTAAACAATATGTGAGTATTTGCTACAGATATTTGCTTTATGGAACAAGCCCAAATGGAAAAGTAAAAATCTTATTTTAAGTTTTAATGCCTAAGGATAATTCTTCTGATACTATTTAGAAAAATAATTGCGGGCAGAAGGAAAAAATAAGTATTAGAAATGGCAAAACAAAGTGAAAATCTCTTTAAGAATCTTTAAGCAACCAGCAATGAAGTACACAGTAATACAGTAGGAAAGAATAGAAATAGTATATATGCAACCGTTTTGTTTAGGATTACTCAAGTGGATTCCAGTATTTTCGTATCACTTTTTTGCCCTCTAGTGAGAATGGTACATAGAACCTATGCATTAGGCAAATGTAGATTTCAGATATAAAATGCATATAAATATATAACATATATAACACATATTTACATATGTCATAATACTGGAATCCATACTCCATTCACAAGTAAAAAGCTTCCTTACATTAAGTCTTTATGTGGGTTTCACCAACTGCTCCAAATGAGTAATCAAACGGCTGCCTATACAAATGCTCTGATGCATTCTAATTAGAACGTGTCAGAGCAGACTCAATCAACTGTCCTATTAGAATGCTCATTCAATGAACTTTAGTTAAAGCACCACCGTGGCCATTTTTAAATGCACAAGAGCTTAATACACATGATGTGGCGTTTTAATTAGAGTGACTCTCCAGGAACTACTCTAATTAAAATGCCGCCCCACCCCCACCCTCAAGCAGGTGTAATGGTCACACTGAAAACATAGGAAATAGTTCCACCAAAGCTAGGGACAGACATTCAAAAAGCCTGAGCCCAAATTGATTCAATCTTTGCAGGTTAGTCTAACCTGGCTAGGCTGAACTGGTTTCCAACCACAGGCATTCCCTCTGGACTGAAGAAATGCATGCACATGCCTACAGTGGCTCAGGCTAAAAGCTCAGGGGTGCTAGAGCAACCCTCCTTTCCCTTCCGCAGTGCTGAGCTGAGGGAGAACGTGGACAGGTCCCAGCAGAACGGTCTAACCAGCCCAGCACAGAGTTGATAACACAGCATTTAGCACCCCACCAAGAAAACAAAAGTCTCTCTTCATTAATTCAAGCTCTTCTTGAACAGCTTTTTCTAAGGAAGGAGCGGAGGGACATTAGCCAAATGACCTGTTGATTAACTCCAAAAAAACCCTAAGCCAACACTGTCCTGTCTGCCTTACACAGACTTCTCTTAGCATTAGCTACCATACTATATGCTGGCTATGGTCCAGGCTGTGGGAGGGGGGAATGGGGAATCCCTGCTTGAGCAGGGAGTGTTGGAGGGGTGTGTCCGTGGGTCTGCAAGTCTCTGCCAGAGCTTCAGCCAGGGAACAGAGGTGTGAACTCAGCCTGTTCTCTGGAGCAGAGAGCCCTGCCAGTGCTGCAAAGCATCTGGGATGCTGGGGGGCTCTGGTTTAAGTTAAACCAGGAAGGAGTCTGGGACAGACATTGCATGAACTGGTTTGACCCAAATCAGTTAAGTCTGATACTTCATTCAACCAGGTTTGTCTCAAATGTGGTTTCAGCTATTTTCAAACTGGTTCATATGCAGTGTACATCTGTTCTGTTACAGGTTGAAACCAGTTTATGTTTAATATCTGTCCCTAGCCCAAGAATTCATAAACTGAGAGATCAGCAGATCAGAGGCCCAGGTAAAAGCCCCCACTAACAAATAAATATCACTCCTCACAGCACTACAATAGTTTCATATGGCTCACATGAGAGCCTCAGGCTATACTATCAGTTCCTACAATCTAGCCCAAATCCTATCCTGCTTTGGGATCTCTGGCATGGTAGAACTAAAGAAGTAATGTTGCACAGAATAGCAGAGGCTTAACAAGTACTTTCTGCACCTTTGGCAGAAGCTGTGGCAACCACTACTGCCACCCATACATATCCCTCAAAATCAGCACCCAGGCCTGGTATCCTGGTCACCTACACATAGTTATACTACTGTAGGAGAGAGACAAGTATGCAGTGGTTTTCAAATGGCTGCCTGCACCAGATTCCCAGGACCTTGAAGTCTGGTGTAACCTCTAAGCATCACATTCATTTTTATAAGCCAGTCTTAGGTGGCTTCTAAAAATAAACAAAAGAACTAAATAATGTTATGCCAAGTTAGTTCAATAAATAGATCAGTAAATACAAACAAGAGGGACATTACTTAGGTAATGCAATTTACTACAGCAGAAAAACATCATTAAAGGGCTCCATAAAAATAAAATTATAAATGAAAAGTTAATAGCTATAAATGAGTATCTATACAAATTTAACACTTTTATTTTCTTGCTTTCTTGAAAAGCAGAAAGCTATAGAAGTTGGCCAAGTGCAGCACAACTTGAAATATGAAATTACATGTAAATGAAAATAAACTGAATAAAAAGGAAAAAATCTGCATATGCACATATACACAGATACAAGTCTCCACATATATATAGGCACGTACATGTCCCCACTCTAAAAACAGTCCATTATGTTGTAACTGTCACTATGCTCAAGGAATTTACAAGAATTTTTTGTTGATATTATTGAAAATCAACTTACTGAAGTTTTAAAATCCAGCACTTACAGTAGGACCTGATAAGCCCATGAAGTACCATTGCAACAATCTCTTCTTCAATGCTCAAAATCAACAAAGTTAAGATGCCTTAGCATACAGAAAGTACATTTCCACATTTGACTTTAAAAGGGGCATTATAATGACATTAATAAACTCTTCAAACATTTGCCATTCCAGTGATGTTTATCCAAATTTTTACTTTCATCTTGGATCTCAGATTTCTGAAGACACTCCCACTCAAACAGCGCTATGAATGTACAATACCTATTTGATCAAGTTTCATTCTTATGTGCACCTGTAACTAGCTACTTATTTAAAGGTGCAGCCTTCCATATAGTTCTTTTTACAGTTTCTGTAAAGATGGCTAATAGACTCTTTCCACACCCACACTTGTTGGCACTGTATACACCTAAAAGCTTACACCTTCATTCTTTCATACTTTAATAAGTCTTCCCACACAATTATAGGTCTAAAAAAGGCTGGGTTCCATGCCCTGGGTATTAGCAGAGATCATTTAATAAATAATTTACCTTATTATATATACACGTCTAATATGAGAAATAATGGGTAGATTATTACAAAATTTCATAGGATATAATTACATTTAATAATATACTGCTCTCATTGCACTGTTATGCCAACTGAGCAATAAAGTGCTAAAGTGTCTTCTAGGCCATAAATTCCATCTAGCATTAATTGGAGTCATATGTACACATTAAAAGTGGGAACAGATAGTTAAATGGAGTTTGTCATTTTAGAATAATTCATTTCCATAAACTATTGATTATGAAGAATGGCAATAATAAACAAAAGGCAAAAAGTAACATGGTCAGATCCTGAACCTGTCTTGCAGTCAAAACTTCATCATCATGCCCACAGAACCTGTAGCTGCCCTTGAAAGTCTGTCTTATTCTGCTTTCCACATGCTGTCAAATATTTTTACTGCCTGCCTACTCAGTATTGTATGTATTGCCACAGGCTTTGTTTGGGATGTTACATAAATAAACACACACACTCACATACACTATACATAAGTATATACAAAATAGAAGGCTAAGTACAGGTGTTCAAAAGCCCAAGGCAAAAGTGTTGTAACTTTCAAGCTTTACTCTAAGTGCCCAAGGTTAGGTCAGGAGCAAGCAGAACACGTTAGCCCTGGGGTAGAGGATCTCTACCTAGCCCTCTGTCACAGGCACCACTGCCCACAATCCAGGCTGTCTGGGCACTGTCCCCATTTCCCTCTCCCTCCCTAGCCCCTTACCCCCCAACAGGATCACGGGACAGAGGTTACACAAAAACCAATTTAAATGATCAGAAACTGGTTTAAACCTGTAACAGAACAGAAGTTCAGTGCACAAACGAGTTTCAAAATGGCCAAAACTGGTTTAAGATAAACCTGATTAAATGTGGTATCAGACTTAACTGATTTAGGTCAAACCAGTTTATGGAACTTGTGTCCCAGACCCCTTCCTGGTTTAAGTTAAATCAGAGTTGCCCAGCATCCCAGCATGCTTTTATGCCCTGAGCTGGGCTGTCTGCTCCAGAGACAAGGGCTGGCCCTGCCTCTCTCCTCTCTAGCCAGAGCTCCAGATGGCTGAGAAGGAGATGGAGACTGCAAGCACAGCAGCATCTGCCTGGCTCCCCCCCTTCTCTCCCCCTCCCCCCCATCTCCCACAGCATAGACCCCAGAGGCACAGAATCCAGCTGGCATCTGGTCATAATCACACCATCACCATGCTAGCTAATGCTGAGAGGTGCGTCTCCAATTTCACTCGAACAAAGGCCGACAAAATGGCATCCACTTAAGGCCATTTGGAAGTAATCAGCAGGTCAGCTGGTAATGTCCCTCCATTCTTCCTTACAAATGCCTTGGAAAAAGCTGGGTTTTGTTTTCTTGATGGGCTGATAAGCTTTGTGTTCTCATAAGCTCCTTGCTGGCTGTTGGATTGCTTCAAAGCCACTGTTCTAGAGTTCTAGAAATATGACAGTGGTCAGGAGAGGACAGAGAGAGGTGTGAAAAATGACCTGGTATGCAATTCATGAGACCTGTGAGTGCCGTCAGTTAGCTGCAGACAGTATGAAGAAGCAGGGAGAGGGAGATTGAAAAGCTCAGTATCATCAACAGATGCATGCACTCCAAACAAGCAGTCCTCCCTCCCACATCCTCACACCACACCCCCACCCCACTTTGCCTCAGAGGGCTAGCCAGGATCTGGCAACACTCCCATCCCTTGAGCAGTGAGCAAAGGGTGGGCAGGAAGCCTAGCAGGGGCTGCTTCCCTCTCCCCCTCTAGGCACACCCCAGATGGGGACTGTGCAGGCCAGTGGGGGGGATTTGAATGCCCTGGCCATGCCCACCCCCACCTCTTCAGCTGTGGAAGACAAGGGAGGATTCACTCTAGCACCCCCGGGTTCTAGCCTGAGCCACTGCAGGCATGTGCCTGCATTTTCTGAATCAAAAGTAATTGTCTATCCACTTGCAACTTGGTTCAATCTCTGCAGGTTAGGCTAACCTGCAAAGATTGAATCAATTCAGGCTTGGGCTTTTTGAATATCTATCTCTAGCCACAGAGGCTGCAAGGGAATGCAGCCTTCAGAAGAGACTTGCCTCTCTTTTAATCAAATGTTGAATCTGTGTTTATTAAACAAAAACTGTGGAACACTGCCCACTCCAAAACTTGTATCCTTCTTCTCAATTAACATTGAGAGAGTGGGGAAATACCCTGGCTGCACTAGGCAGTTATGATGTTGAGGTGGGGAGGGGACTGGGCAGACAAGGGGGCTCAACTTAATCAACACAAAACCTTGGGGTGGCAGGGGGAATGCCAAGTGTGAAACTGCTTCCCCTCATTTACTTAAATGTTACAACTGCCAAACATTTTGTTTGCATAATAAAGAAAATCTGTGGAACACTGCCCACTCTGGAACTTGGACCCAAGCCCAGAGGTCCGCTGCTGAGAGACTGCTGCAGCGGGACCCAGGGGCAGAGTGGCCTGGCCCAGTGGGTTGGTAAGCAGTGCCCTCCTCCCATTCTGAGTGCTCCTGCACTCTTCTGGGGATAGCCTGGAACCTTTTTGGGGCCCTGCACCTACACTGGCAACTGGCAGTGGCTGGGGGTAGTAAGTTGGGTCTGGAAAGTGGACTGAGCCAATGTCAACCCTGGCAATGGGTCTTAAGTAGCCTGGTCCTTATCCCCTCTCCCAAAGCTCTTCCCTGGAGAGATCCTACCAGATACCTTCTTTGCTCCTTGGACCACACATCAGAGGCTCCCACATATTAGATCTCTTCTTCTGGGGCTCCCCCACACCCCAGCATCTCCCAGTCAATGTGCAGCATGAAACATTCACGCACAGCCACCATCCAGGACCCCACTCCATGGGACTCTTGCGTATAGCACCCCAGGGAGGCATCCTGAGAGTGGGGCTCTCTATGCTGGGGCAGATGCATGGTAGCCAGTCCCACCACTCCTGCCAGGAGAGCAACAGTCCCCCAACAGGAGGTAGTGCTGATGCCACTCAGGGATGCTGTAGTTGGATTCTAAGTGGTCTTTGACCCTGTGCATAAACTCCTTATCCAGGCACTGTGACTCTCTCAGCTCCATAGTAGTGAGGGTAGCCTCCCTCAGACAGTGGGTGGCCATATGTAGACCTCATTCTTGGACCTTTGCAGTGCATTCCTGGGCCTAGATGGCTTATTCAAGTGGCATGTCAGTGTGGGTGCAAGCAGTTGCTAACCTGTCAATTCCAACCCCCCCCCCCCTCCCCCTCAATGATCCTGTTTGGTCCTCATTTCACCAGCACTGTCTATGCATGTGTCTCTGGTTGACCATCCTGGATCCAGCAATTAATCAGATTTATAGTCACTCAATGTAACACAGACTGATAAGTCTCCCAGCAACAGTAGGGGGTCCCAGCCTTGGTGCTTCTGCTTCATTCCAAGCCAGTGACATAGAGGTTGGGGGTGGTATTTGAAAGGCACAAGATCAGTGGGGAGCATCAATAAATCAGTATCATCAGTCTTCCACCTAGGCAATCATTGAGCCAAGAGAATGCTGCATATCATAGTAGGCAATTATATCTCTCCCCATGAACATACCCTAATTTACCAAGGAGTTACATGATTAGACCATTCTCTCACCTATAAACATCACATTCAGAAGGTCATCAGTAAAGTTTCTGCACAGGTAGCTACCTCAAGATGTTTAGCCAGCACAACATGATGCACCAACTTCTAAGTGCTCAGAACCACTGCACTTGCAATGGGATACAACCCAGCAGGCTACTGTTCTCCTGTATAGTCCAGAAGTTGTTCTACTAAAAAACTCAACAACACTTAACAGTGCAGAGACTCATAACAGGCTACACAACTTGCACATACACAGATGTATTCCCTGTACTCTAGGATATTAGATGAAGTGACATGAGACAGACCCTAAGTGCTCCTCTGCTGCCAGGTTTTTGGGCCCAAGGAGACCCCAGAAGACTGGGTACTGTGGCCTTGTGTGTTGTACTAAATTTAGATAAGAGGTCAGGTGAATGGAAATGAAAAGATCCTTCAGAGTGACCTGGTCTGAAATCTATTCCTACAGCATTTTATACCAACATCAGATGAGTCCCCCCTTAACTTAAGCACACCTTAAGGAAAGCATGGGTCAATGCATACAGCTTGAGATCTGGATATGGATGCTTCAAAACAACACTGTACAAGATGAACATCTTGGACAGCCCCCTGTGTGAATGCAGTGTCCAGCAAACAGCACAGCACTTAATCAAAAGCTGCAGTTTTACAAATGCCCAGACAGGGTAGATAGAATCTGTACATAGAGTGATAATACCACACTGTGGCTCATAGCTGGTCAGAGGGAACAAGAGTGGGGGGAGGGGGATATTGGAAACAGGGGCCTCACCACTTTGGGTCACTGACAGCTCTGGGGCAGGGCCAGCTTGGCGCTCAGGCAGACCACACAAGCTCTGGCCGAGACTAGAGGACAGCCCTGGGACAGTGGTGAGCAGAGCGCTACAAAGCCCCAGGAATGCAGCAGAACGTAACTTAAACATGAGTCATGATGGGATATGGTACAGATGTTCATTATGATGCTCTAACCTACAGCACTGAAGTATGATATCACATCCATCTAGGATTATCTTAGAGCAAGATCTCCATTTTTAGAGTTCTCTATGTGCCTAACCATCTGTTCAGTTATATGGCTGTAGAGCACTTTCTGATGCATACCTACAATAAGTGACTTCTGTACCTGGCCAAATAGTACAAGTGGTAGTAACATAAACAAATCTCTATAATTTATTTCATATCCTGTCTGATAATATATTGCTTACTCTGGACTTTTATTTATAACAATAGGAGGGGGAGGGATGATGAAAGTGATTTATTTTAAGAAATATATTAGCAAAGGGAAAAAACTAGATGTATATAACAAACTGGAACAGCCTACTCTATCCTGCAAGAATGTTAATTCCTTCTCTATTGAATGACATACCAAATACAGCTGTGAAATAGTCAACTTCACTCTGCTGCACAGCACCTGATCTGAACAGATATTCACAATTTATTTTTCAAATGGGCCATATGAAGAAAACTACAGTTATTATGGGCAAATGTGCAGACACACAGAATTTGAGAAGCAATTGAAAGACTTTAAGTAGTAAGAACACCACAAAACATTCAACCTAAACAATCATTTTTCCTACAGATAAGGATTTCTATGGCTGAGATTAGGAATCCATAGACATCAAGTTAACAACAAAGCAAAAGTTGTTGTTTCAAGAACTACAGTATCAAAAATACCCACCCTGAAGAAAACATAAAATCTAAATGAGGCAAATGGTCTGCCTGTACCATTAATAGGAAGTGAAGTTATTTTCATGAAATACTTTACAGTGACTCATAGCACAAGCATCCAGAGTAAAACACAGCATGAAATATGAGCATCCTTAGAATACCAATTCTGATTGCAATTTTTTAAATTGCACTCAACATTAAAATGACAAAACTGCTTAAATCTTTGACCCCACATTGTCTGCATACATCCACTGCTTTTGCAACTGTAGTTAAAAAGTCTTGTTTACATTCTTATCAGAGTAGTTTAGTGTTAGCTATTTTTAAAGTAGGCGTGAACAGTATGAAAATGAGACTAAATGGATTAGAAAAGGGCATCTGGAGAAACAGACCAATGGATGGGTATTCTTAAACTTATCTAAAAATGAGCTACTCCTGCACTGTTTTATAAATAGAATAGGAGACCATTTGTGTTGCATGGGAGATGGGATTTCCAACAGCTTACTATGTTATATTGCTAATATTAGGGCATATTTACTAGGGCTGTAAGAAGCTTTGGTCCCTGATTTGATTCAGCAGAGTTTCAGCCTGATTCGGTGGCTGAATCTGATCAAATCAGGAGACCCTTTAATCTCTCCAAATTGAATCGGAACCCTCTGAATCGATTCGGAGAGATTCAGCAATTCGGATATAGACAGAGTTCTAAATGTTTTTTCTAAATACCTCAAGATAACAGGCAGCTTGTGAATGCTGCGATGGTGGGGGCAGATAGAGCGACCCACAGGAGCTTGGGGGGCTCCCCAGAGTGCTCAGCAGCAGACCCAGAAGTGGACCAGAAGCACTTCTGGTCCATTTCTGGTTTCTCCAGGAAGCATGAAGGGGAGCTCCCCCCCCCTCCCCGCACCCCTCCAACTCTGCAACTGGTGCCTCCTGGGTCTGGGGGGCAACCAGGGTCCCCCCCATGGCTGGTCGCTGAGCCAGGGGCAAGAGGGGGGGGTGGGCCTGTGTGCTCCCCAGAGGACCTGAAAGTGGATTGGAAGCACTTCCAGTCCACTTCCAGGTTTGCTGTTGAGCATGCAGGTCCCCCCCCCCCCCACACACACACACACACTCCTGTGGGATGCTCCATCCACCCCAGCATTGCAGCAATCACGAGCCGTACCTGGTACCTCGAGGTATGTAGGAAAAATGTTTAAAGCTGTGTCTACAGCCGAATCGCTGATTCTCTGAATCAGCATCGAATCTTCAGATTTGGATTCAGCCAAATTGAATCAGGGACGGTGATCAGAATCGACGAATCATATCACTGTCCCCGATTCAGGCCAAATCTGAATCTAATACAACCCGTTTCGCACACCCCTAATATAATATTTATCGTGAAGATTCCAATGGAATTTTTTCCAGGCAGAGATTCTACCCATCAGAGATATAGATATGTTTTAACTGAAGTTGATACCAGACAGTTTAACTAATATAGGAACTTTTGACAGAAGCAGTTTTTAAAGACCCACAGATAAATTGGGATATCTGCCATACCTCCATCAAGACAGAGCCTGCTGCCAAGTTGAATCAGGTTGATTAAATCATGAAAAGATCACCACAAAAAGTGAGATCACAGTATCTGCCAATACTGATTAGCATGTGTGATGGTGTCACATCCAAATGTGTACCACGTGAAGCAATGAGGTAGTGACAAGACTGGTAAAAAGAAGGAAGTGATCCTGTCAAAAATAAATGTTAACATTCTATGTATGCAACAAACAGATTATGGTCATGTAGACAAAACTGTAGACAGAGACATAACTAGCCAGTTTTGTGCCTTGGTTAAAACCCTGCCAGTGAGTAAGGTAGAGAGAGCAGGACAGCCTTTCCTGTCCCAGGTGCTGCTGCCATGTCATTGTCTGTCAGGCCCTGGTTGCTGCTGCTGTCGCTACAGCCACTAGTACTGATGCTGCTGCTGAAGCAGCACAGTGTCCCCGCGCTTCAGTGGTGCTTCTCCCACATCGTTGCCTAGGTCTGGTTGCACCATTCACCCACCCTTGGTTATACTACTAGCTGTAGATTTGAACAAATTATAGACTAAAAACTGGTTGTAGAAATTCTTCTAAGAAATTGTCTAATAGCAAATTAATTCAACAGAATTGTAACTTATTCATGGATAATTCATGAACAGAGAATAAAGCTAAATTTTCAAATAAGTAATTCACTATGAATTATTTGCTGTGTAATAGCATAATTTTATAGGATCATAAATGCAAGAGTTAAGCAAAAAGGACAACATCCTAGGACTGCTGTGTTAGTAGATTGTAAGTATTTGAGAGCAGTGACTCATTCCTATGTCTTAAGCACCCAGCACAATAAAGCTCTGGCCTTGTTTTGGGCCTCTGAGAACAACAAAATTGGAAAAAGGCCCATGATAAATAATGGGTTCCCATAAAATCCTCTACAGTGTGATGTGAAGCAATGAGAGAAGGTAGGAAGAAAACAGGTAGAAGGAAGTCTTCACAGCATCATCCCTCCTACACACCTGTCATCTTAGTTACAAACAAATGACAATGCATAAAATGTAAGTAATCAAACCAAAGCTTATATTGATCTATCTGTAGCACAGACATTACAAAAACAGGTTTTCCTTTATTTCTCTTCAAGGTAGAACCTGTTTCCAAGTAGAGATCTTGTAGGGTATGTTTCAAACCCAGAGCAGATGTTACGGCCAAGTTAAATTATAAGTCCCTGAAGGTTTATAATAGAAATGCTGACAGACCTTAAAATATAGCGACACTAGTGGGCACAGCTATAATAAAGTGGCATTTAAGCATTTTTGCTAGGCTTTGATTTCTACAAAGGTCACATTTGAATAAAGCTCCACACTCTATCTCAGTAAACCTCATTAATGTATTATCTTTGCCAGGAAGGCATTTTTTCTTTGTCTGCACTTTTGTTAAAGAAAGTGTCATTGTCTAAATCAAACCTTTTCTCATGTGCCATGATGGCCCTTCTTGATAAAGGCCTCTACAAGGTAAAAACAGAATGAACAACTTCACACCCAGTAAATCTGAGCACCCTGCTGTTGGAGCACTGGGCTGTAGCAAATAGCAGCCAGGGAAACAACTGCTGGCTACTACCCAAGCTTCTCTTCTCTCTGGGTATCCCCATAGGGCTGTTTACAAAGTTTAAATACTATGCAGAACTTTAAAGAAAAAGAAAGGAATGTTAAGGGGCACAACAAGAAAAATTAGTATCAGATTTCCAGGAAAAGAAGCTAGGCCTCAGGTCAAAGGTATCTTTTATGACATTTTTAATTCAATTAATTTTTGAGAGAACAGGCAAGCCAAAGCTGCAGCCAAAGTATACCAGATAACAGCTTCTAACTGTTATTAGCAACTGAAATAGAAAGACCCCAACAAGGTACATTTAGAAATATGCTTTGGTTAGAAAGACTGGTCACTTTTACAACAGTTTCACTTCAGTTTCACAGACTCCAAGAGCTGCTCTAATTAAAGCGCCCCCATCCTACTCCCAGTGCACGTGTATAACGCTCAAGGAGATGCTCTCTCCTGTGTTCCTAATGCCCCACTGCTGGCAGTCAGCCAGCATAAAGGAGGGAAAGAAGCAGCCTGGCTCAAATGCAAAAGATGAAAAGCAGAGGATGGGATAATGATGAGAAGCCAAACTGGGCTCTTTGGTGATGTTAGTCATGTTAGACAGGTTGCCATCAACTGGGCCTCTCTCATTTTTTTAGTGCCTGCCTTAAGATTCCCAGGGCTAGATTTGCAGAACTGCTAAGTATTTCTAACTACAGCTGAAATCAACTAGAGCTGTATTTTAAACAAATACAGTGCTGTAAAAAAGTGATAATCATTCTATGCCATCAGGGTGAAGTTGTTTCAAGTCAGACATTCATAATTAAAGGACATTTTGGCTTAATCTCCCACATGCCTCAGTTTTGCATCCATAAAATGAAGATAATAATATCCCATAATCTCATGCAGGTGTTCTGAATATATTCATGAATGTTGGTGATGCTCTTAGATGCTGTAGAGAACGCAAAATAAGAAAGGAAGATAATTTTTTAATCATTCTAATTTTGGTATTGTGCAGTAAGTGAGGCCACTGGCCCCACAATGAATGATACTGAAACAAAATATAAAATAGCCATCTATCCAGCATATCCAGCCTGCTGATTGAGAGAAGTTCTGTGGGGAAAAAACCCAAACACCTGCAATCATGTAACTGCATGCAAAAGGATCAAATCTATGTTCTTTAAGCACGAGGCTTCTGATATGTAATTTCCCAAAAAATGTAACAAATTAAAAAAAGCAGGAATGCCACCAAATGAAACTATCCTGACTCCCCTGAGGGTTTATCAATAGGGTTGGGTCCTTCAGACTGTGCTCTCACTGCTTGCCCAGGAAGCAGTGTTTTTTAATGTCTCACCAACCCACTTTTTAATAGGCCTCACCAACCTGCTCTAATGTGCCAAACCTGGAAATGCAGGGGTGAAGCTATTCCATCACTGTAGCTTTGAAGTGCACCAGAGATAAATGTCTTGTGAGTGGCAACCTGGAGAGGGAAGTGGGGGACAGGATCAGCACAGGTTCACTCTTGTCTTACTGAGTTTGGCAAGTGTGAGCTAGAGTGGGTAGAAGAGGCACACTCAAAGGTGTTCCTCCCCAGAAATGCCAGGGATATAGTGTGGATATACCCCTAGATTTGTGCCCTTGTCCTAAAGGCTTTACAAACTAATAATCCCTAGAGGGGAAAAATTGACACTAAATTTGCTTGTATGCTGGTTGATGATGAAATGAAAACTACTGAAAAAATGAAGCAGTGTAGTAAGGAAAGAAAAATATTTTCTGTTAGTATATCCTATACATAAAGACTGAATTTTATTATAAATACACCTCATACTAATTATTCAGCCAGTCCATAATATAGATGTCCAACTGCATTAATGTGGCCAATGCAGAGAAAAAGATTCTCTCTCAGAGCTCTTATATTTGAAACCTAGTGTTAGTTGGGAGTATACAAAAACAGCTTGCAAGTGGCACAGAAAGGAAACAGGATTCTACCTATAGTATGTATATATCTATTTCATAATGGTATATCACATACATAGAAATTAAAAACCTTGGAAACTTGCCTAGTGGTATGATAAATGTTACTTGAATCTGAGATTTGAACTTCAACCTTCTCATCCAGGCTCATTGTGCTGTAAAGGCTGCCTACTCGGGCCTTGAGAAAAGGGAGTGTCCCATGTCATCCTTCTCCCACTTTTCTACCTAGTTTGGAGATACAACCAGTCATGTTAACTAAGACAGTAGTTCTGAGGGTAGGGGGACACAGGAGGAAAATGGCAAGAAATTTCAAGGCTCTATGAACGCAAGACATGGAGGTAAAAGTAACAGAACTAGAGGTGGGGAAAAGGAATAAAATACACACAGGGTCTTTATTCTCAAGAGAGCCAGCACATGTCCTGACAAGTTGGCAGATATTGCAAGGTGTTTTTTCTTATTATGTTTTTTTTTTTATAGCTCTAAAAAAAATAGAGCCTGTTGTTTTACTTACTGTAAAACTTCATATCCCATCTTAGACCTTGTCACACAGCAGGGTCCCCAGAGATGGCCATGATGCCCCTAGGGCTCTGTGACCATGCCAGCTGTGCCCCAAGGGTGCCTTCTAGTCTCGCCTGCTATGTCTTGTTGGTAAAAAATAATAAGTAGGGAGTCTGCCCACAAGTTTCTGTGTAGCCACAGTCCTGTTGAACCCTACTAGACCATATCGGACCTTGGACCCCGTGTTGGGTCCCACTCCAAGTTGGTGCCTCATGGGACACATTAAGCCTTTTGGGCTATGTAACAGGGAGCCCTAGCCCTGTTACCAAAAGGCAGGTAGGCCCCTTTAAAACCAGAACTTTCTGAACACAGCGTGCTGGTAAGGGTGGGGGTTAAAAGCTGAGCCTGGCCAGCTAGTCAGCTGACTGGAAGGGGCAGGCCAGGACTATAAAAACCCTGGGCTGGGGGGCAGTAGGGGCCAGCAGCCAAAGGGGAAGGAGTATGTCCCAGAGTTCCCTGGAGAGCAGTCCAGTGGCTACAGGAGGGGAACTACTGAGGACTCCTGGAGAAGCAGCAGCAACCCCAGAAGAAGGACTGTAGCAGATGGTGGGGGAGCAGAAGCACAAACCCCTGAGAAACTGTAAGCTGGCATGCTGCCTTCTTTAATCATATTTTCTTGGTGATGGTTATAGCCCATGGACAGGACTGTTCATATTTTCTTTTTTTGTTATTGAATAATGCTAGTAGTTTGGGTGAGGCTATTGGGGAAGGAGGAGGCCTCATTGGAGCCCCACTATAGCGTGGGAACTCCAGCACCTGCATAAGTGCAATGTTCGGGGGCACAGGCCCGGCGCCAGAAAGGGTAAGTCTAAAAAGCCAGGGTGGCCTGGTGCACAACTGTGTAAGTTTCTTCTTTGGACTAGGACATTGGAGGTCTGGCGTCATTGCCCAGCTTTAAACTTGCAACCCCCTGGCTGTGGGGCCGATGGACGGGCCTCTGGGCCAGGGAAGCTGTACTCCAGGTTGGAGTAAAAAGGAAGCCCACGAGCCCAAGACTAAAGAGCTAGAGCCTTAGAGTCCAGCCATATCTGGTGGGTTTAGACGGGGAGGCCTAACTAGAGAAAAACTGAGGTCAAGGCCAGTGTTGGCAGAGGACCTCAACATACAAAAACAATAGGCAGTCTCCTGCTTATAATATTTCCATCAAGTTGTGGCAGGTGAGTAGAGAGCAGGAAACTTTAAGGGGACCCCACATAGGGTGTAGATAATGCAAAAGATGACGCTGGGGAGGGTGACCTGTTACAGGCTAATAGCATTGCTCCAAACCTTCCCTATACCACTCCCCATGCCTTGCAGGTGTTATATAATTGTCACTGTTGGGGCCTCAGCTTACTTGGCCACTGCCCCTTTAATGTGCTAGGCCTTCTAGCCTAGGCCCACTGTGTTGGGCCTGGCTTTGAGGCACTAGCTCCACTCCCTCCTGTCCTGCCCCTGCCCCCATCCGCTGCACACCTGCAGTGCTGGGCTCTCTGGTCCCTGTGTCTGCACCCCCCTGGCACCAGGCTCTCTGGCCCGTCTGTTGCATTCCCTCTGGCACCGGTGCCTTGCGTGTCCTGTGTCTTGCACACACACTGCCCTTCACAGGTTCTAACTATCCAAGCCCCCAGCCAACTGCTGACGTAGCCCAAGGCAATTGCACGCCACCTCTGGGCACTAATGAGGCCTCTGTACCTCCCCTCACAGCCTCATCCCAAACCACTGGTTCAAATGACAATGCAAACATCAGCCCCTGGACTATAACAGAACAATAACAATGGGGTCACACTCTGCCCCTTTAAGAAGGCAAACGTCTCCCCTAGTCTAGCGTGTTACTCAGCCCAAGGTACCTTATGAGCTCTGGGAACCTAATGAGTCCTGCAGGCAGCAGACCAAACAACCAGACATGCCAGAGTAGCTCTTTCATGCAGGAGCTCCTTCCCCTGGTAGTTGCCAGAGTTCTAACCCCTGCCAGCCCCAGCCCTGGGGCTTATATGTGCCCAGGGCCCTGCCTCCTTCAGATACTGGCTAATTCCCTCATTAGCCTGCTGATCAGGCAACCTGCAGCTCTGAAGCTCTCCTGCCCTTAAAGAAGCTGGCATGTCTTAGTGCCCTGCGACAGACCTGTTTCATTTAAAAAACAAAATATCCCAACAGGCTTCACACATTTCAAGTTCATTCTATGGACCATATCTGAGCTATTTCATCAACTGCAAAGTAAGTGTTCAGAACAAGATCCTATCATCACAAACTCCTCTACTCTGCCAAAGCAACAAAGGGAAGACATCATGAATGCACCCCCATTCAAAACACTGGCACCTGATTGGCTGCATCATCGTGCATAGCCAGGACCATCTGTATCAATAGAGCTATGACACGTACAAATGGCTGCTGGATGGATCATCATTTGATACATTCCATCATGTCCATTTGTATCACCCGAAAAGGACAGAAATAAAAGCAATAATCAAGGAGAGCTTCAATATTAAGGACTTGAAAGGTCCTGCTAAAAGCAATCATCTCCAGCAGTGCCTTAGCGAGAAATTCTCCAACCTCCATTACAATCTTGATACTAGGGAGAACCTCAAGAAAGGTATCCCTGAGGTGTGCAAAAAAGCTTTAGGATTCTCTACAAAAACATCAAGACTGGTTTGATAAGAATGATAGGGAAACTCAAGCTCTCATTGGCAGAAAAAGGAGAGCCTCCAAAACTTAGCAGAATAACATCAGCTCAAAACAGAAGCAAGACACTTATCCATCACATTATAACCAAGAACCAAAGGAAAATTTGACCGTGAAAGCAATCCCAGAATATAATATGCACCTCCTTTTTTGAAAGACAAAATTAAGAAAAAGCTATTTTTCCAGAGTTATGGCTGCACAGAGCAGGGGCAATACCTAAGCTTCAGCTGACTCCTTCCTTTCCTGCTTAATAAAAAAGCTGAAACACTAGCTTCTGCTGTATAGTGGTCTACATGGCAGATTTATGATTTTGAAAAGAGTAAAATAGTTTCCAGGCATGAGAAAGAAGGAGAGAGACCAGGAACAGCTAGCAGGCAGCAAAACTGCCCTAAGGAAGGTTAGCTTGGAAAGTGGAACATAAAGACATCCAAAAAAAGAGAGAGACAATCATTAACACCTCTGGAGAAAAGAACAATGAGCCATTAAGTGAATTGGTTCCCTCATCTACCTGACTAGTAATACCATAGCTGCTGCACTGTGGCTCACAAGCAGAATACTTTTCTCCCAGTCTGAAAATGGGCTTCCTTGCTAAATACATACAGTTTTGGCAGATTGATTCTGGAGGGAAAAGGTTAATTGCTGTATGTGAGAAAACACAGTATATAAAAGACTGTCTAAATTGATTATGATGGTCATCTTCAGGTTAACCTTTGTACACCAACTAACTAACATTCCAACCCTGAAAGCTCTTCTGAGCTTCCAAACATGAGGGTAACTGCAAATGTCACTTCTTCCTAACCTGAGCATAGGAAATATGCCAGCACCAATCCCAAAATTCCCTGTTCCTGACTATCTGCCCTCCACTAGTACTTTTCTACTTTCCATAAATAGAAACAAGTCTGTAAAGAGAGACAAGACTGATTCCTAGAAGACCCTCACTTTACATGTAAGTACACTATGAACATATTTGGTGTGGGTTATCAGCTATGACCTAGAACAGAAATCAATATGGATATGGCTCAGTATGGTTCAGGGTGACCCTCCAGGTTAAGCCAAAATATCCATGTAGATTTACCCTAAAAGTCTATTCTTGTAACAAAGAGCTTAAAGCATATATCATTGGTGGCTGAAAGTCTTGGAAATATTGGATGCACCTACATGAGATGCTTACTGTGGAGCTGCCTAATTAGCTCCAGAGTAAACCATTGCCATTTACATGAGTAGTGCTATTAAGCCAGAGTAAACTAATTAACTCTGCCATAGGATAGTACTGCCCAACTCAAGTACTATTCTATGGCAGAGTTATTTACTCCACTGCACTGCATGTATAGATGATGCCCAGGGCTCACTGAGGCACACTGGTGCTACAGTGCAGGGCTACCTACCATCTAGTCCTGCACTGTAGCACCCTCATGCCCCAGCCAGCCCCTCCACAGCAGGTTGAGCCAGGCAGGAGCAGCCCTGGGCTGGCAGGCTGGCCCCTCAGGTCCCCTGACAGCCAGAGCTGTGGCACCCCAGCTCAACATGCTGCCATCCTGGGCACACAAGTAAATGCTGTGCCCAGGTGCAATAAACTCCAGTGCAAACTATGCCAGAGTTTGTCAGATTAATTTAACATGTAGATGCACTTACTGAGGAGCAATGAGTGTATGGCATTAAATAATGTCCTTAATTTTCATTATTATTGAAATTCAACTATCCTATTTATAAGCATACATCTTTATAAACACTTGTGGATAATTACTGCAAAGAAGCTTTTCAGGAAGCTATGTACCAAGAGTTGCAAAAGCCAATAAAAATGATCAATTCAGCACTTAACAGTTTAAGACTTATTTTTAGCCTGTTACCCTTAGACATGTTTTAAAAACAGTGTCTGTCTGTCATATTCTGTGAATCTATCATGTGCCTGGGGGAGAACAGATAGGGAATAGAAAAAATACAAACAAAAAGTTTCAAAAAGCTATTTCCCTTTGAATGATTATTTTGATGCCTAGTACTAAAAAAAAATAAAAATCACAAAAAAGTACAGTTTTTTTGGATTATGATTACTTACTATATCAACCAGAAGGCCAAGATGTGAAAACACAATCTTCCTTTAACTGTAACGTTAAGCATTTTAAATTTGTCCTCCACTGGCATAAGTGAAAATCCCATCCCAATCCCAGAGTTGGTGGCTCCAAACCAGAGACAACAAGCATTCTGTAGCTCCCATTCTCAGGGCATGGCTAGAGAAGAGAATCAAAACCTTTATTTCTCTATAATGTGTATTATATATTGACTAGTGTGATTTTTTTGTACATTGTTTTGGGAAAACTCTCTAGAACTGTATTGTACAGAGTTCAATTAAATACAGAAAGAAAGAAAAGCAAACATAAGAGAAATGGAAAACTTCAGCTGCCCTGGTTGTCCAATTTTTAAGTGAATATGTTTATATCTAGCTTAGAAATCGGAGGACCAATATTCACCTGAAATACTAGAGACAGACAGAGAACAATTTTCAAGTCTCTTTGCTGTGTTGGAACTTTGTACTTTCAGTATTGTCCTCTGATCAGAAAATGATTCTTCCTACTATTCACTTCTGGCAACTACCACAGATGGCACTATTATGTGAAGCTTAAGCTATTAAGTTAAGCTACAGCAGCAACCAATCAAGAATACTATGAAAATAAATGTGTTCAGTACTTTTATCTCACTACATGTTGGCCATTTTCAAGGTATTTTACTATACAGCATACATGGAATTTCTTCACAAATGCCAAAGATTAAGTAAATTCACCCCAAATTTAGGGATGGGGTTACAGTGGGCAGGACCCTCAAACTGTAAAACCTTAAGGCTAGGTAAAGATAGTCAAAAAGCCCGATGTGTAATTGATTCAGCCTTTGTAGTTTAGCCTAAGCTACAGAGATTGAACCGATAAGCAAATGAACACACATTCACCTTTGATTCAGGAAATGCAGCCACATGCCAGCAGTGGCTCAAGCCAGAAGCTGCAGAGAACTAGAGCAGACCTGCCAGCCACTGCCAAAGGGGAGGGAAGATGGAAAGTCCTCCAAGACTTCCCCCCACTTCTTGCTGGAACAGAGGGGGCATGGCTAGGACCAGCCTATGCTCTGCCTGGATGGGGAGAAGGTAGTGACATTGAATTCATAAAAGCTTAAACAAGAATAGTCCTTTCTCTGAAAAAACTATAAGCTGAAGAACTATAAACACAGATGGGCTGTGTGTTTGCTTACTCTGACTGCTGCCCCCAAGGTCTCTGGGATTTGCAGTCCAGAATCAGAACAGCAGGACTCTGCAGGGTTGCTCATCACTTCCTGTTACTGCTTTCAGATACTGTGGACTACAAATCCCAGAGGTAGCAGTCAGCACTAATTAAGTCAGGAGGGCAGCTCTGTACTCTGGGGCCAGGGAGGGGGCGGGTTAAGCTCATCTGACCCAGACGCCAGCCCTCAGCCGGGGCTTTACTAGGGGGTAATGAGCCAGCCAGTGAAGTCAATGAGCCAGCCCTCACTGCTTTGGCTAGGGAGCAGCCCTGCCTTCTGGAGCAGAGAGCACAGCCTGAAAAACATGCTGGGATACTGCAGGACTCTGATTTAACTTTCCTCAGGAAGAGGCCTGGGACAAAAGTTTCTTAAACTGGTTTGACCTAAATCAGTTAAGTCTGATGATATATTCAACCAGGTGGATCTTAAAACCAGTTTCAGCCAATTTGAAATTGGTTTATGTACACTGAACTTCTGTTCTGTTACAGATTTAAACTAGTTTCTGATCACTTATACTGGTTTATGTGTAACTTCTGCCCCTAGCCTAAAGGTCTGAACTTCCTGCTACTCATTCAGGTTTCCTTTTCATGATGAACCTGAATTCAAGAGGAGAGCTTCTCTAAACTAGTTACAAAACATGAACCACACACATGCAAACCATTCTGAGCAAGAGAATTTGAGGCTCCTGAAGTATTCAGAATTAACTTATGCCATTTTGACCTATTCCAAATAAGGTGTTGGCCAAAACCACTGCAGCACTTCTATCCTTGAACTGCAAGGGTGAGGAGTACCATTGAGCCTTATGACATCCTATACTGGGTAAGGGGTTCTGACTGCCTTCTGCCCACTTCCTGCTGGAGGAGTGGAAATGATGGGTCTGAATGAACCAGCAGCCAGAGAATCTTTTAAAAAAGCAAGCGAACTTGCTAATTAGACAGATTTTCCCAGTCTGACTTTTGATTCAAATTTTCCTAGATTTCTTATAATCAGAACTCCAATATTAACATGCATATGCAGACAATGAATATTTAACTATTGATGAGCAAGTCTATATGAGCAATTCAGAAGGAGCCCTAAGGATGTGAGTACCTTCTCATTTTGTGCACTGATAAAATTAATAACTTTTTAAACATTGCTTTAAATTTCTTCTAGTATATGAGGAGACCCCAAAGATTCTGAAGAACAGAAATCTTTCCAAAACTTCCTTTAGTCCTCCTCTCCTCCCCACATACACTGTGCTTCACTGTCCTGTGGCGTCAGGAGTCTGACTCACAGTCTTTAAGTGCAGTAAGGTCAATGTTCTAGCTCACTAGTGTTTAGCCACCATCTCAGACATTTTAATGTATCTATTGAATTTCCTTTTTATTAACCTTAGCTAAACACACAGTAATAACACTATATCAAACAAAACATCCTGGTTCCATCATTCCTAGACTAAAAAAAGTTCTAATCAAATGAAACCATATATTTGCTTACTTTCTATGCATTAAAGCTATCTAAAACAAAAACTAAACAAAAAAAACCCAGACATGACATTCAAACTGAGGCCAGGGCCATGCTAATGAAGTCTTCCCTAATGCAGAGAACCTTGAAGCATAAGGCTGGTAGTAACTCCCCCAAGGCAACTGCACACAAAGGGACAGAAATCCCAGGGGGAAATCACCTTGCCCTGGGAAGGATTACCCTGAGATGGAACCAGGGTAAAATTGTCCAGGTTGGGTCAGATTCAATTACCTCTCATCAAGAGGCTGAATCATTTAGTCACCTTTTTTTCCCCACTCAGGGTAGCTGGAGTTCGCTGGCTAAAATCCCAGCTGGATGTCCCTGGCCTAATTCTCAGTGCCTGTCCCCTCTCCCCCACCCCCATTAGCTGGTGAAAATTACCACCCTGTTTGTCAGGTAATTGCAGTGAAGATTTTGCACAAGTTAAAACGTGCCTCGTTCCAAAGCATTCAGATTTAGTAATCTGCAGACTCTGCCCCGCGATGCTGATTAATAAGACTGATGCTGATTTATGTTATAAAAGAATCTATGGGCTGCTTTCCAGGTATACCCAAAACCTCCACCGTTTTAGGGAGGCTAAGAATGCAGGATTCAGTATGTAATTTATTTTATTAAATATGGTAAATGTCACAGCAAGACATATTGTGCCAGTCAGTATAATTTATTTTTAAATCGGCTGTTTACGCTTTGATGATTATAATAAACCCTCCCAGTCTATGGACACAAAGCAGACTTTCATTACATTACAATAAAATCATTGACTGATGCACATTTTCTATGTGTTTAGTTACTGTAAAGGTTTCATAGGCCTAAGCTTATCTAATCTTCACTCCACAGTGACTCTAGGAAAGACAGGCTGCACTACAGCATGGTTATCTGAATAAGCCTGTTATTGATCAGCAGAAATGATTTGTGCAGTTTATCTCTACTGAATTTGATTTTTACTGTTCCCTAGCCCCTGAATAATGAGGACCTCCAGGCTAATTCTGGTAGATTTTTATCCGTTGAAGTCACCACTATGTCCTATTTCCAAATATTTCTGGGTTAGATCGTGGTTTAAAGGCACATACACACTGGAAGGGTCAGCCCTGCTATCCCTCCCAAGAGACATCTGGCTGTCTCAGGCACAGGCCCAACTACTGATCACTCTCATTTTGGGAAGAGTGAGGCTTGTGGTTCTAGGCATGTGTAGTGGCTGCACCCCCTTGTAGCTAGTTCTACAGAAGTCCTGCTATCCAGACAAGGAGGAAAGGCTCTTTGCACCTTTTCTTCTTTATATGCACATATATCAGGCTGCTACAGCTTTGACCTCTGTTTAAACAGTTTCAGTAAAGTCCTGACTGACTACATAGTTCACTTTAAATGCATAGCTAAAGCTGGAGACCCTCAAGTCCCTCACTAAAACTGTGAATAAACATTTTGTTTTGCAAAAAATATTTAGGGATTTTTTTTTTTTCGCTATATCTGGCCTTTCACAAAGGTATCAACCAGTCATGTGCGATTATAACATGTAAGTCATGTTTGGTTAATGCAGAATATAATTTCATCCTTGGAAACTGTCCAGTAACATAGGGAAAAGTACAAAGATAATGCAAAATCCACCCCAGCAAATTATGAAGGTAAGAAGCTTTATATAAGGTACGCTTTAAAGCTAAACTATCACCCTGTTCACAGATATTTTAGATATAAGCAAGAGGGGTTAAGGAAAAGAGAATAACAAAAAGGCAGCAATTCTTATCTTAGTATAATTTAATTTTGTAAACTTGTGGCCAGCTGTTGAAGTGCTGCTGTTCTTATCCCACAGCCCTCAGCCACAAAAAAAAAAAAAAAGACATGACCCTTGTCACCCCTGGAATTAGAGCCTTATTTTTCTTTCTATTGTCATTGTTGCTGATTACAGAACATCCCTGCAAATTCAGTACGTGTTATGCATAGCTCCATTTAAAAAAAAAAAAAAAACACAGGAAAGAAAAGAGCTTTCTGTGATGCTTGAAACCTTAACTGTGGCTTGTTCTGTCCCTGAGGTAATACACATTTCTACTCCACCCACTTCCTTTGTCAAAGAGTCAACGCTCCATTTTCTGTAAACTGTCCCAGTGATTTCAGAGTGAATTTCATAACATATTTCTAAAGTATGACATGCACTGCCAGCAAGACTTGGTAATATTTTTCTTCTTAAAATGAAGTAAAAACCCCTCAGCTACTATAACAAATGCTCAATCCATTACTGCCTTCTAAATTCAGAAGGGTCCAGAAGACATGCACGTGCACAAACATACTTCAGGCTTACAACCATATGATATAAATGGGTAGGACTTTTTGTCCCTGCTATGGGCCAGAATAAAAACCCATTATGCAGAAAGTTAACCAAGGCCTATGTTATCACTGCTGAGTAACTGCTACACTTATGGCACTTCTCTTCCATACATGAGTGTTTTACAAAGTGGGTGAGCTTAATGGTCACTGTTTACAAGTAGGAAAGTGAAGCGACCTGTTGATCATCCAGTAGGCCAGTAGTAATAAAACCAAGCCTCCTGAATTTCAGTCCAGTGCCCTATATACTGACCCTTTTGCTTTCCCTATTAAATGTACATATTTACCAGGGTTTCTCCCCAGAGAGTTAAAATGATTATTCTCCATTTCCTTTATCCTGATACCTCTATAATCATGTACACTAAATGTTGTTATTCATAAAACTGGAGTTGTAGCTCTGTGTAGCTAGGGTTTGGGACACTTAACTGTGAGTTGTCCTGCTTTTAGACAGACCTCAATTATCCTTTATGTATATACTGGATGTATAATTGACACCAGTGCTGGACAAAGCATCTTAACTTTTACCATATGAAGTAGAAGAGGAAAGGGTACTTACATGGGTAGATCCCGGATTTAATGGAGGAGGTATATGCCACACTACCCTCAGATCATTGCGGGGAGGCAGGGGAACCAGGTTGAGGTGTTACTAAGGCCCCAAGGTTGGTGGGGGACACTGGGGAGTTGGACAGGGGGAAAAGGCACAAAGGTCGCAGGGGAGGGGAATCTGTCCACTGCTGATGCCACTGCCACCATCCTCGCTGACCTGGGTGTGGGGGAGCCCCAGAGCCGCTAGTGCCTCAGTCAAGCTGGGGGCTGCAGGGAGTGATGACTGTGTGGGGTGCTGGATTTCGCTGGGAACAGGGGTGGAAGTGGAACACAAGTTCCCCTTCCAGCACCTGTTTCCTGCCCCCATGCCCCTAGCTGTCTCCCACTAGCCAGGGACACGTATCAGAAAGAGGAACCTGAGCACTGCTGCCACATGTCCCCAGCTAAGCTCAGCTTCCCAAGAGCTGTTTCCATGCAGCCTGCAGCAGCAACAGGGGAGGAGCTGTTCTGGAGCTCCCCCATACCCAGGTCAGCCTGGGATAGGAGCAACAAAAGAAGGGGGTACAACTGCATCATAGCAATCCCCCCGGATCCACCCTGATTACCTTGCACTTTGTCTCGCCCCACATGGAATTCTTTGCTACTTGGATATCTTTCTTTTCAGAGAGAAGAAATAGAAGGGAAAATCTCAACTACTGAAACTGTTTCTAGAGATGCATAGGATAGGCACAAGGGATAATGGAAAAGTAAAAAGGAGGAATGGAAATCATCTCAACAGTTTTAATGCTTGAATCAAGGACAGAATAGATCTCAAAATGACCCTTGATTCAGTTCTTACCAACCCATCACAAAAAGTCAGTTAGGGTCCTCATACAACTGAAATGCACAGAACATCTTTCATCAACCCAGTGATTACTGGAGCAGGAACACATGCCATTCTTCATCTTCTTACAAATGAATAACACAGCCTACTTATTCCTGTTGTCACTGAATCACACAGGATTTCCTCGTTCTGCAGAATTGCAGGTTGACCCCTCTTTTATCATGAAATAAAAAAGATGATCAGACCCTGCTGATAATGGATTTTGCATTTCTTATATTATTATGTGACTGAGTGGCAGTAGCTAGAAATGTCACACCTGGTTGCCCATAGTTAGGCTCCTCAATCCTTACTTAGGAACCTATACAAAGTCAATGGGAGTCCTGAGACACTCAATACCTTTGAATTAAAACCCCACGTCTATTGCTTGGTCTAAATATGGATTAAGGAAACTAGCTTCGGTTGTGCTAAAGCAAAAACATTAGCTAGTGTCCCTAAATTGCATAATTATAGGTATAAGTTTCTCCAACTCACATTTTGTGAGTAATTTAAATGCAAAGCACTCACAACAGAATTGTGAAACTTATTGTACAAGATAGATTTTGAAACAAAATATTAGAAGACTTTTAATCAGGATTAAAATAAAATCTTAGAAGTTTTAATCAGGACTATATGGAAATTCATGACCCAGTAAGCTAGTGTGAAAAGCAATGTCTCCTCTCTACCTGTAGAAGGAAAAGCTACTCCCAGCAATGCATATTTAATCAGGCAATACATCACTGATAGGACAGTTTTGAAGGATAGTGGAAGTGGGGGGATGCAATAATGTCACCAACTGATTACATGCTACTTTAACTTCTGGATCAAATAGCATAGGCCTCCTCCTTCTTTCCTTGTACCTTTCATATGAGCTTTCTTCTCGCATTGCTCCACAAGACTTAACTGAAAATCATGCAAATAGTTCAGTGAAAAACTGACACCCAGCAATAGTGTAATGCAAGATGGGAGACCAGAGCACAAGCCCTGGTGCTCAGTAAAGGGGGACCACAGGAATTGTGGTAGGGGGCCACCAGAATAAAGGCAAGAGGGCTCAAGACTGGCTGCATGGAGCAGAGCAGGGTCTGGAAGCTGTCCCTCATATCCCCTGTGGAAGATGATGCTGCTGCAAAGGGAGGTGTTAGGTGTCGCCACCAAAAGCCAAGCAAAACCTCCCCTGACCCTGCAGGTACTGCAAATTAAAGGCTTAAATCTTCACTCACCATGTAAAACAGGGGCAGTTGCAGGGGGCAGAGGAGGGTTAACCTAGCCATAGGCAGCAACACCTCCCCTTGTAGCGGGGTCCTGTCTTCACTGTGCTCTGCACAGCTGGAGCCCTTGAGCCCACCTGCTCCTTTCCAGCACCCCAAGGCACAAACTATCAGGTATCAGTCTGCTGCTCAGGGCACAAACTCTACCGGTTATGACTCTAACACACAGGGTGTGTCTACATGTGCATTTAAGCATGCCTAAATTTAATGTGCATTAGCTTTAGCAGGTTTAGGCAGGCATCTCCATGTGCAGGCGTTAAAGTGCATTAACATTGTGTGTGAACTGACTTCGGACTAAATTTAGCCCCAAGTTAATCAGCACACACAGTTTTAATGTATCTACACATGCGTTGATGGGTTTTAACTATTTGCGCCTAAATGTGATACCTGCATTTGCATGTATCAAATTTAGGCATGAATAGCCTAAATTCTCCATTTTTAATGCACATTAAAGGCACCCAGATGTAGACATGCACTCTTAATTAACATTAACTTAGGCTAATGTGCATGAAAAGTCACATGTAGACATGCCCATTGTCTACTATTTAACTGTGGAGCAAGACAAATCCTATTTTCTAAATAGCCCAAATCCCATTTTCTAGTGCTGCTGAGAAAATCCTAAATGAAATCCAAATTCTCCCTGGACTCTTTGGCCCTAAAATCTACTCATGTGGTTAGATCTTGGAGAGAACTCATGTCTCTTTACAGCCTTTGGCTGTTTTTTTAAATATATTTATATTTTAATAGTTTGCAATTGAAGAAGTTCAAGCAGTAAAATAGTTTTCTACCAAATAGTGTTGTCTATAACCTTTCCTGAATGATTTGAGTCCAGTGAATCTAATCATGGTTTAAAATACAGGGTAGAGCACCAAATTATTTTCTTCTTAAATCTGTCAAGTAACTGCTGCATTGTAATGACCCAAGTTGTTTGAGTCTTCAGCTGTCACAATCAGCTGAAATAGTAATCCCATCCATGCCTTGTACTATGAAAGCAGCTCATAACAGGCTGTTGCACTGGTGCTGAGGCTAAGATGAATAAAAGGGAGCACAGAGGTCATGAATTTGAGGCTCCATGCCACCTCAAACTTTATGGACTGCAAGGGTTTTGCCTTCCTCTGTAATTGTGGGCATGGCCTTCTTTCCCAAGATCTCTTGAGCATCTATTGATAACTTTTTATAGAAACAGAACATTGACTGCCAGGATTTCCCTGCTTTATCTGTGGCAGGTTAGGGTGTTTGTCTATGTTTGTCAGGCTTGGCAGTAATCTTACGTAGAGTTTAAATTATAGATTGAATAGGATGATTTGGATAGGGCTGATCCTGCCTCAAGCAGGGGGTTGGATTAGATGACTTCCAGAGGTCCTTTCCAGCCCTACTTCTCTATGATGACTCTTTGGGAAAAGGTAAATTAAAATGAATACACATATTTAAATGAACCTGTGATTCCAGAGTTATATTTCACTAACCCCTTTATTTTAAAAAATATAATTGATAAATTAGGTCATTTTCCTACATTGGGACCTACCAGCAAGATCTCTGGTCTCCTGCAACCTCTGAGTGACAATGGGACACCATACAGACATAGAAAACTCTTGTGTGGGCTCAGTCCAGAACAAGAAGTTGAATTCAGAGCTGTGGGTGGTTATCTTCAAAAAATATCTGAAATCATAAAATACCCAAACCAAATGCAAAAAAAAAGAGAACAGCTATTTGATTTCTCAAATAAACCAGAAAGAGACTGCTTTATTTCTCAGCACTCTAACTTCCTTATTTCCTAAAACACATGAGTTCTGTAAATCACCTTTAATTTACTGATGATTATATCTTCATTTCCTAGATTAAGATATAAATTAAAACATAGCTGTCTTTCTTTACGATGCACTGGTACCTATGTTCTCATCCTTTTGTACCCACAGATACTGAAGATATTGATGACTGCGGTGTCAATCTCAGAGGGTCATATGTGTTATGAAAGGCTGGGAATCTCTCAAAATCTACTTTTCATTTAAGGCTCTATGGCTGCAATCCTAAATTTGCTTCCCACCATTTTAAAAATATTTTCCCTCTATTTTCATGTAGATTGTTTTAGTCTTTCAAAGGTTAGGTCATTCTGGTACAGAAATACACACTTGTGCTCAGAGACCTTAATTATTGGAAATGTAAATTATCTGGGTTATTTTCACTCAGCTCTCCAAGAGGAGAGTTTGTACTATTTATCTTGCTCAATTTAAGTATAAGATCTTATATCTAATAGGAAAATATTATAAAGAAAATTCTTATCAGTGGGGTTCTTGCTTTGTTTTACAGCCCTAGCATATATAGATTTTCTGTGGTTTTCTTTCCTTTCCCCTCAATTATTGTGCATATAATTCTCTGTCAGAACTTTTCAAATATTATCACATTTTTGGAAAATAGCAATACTTTGATGACTACTACACTGAAAATTGGCAAAATATGCTGCGGGATGCTTTTTCCCAAACTATACAGCACACTCTAAGCCATCAATGCCAGCTAATACAAACACATTTTCATTTTTTTTAAATCTTATCAATATACAGTTCTAGACCAAGAAAGTTTGCTCTGTGCCTACACATCTCATCTCACTCAGGCTGTAGGCACACAACATAATCATTGCACAGTTATTTACTTTGTTTTTTCTCTGTAGTAAAGAGCAGACATACAACCACAATAAGTCTATGTCATGTGTCTGCTCCACTTTTAACACAAAGGTAATTTATTCTGTAGTAAATGCATATCTATGGTAACTCTGTTTCCCTAGCTTCACTGTGAATTGATCCTCTTTGCTTTGTTTATACAGCAATATCATGCTATGACTTGCAGATTTTGCTTCTTTAAATACTCATTAAGCAGCAATGTTCACAGAAGAAAGAATCCCCCCACAGGCTTTGGTGCTGTAAAGTCAATGATGAGACTTCCACATCCAGTCAAGTGATTCTCAAAAACATTCAATTTTGTTTTCTTTTTCCTAGGAATGTCTTGAAGAAATAAAAATGAAAGCATCATTGAGGAGTGCTAGTGGTGAACATCTGTCAGCCAGTGTAGAGTGCATGTCATCTATCACAGATTGAAAATATTTTTGAATGTTCAAAATTGAATTAACTTGTGGAAGAGCTAACTAAGAATGAACAGAAAAGTACATTTTAAAGAGAACCAAAATGTACAGGTCTTTGTATCCACAACATAGGTGCAACATACTTCCCATGTCTCAGTCATGAAGTGAAAGGACCACATTTAAAGGCGTGAGTATAATCCAATAATCTTTAATCCAATACCCTTTCACTTCACCACCACTCTGTTCATCCAGTTATAAAGTTTCCAAGTCTTCTACCTAGATATTAGTATCTATTCTCTGTCCATTGTTTTTTACCCCAAAATGTTGCTGTTTTGCATTGAACATATGAGATCAAGCTATTGAATGATTTGTTGTACTTTTGCATCCTTCTGTCTATAGATTTCAATATGAATTTGACATCATCTGGTAAAGTATCTAGCCCTCTGAGACTTCCAAAGAAACTCACCTTCCTTGGTCCCCTACCCTTCTCCCCCTATATATTACCTCTAAGTAGACTTATTTACAACCAAAAATTAATTCATTCATGATGATTTACAGATCAGTCTCTTCCCTCCATTCCTGTCTCCTTCTATTCAAACTCAAATATTTAACCCAACACTTTGATCATGGCACCCTCTTTATGCATCCCTGTTTCTTGATCTGGAAGCCCTTTTATTATATCAAAGGTAATCATTTGTCTTTGGTTTCAAAGGTCTTCATGTCCAATCCCCAAAGTGATTTCAGATTCAGTACAGAGAGAATAAGTCACATTTCAGATCATCCAATAATGCCAGGCTCTATCATCTACCTTTTGCTTTCTCCTTTTGCTTTCTCCTACACTGTTCTTTGTGCTTGGGAGGAGGTCCCCATAAATGGCTAAAAGTGTTTTCATAATTCTGTTTCATTTTTCTTTGTGATAACTTCAAAAATAACTTCACAAAGTTAAGCCACAGGGGTGATGAAACCACTACTTACCATACTGACTAAGTTTGCCTCACTGTTTCCTTGTGCCCCCCTGCCTATCTGTATCTACCTGTTGCTTCCTTGTCTTAAATTTAGATTGCCTGGGGCAGAGACCATATTTGTTCTGCATGGGTGTGCCTACACAAGATATTTACTGCACAGTAAACATTGCATGTTGACATGTGTGCCCCTATTAGGCCAGAGTAAACTAATTAGCTCTGCAGCAGGATAGTACCTGTAAATGCAAGTACTATCCTACTGCAAAGTTTTTTATTCCACAGCAGCACATGTGTAGACACTGCCCCGGATAGCTAGGGCATGAGGGAGGTTCAGTGCAGGGACTGCCTGTCGGTTAACCCCACAGAGAAGCACCCTCCTGCCCCAGCCAGCCCCTTTGCAGCATATCAAGATGGGGGAAGCAGCCCTGTGCTGGCAGGCTGACCCCCCCCATTCAGCCTCTGGAACAATAAGCAATAAGCTCCAGAGTTTATTCATGTGCATTAATTGCAGGTGTAGAAGCACCTCATTTATACAAAGCTTACCACAGCTGAGTCCTGGTCTATGGCTGGGAATCCTAGGGTGCCTATAGATGTGTAGTCAGGCTTCTTTGACACACTGTAATTATAATTCTGTGCTAGAGTGTGGTAATAACCATGCTCCAGCAGACTCCAGCATCATGTGCATCAGCTTCCCCACACTGAAAAATGGTGACAGGGGCACTTTAACTAAAGTTCATTCAATGAGCTTTAGTTAAAGTGCCCCCGCCAGCATTTTTCAGAGCAGGACGCTGATACACGTGACACTTCAGGCACTTTAATTAGAGCAGCTCTCGGAGACACTCTAATTAAAGTGCCCTTCCCTCCCCACCTCCCACCCCCCCACTCCTGGAGCATGTCTATAAACACCCCTAGGCACTATAAAAATAAGTGTAATGCCAGTTTTACAGATAGGAACGCTAATGCAGGTCCACAGAAAACTTTCAGGATAGCCTGGGATAGACACACTACAGGCTGCTTACAGACATAGAAAAAAGAAAAATAGCACTTTAAGCCTGGCACGCCTCTGCACTGAGTATAGCGCATGCCCAGAAAAGGCATCACGTTAGTTTGACCCAGCTCTCCAGCATCTGTATAGATCACATGCTTCAGCAGAGCTTTTTGATGCTTTTATTTAATAGCTGATTGAATCAAGATGGCCCGGATGCTCTTCATCCAAGGGTGCTGAGGGAATTGGCAGGGGTCATTGCAGGGCCCCTGGCATGACTATAGGAGCACTCATGGAGCTCTGATCAGGTGCTGGATGACTGGAAAAAGGGCAAAGTGGTCCCCATTTACAAGAAAGGGAGAAAGGAGGACCCAGATAAATATAGGCCCATCAGTCTTACCTCGGTCCTGGGGAAGACCTTTGAGAAAATTATCAAGGAACACATCTGTGATGGGACCAGCAGGGGAGATCATGCTCAGGGGGTCCAACATGGATTCATTAAGGGAAAATCCTGTCAGACTAACCTTATTTCCTTTTACGATCAGGTCACAAAGTACTTGGATGAAGGCATGGGGGTGGATGTTGTCTTCCTGGACTTTAAGAAGGTCCTTGACACTGTTTATCACTCCATTCTCATAAAAAAACTAGGTGACTGCAGCATTGATGCCTACACAGTCAGTTGTGTGGCTAATTGGCTAAACAGTTGCACACAGAGAGTGGTGGTGAATGGGTCATTTTTAACCTGGAGGGATGTGGACAGTGGGGTTCCCCAGGGCTCAGTCCTCAACCTGCACTGTTCAACATCTTTATCAATGATGTGGACGAGCGGGTGGAAAGCATGTTGTCCAAGTTCACTGATGACACCAAGATGTGGGGTGAGGTGGGCACACCAGAAGGGAGGGACAGAATCCAGCTAGATCTGGACAGGTTACAGAGGTGGGCGGATGAGAATAGGATGGAATTCAACGCAGACAAGCGCAAGGTGCTGCATCTAGGGAGAAGGAACCTGCAACACACCTACAGGCTGGGGAACACCCTTCTCATCAGCACAGAGGTGGAAAGGGATCTTGGAGTCATTGTTGACTGCAGGTTGAACATGAGCTGCCCATGCTAGGAAGCTGTCTGTAAAGCTAACCACACCTTGTCACGCATCCAACAGATGCATCACAAGCAGGTCCAGGGAGGTGATCCTCCCCCTCTATGCAGCATTGTTCAGGCTGCAGTTGGAGTACTGCATCCAGTTTTGAGCACCGCACATCAAGAGAGATGTGGCTAGCATTGAGAGGGTCCAGATGAGGGCCACTCACATGATCAGGGGGCTGCAGGACAGGCCATACAAGGAGAGACTAAAGGGCCTGAACCTATTCAGCCTCTACAAGAGAGGGCTGAGAGGGGATCTGGTGGCCATCTACAAATTCACCAGGGAGGATCAGCAGGGAATAGGAGATGCCCTGTTCCCCCAGGCACCACCCCAGGGTAACTAGGAATAATAGCCACAAGTTGATAGAGAGCAGGTTCAGGCTAGACATTAGGAGGCATTACTTTATGGTTAGCGTGGCTAGGACCTGGATCCAACTTCCAAGGGAAGTGGTGCTTGCTCCTACCTTGGGGGTCTTTACGAGGAAGCTGGATAGACACCTGGCTGGAGTCATATGACCCCAGCATCCATTCCTGCCCAAGGCAGGGGGTCAGACTTGATGATCTGTTTAGGTCCCTTCCGACTCTAGCTAATATGATACTAATGTTTCACAGCTAAATTTAAATAGAGATACCCATGATCTGCTAATGTTATAGGTGTACTTCTTTTCTCCCACCAAAGAGAAACAGATTAATATTTTAGTATGTTGCACTAGACTGCATTCAAAATATAATGACTGTATTGTCACAACTTGGGTATATCTCCCTAGACTTCAATGGAATTACACAGAAAATGATGCAAAGTGAGAAATGACTCATGGCCATGAAATGCAACACAGGATATACACAAGAAGTATTTTAAATGATCCTTTTCTGTATTTCTTTTAACATTACCTTTTGGAAAAGTGTCAGAGCTTTTACACTGTAATTCAAAATACTCCATTTGACCCATAGATATTTTCTTTGATAAGTAACCAGGAATATCTGATTTTCAGTTGTAAATCCTGTAAGAGTAACAATACAGTGAATCTCAATTTATGAAAGTCATCACTAGCAGCAAGCTGCTATATTTACTGATTTTACAATGTATATACATATGTTGCAAGACAGATGGACCTTTTCCTCCCAGCTTTCAGCAAATGATAGCTTATTAGGGAAGAGATTAAGAAGATCCTAAAAATCTTTAAACAAGGTTTTTCAAATAAGACAACTCAGCTATCATAAAGATTAGTTTATATTACACGCAAGGAAGTGTGTTGGGGGGAGGAAGCTGTGCAAACTATACCCAAAAGAGAGTTTAACAATGCTGTGATGACACTACAAAATAAAAAAGATGCTGATGGTAGGTTCTCTCATCAACTGCAGCCATTTGAGTTTTCACCCAAGCAACACAATTTGTCTTATCTGTGTTCAGAACAAAAATAAAATTTATGCTTCTGAAGCTACAACCGCAAAACTCAAACAACAGTTAGATGATTTTTAGAGGAACTCTGCACCTATACAGCAAGAAAATGTCTCAGATACCTATATATGGAGAAAAAAATAAATGTGTATCAGGGCATCTAGAGACTTAACTAAGTATAATTTTTTTCAACTCTTTTCTTACAAAAAAAGAAAGAGCTACTTTACAGTTTATAGAACAACTTAGAGTATCTCTGTAATCAACACTCCTTTCCACAATGACTAAAGGCAAGCTGGGGTTTAGTGAAACCCCAGTTGGCTTCATAGAGCTGCCCAGGGCATGTTCAGTCCGTTCATAAATACGGGAGTTAAGCACAACTGCAGTTTTCTGTCTTTATGTTTACTGGTTTCAGTAAAGGACTATCTTTTAAATTGACATGTATTCTGCTCCCTTATTCCTAAAGACACATATATTGCAACTGCACCTGCAACGGCAACGGTTTCCCCCGCCCCTCCTCCACTGCTCCAAGTTGTTGCAGAAGATCCTCGGAGCCTCATTACACATTTCTATTATCTCGACTCATTGGCTCTCAACAGCTTATGTTGTTCTGACATCTTTAACTAAGGAAGGCTGGACATGACCTGCTGTAAGCTCCATTACCTAAATACTATAGCTTAAGTCACAGTGGAGCTACACAGAGGTGGTGTTTCTCTTTCCAAGTAATGAGTATGACATATATGCTGCACTCTTTTAGGCTGGGTATTTTAGAGGTTTTCCATAAACAGGCAAAGACACAGGGGCTTTAAAATAATGTTATTTCAGTTACCAGATACCCCAATCATTTGGCTGTGTAATACAGACCCCTATATAAATAAAGAGACCCTGCTTCAAAGAGATTACTTTCCTCATCACTGTCCCTATATGTAGTGTGCATTTTTACCCATAATTTTTCGGTTCTGCTTTTGAAACTTGTAATGTGCATATGGTTTATTTGCTCCATATATTAACATTATTAGTTTTATTTTTATGTGAACTGGGGTTAGACAAGATGGCATGAACCTGTGAGCTAAGAGGTGTAAGAGAATAAAAGAAAGGAAAGAGGAAGGGAAAAGTGGAAAAGCCCAGACGATGGTACATTAAATCCTTTTGCAACCTTATTGAAAAGCTAAGGGATCAGCACAAACTAGCATCCTCACATGTTATGGATGAACACATACTCTAATGCTACTTAAAAGATTTAACGTCTGATATTCTCCTAATTAGATTACGTGGACAAGGAATTGAAAACATGGGATGTTTACAATTAATAGCACCTTAATGGCAATGATGTAACACAGAAAAAGAAATTTCCCCCATAGGTGACCATTCAGATATGTTTAACTATTTCTTTGCATCTTAGCCCCAGTGCAGAAAGACGTAAGCATGAATAAAAATGAATAAATCCCACAAATTTCCTTACACAACAAGTATAATAGCAAATAAAAGGTTATTCAAAGTTGCCATAGAGTTAAGTTACAGTGAATATTTATAACTGAAGGGGATGTAAGAACCAATAAATGGGAGGGTGGGTAGAGATAAACATAAGCTACATTACACGTCAGGGTAATATAGTTTACTTTGCCTTCAAATTGGAATTAACTTTATATGCAAGTCAATTAATTTTAAAATGTATCTGTTGCTACAATTATCTTGTTATTAACTCACCTTTAACACCAATGTGTTCTCTACTGTCTGCTTTTGAATCCCCGCTCCTTATACTTATCTGGTCCTTAAACCTCTGTTGTAACATCTGCCCATTATCCTGAGACTACTGTCCTGAAATGGAAAGGAAGGAAAGGAGACAGGGAATAGAATACATTAAATAAAGTGGGAGATTAAAGATTAAGGACTAAGCAGGCACACAACACAAATAACTTTACAACACATTCATAATAGCAGACGTAACCTTTACCTTTACTCATCATGGTCTTTTGTCACTGAATTTTGAATTATTTAAAGCCTATCTTGATAAAAAAGCATTCAAAGCTTACTCATAGTCATAGTCCCACTGGCCAGATACAAGCATGCAGGCACATGAGATTTGTGACAACACAAACCTCGCTGAGTGCCCTGCCTGCATGCCCGGTACATTAAAACATGCCCTGCACTGCAATTTTGCAGGATGGGGCCAAAAATTGCTACCACGAAATTGTGGTAGCAAAACAAACAAAACAAAATAGTAGCATGGCGCACACCACAGGAACGCGCACCGGCAGACACGGAGGCTCAGTCCTTCCAGGAGATGCTATGGCTGCTGGACAAAGCATCTCCCCTCCTCTAGTTCCAACCCAGCTCCTCCAACATACCAGAAGATGGGAGGACCAAGAAAACAGCAGATTCCCTGAAGCAGGGCATTTTGCCCCACATCAAAGTGCACGTGCAGGGACATACACAGCAGCAAAAAGTAACAGCACATATCTGTGCCGCTACTTTTTTTTGCTGCTACAAACGCATGTCCCTGCATGTGGGGATGTGCCCATTGAGTCTATATTAGTAAAATGAAACAAAGGTTTAGACCCTTAAGTTGTAAGCTCTTTCAGATAACAACTTACCTTTTTTGTTCTAAGTGGCACACAGAGCTATCTATAATTCTACCTGATCTACACATCAAAGAGCTACTCACTCGGCACAGCTCACAAAGACACTCTCAGGGACCCAGAGGGACAGCCTTCCATCTTCAGCTCCCTCTGTGCAAAAATGAAGTTTATTTCCTACCTAAGGGGACTTTTTACCATCTTGTACCATCTAGACTTTTCCCAGAGCTTGAAAAAGGGACTTTAATCCAGAAAGCTTGCAGAAAAAGACAATTTTCTTGTGATTTTCAAGTTGATCTAATAAAAGATATCATTTTGGAATCAAGAGTTCTAGTTTTTTGTATGTCTTCCTGTCTCAGACCAACACGGCTACCAAGTACACCCCTGTAACAATTATTTGAACACTTTTATTCCCTAACTGGTTTTAATAGTGACCACAGATATGACCATACCACTAAACAATGGTGTAGATGACTAGATTTTGAAAAATTCAAGAAAATGTGTTTCCATTTTGGGAAATGGTTGGAATTTTAAATATACTAAGTATACTATTACCCTGCCTGCAGTGATAAAATAATAATTCCTGAGCTTACTATTGCAAAGCCCCATTTTATATCAATCTATAGCAGGGGCGGGCAAAATATGGCCCAGAGGCTGGATTTGGCCTGCCAAGCACTTTCATCTGGCCCACAGGGCCCATCAATAAATTGTGCCCCAGCCCGCCCTTCCGCCCATCAGGGTGGAAGCGGTGCCCACATGTACACACACCTCCAAACAGACCTTACTGCACCTTGCTCACAACCTCGTGGGCAGAAGGGCCCAGCCCAGCCAGCATGCAGCTTTCAGGTAGGGCTGTTGCTGCTGCCACTGCAGCCCCCAAGGAACTGCTCCACTTACCTGGTCTCCTGCTGGTTTTGGGCAGCAGGTAGAGAGGCAGCAGGGGTGGAGCTGCAGCTGGGCAGGAGTGTAGAGTGTGGGGCTGGTGGCAATGCAGAACCTGTGCCCAGAGGGCAGTGGTAGCATGGAGCTCAGGTGGGCAGCATGTGGGTGTGATGGAGGGTGGGGGGGTGTGGGGACCCCACACACTCCCCCCTTGGAGCAAGCCCCAGCAGGCAGTGGCAGCAGCAGCAGCAGGCGTTTAAGACACTCATGCCCAGCTCAGGTGCCCATCGGGGCATGGCTCCGGCCAAGAACTGCACATCACAGTGAGGGACACATACACCCCCAGGCAGTCTGTATTGCTGGCGCTCCCTGCTGTGCATGCACAGCCCCCACACTCATGCAGCACAGGAGGGAAGCCCCACTGCTGGAGCCAGCTGCCTTCCCTGCCAGAACTGCACTGCATGGGAGAGAAACCCCAGGCACCTTCCCCTAGGAGGTGGGAAAGGCAGCCAGTTCCAGTGCCTGGGGCTTCCCTCCCATGCCCGGCAAGTGCAGGGAGCATTGGCAATACAGACAGCCCAGCAGAGGCTGTGCCCCTTGTGAAGTGCAGCACTGGTTGGATCTGCGCCCTACCGGGCACCTGCACCAGACACAAGCACCTTGAATGCCTCTGCCTGCTGCAGCTGCACCTTGGGGGGGCAGGGTCCCAACACTTTCCCCCACCCTCCCTCACACTCCACAAACCCAAAACACTTACACCCTTCCCCCACAACCCCCCACATATACACAAATCCCCAACATACCACACACAGCCACACCCCGTCAAACCAGTTGGGCTCTGGGAGTGGTGTGAGATGCATGGGTGTAAACCCATCACAATCCTGCACCCCAAAGCCCCCCAGTGACCCCCAGCAGCCACAGAGCACCCTGACTGACCCCCAGCACAGCCAGAGGTAAGCGGGGCCCATGGTGGGAGGGGACTAGGAAAGTGAAGCTGTGGGGAGGCAGCTGAGGGGAGCTGAGGAGGGTCTTGCCCCACCCTGGCTCCTACTTCACCCAGCCCCCCAGGGAGCCACGTGAACAGGATGTGCAAACAAATGTGCTTATCTGCCCGCTGTGCAAGTTAGCATGGGAGTTTACGCAGGAGGGTGAGCAGAAGGGCCCGAGGCTCCAGGCACTGAGTCATAGCCAAGGGTCTGCATAGTAGTAGCCAGACTACTACAAGGACCATGGTGGTAGGACACGTTGCACCCTGAGGCTCCCCCCTGCACCTGGACTCCCCTGCTCCATCACCTCTGGGGTCTCCACCCAAATGGAGCCCATGGTTCCAGCCTCAGGCTCTGGCCTCCATTCAGATGGACCCCCAACTCCTTGTGGAGGCTGCCAGCAAGACTGCAGGCAGCTAGGTTTGGGGGCACTGATACTCCCCCTTGTGGGGTGTGCTCAATGGTGAAGACCCTGGAGTGCCAGATTAGGGAACTCCAGGCAACAGTCCAGTGGCTGCACTCCATTAGGGATGCAGAGCAGGAGCTAGACTCTTACTTTCCAGCTCTCCACCAATGGCTCATGACAGAGTGGTGGAACCAAGGAACTGCCATGAAGTCCAGGCTGGGGTTGCCTGGACGACAGTTGCCTCCAACCCAAAGAGGCACAGCACCAGGGTTACCACTCCCCTGGAGCTACACAACCACTTTGCACCCCTTGCATCAATGCAGCCAGCTATTCCACCAGCTCCAGCATGTGAGGATGCAGGGCCGCCTGCACCTGCACCTAGAAGAAAGTGCAGAGTTATCATTGTGGGTGACTCCCTCCTTAGGGGGACTGAGAGAGTGATCTGTCACCCTGGCTCCCTGACCTGTGAGGTCTGCTGCCTGTTGGAGTTTGTGTCTGGGATGTGATGGAGAAGATCCCCAAGCTTATCTGGCCCTCCAACCACCATCCCATCCTCCTCATCCATGTGGGCACCAATGACACGGCATGGAGAATTCCAGGCCAGGTTATGCATGACTACAGGGCTCTGGGAGCTGGGCTCAATGGTCTTGGGGCACAGATAGTTTTCTCTTCAATCCTCCCTGTTGCAGGATATGGGCTCCAGAGGCACGGGTGCATCGGCATGGTGAATAGAAGGCTCCAGCGATGGTGCTATTGTGAGGGTTTTGGCTTGCTTGACCATGGCCCACATTTCAGACAGAGCGGACCATTGGGAAAGGATGGCCTCCACCTCACCTGGAAAAGGAAGAAGCTCTTCTCAGCCAGAATGGCTGACCTTCTTGACAGGGCTTTAAACTGAGATTGCTGTGGGGATGGGCGGTCTACTAACAGGTCTAGCCCAGGTCATGTCAGCCGCACTACTAATAACTTGGCCAGCCTAAGGGATCCCACTCTGGCAACAGCCTGAGAAAGGTCCCTCTTAACCCCTCAGGGTAGCATTGGGCTTCACAGGGCGGACTTAGCTGCCTGTACACAAACTCCAGGAGCTTGGGAAACAAGCATGAGGAACTGGCCTTTCTCCTATCTGATAATGACTATGACCTTGTAGGAATTATGGAGACCTACTGGGACTCCACCTATGACTGGTTGGTGGCAGTAGAGGGTTAAACCTTGTATAGGAGAGACCGTGTGGGGAAGAGGGGTGGGGATGTTGTTCTCTACGTCAAGGACCAGCTCCCCTCCCTGCAGATTGAGTTTCTCAACCAGGAAGGGTGTCTTGAGACCCTCGGGGTCAAGATATGAGGAGGACATGGGGTGGGTGACATACTTGTAGGAGTCTATTATAGGCCTCCCCCCACTAAGAGGAAGACCTAGATTGGGAATTCAGTAGGGAACTGGTCAAAGCTGCACACTCCCAATACTTGATCATTATGGGGGATTTCAACTTCCCTGACATCTCTTGGGATGAGTGCATGGCCAAATTTGACAGGTCACGTAGCTTTCTCACATGCATTGATGACCTCTACCTAACCCAGGAGGTCAATGGGTTGACTAGGGGACAGGCATTGCTGGATCTGGTCCTGGCCAAGGGAGAGGACTTGGTGAGTGATCTGCAAATTGAGGGGAAGCTTGGTGACAGCAACCATGAATTGGTCACCTTCTCAGTTCACCGAAGAGCAGGCAAACCCCTCAGTAAAACAGAAGTCCTTAACTTTGGGAAGACCAACTTCTGCAAACTGAGAGAATTGGTCAGTCAGGCAATCAGAGGCCATACCCCCCCCCCCAGAAATTAGGAATGGTCATTGCTCAAAAGCATAATCCTTGAAGCACAGGGCAAAGCCATCCCTTCTCACAAGAAATGCAGTCAACGGGCAAAGAAGCCCCCATGGCTGAATAAGGAACTTTTGGACCTCATTAAGCTCAAAAGAGTAGCCTATACCAGCTGGAAAACAGGAAGCATTACCAAAGAGGATTACTCTGCACTCACCTGCTCCTGCAGAAAGCAGTTAAGAAAAGCCAAGGCACAAACCAAACTTAGGCTAGCTATGGGGATCAAGGACAAGAAAAAGTCCTTCTTCAGATACGTGAGAAGTAGAAAAAAGAATAAGGATAGTATTGAGCCCCTGAGAGATCCAATGCGGCAACTGACATCAGATGCCCAAGAAAAGGCCAATCTCCTAAATGACTTTTTTGCATCGGTTTTTCACCCTCCCAGGAGGATCACACTGCTAGGAACAGCACTAACCATTTCAGGAGCGGGCAACAGGCACAAAATCAATGTGGATTAGGTTTCATAGTTTTATAGTTGGTAGGGTCAGAAGGGACCTGAGCAGATCAAGTCCGAACCCTTGCCATGGGCAGGACAGAATGCTGGGGTCAAACAACCCCGGCTAGGTGATTATCTACCCTCCTCTTGAAGACACGCAGAGTAGGAGCAAGTACCACTTCCCTTGGAAGTTGGTTCCAGATCCTAGCCACCCTGACTGCGAAGTAGCGCCTCCTGATATCTAGCCTGAATCTACTCTCAGTCAACTTATGGCTGTTATTCCTTGTTACTCCTGATAGTGTTTGGGGGAACAGGGAATCTCCAATTGCCTGCTGGTCTCCCTTGGCCAGTTTATAGATGGCCACCAGATCCCCTCTCAGCCTTCTCTTATAAAGGCTGAACAGGTTCAGGTCCCATAGCCTCTCCTCATAGGACCTGCCCTGCTGCCCCCTGATCATGCAAGTGGCCCTACTCTGGACCCTTTTGATGTTGTCCACATCCCTCCTGAAGTTCGGTGCCCAGAACTGGATGCAGTACTCCAACTGCGGCCTGACAAATGTCATATATACGGGGAGGATCACCTCCTTGGACCTGCTTGTGATGCATCTGTGGATGCAAGACAAGGTGCGGTTAGCTTTCCTGACTGCATCCCCGCAGTGGCGACCCATGTTCATCTTGGAGTCTATAATGACTCCAAGATCCTATTCTGCCTCTGTGCTGATGAGAACGGAGTTCCCCAGCCTGTAGGTATGCTGCTGGTTCTTCCTCCCCAGGTGCTGTACCTTGCACTTGTCAGTATTGAATCCCATCTTATTGTCATCCGCCCACCTCTGTAATCTGTCCAGATCCAATTGCAGCCTGTCTCACCCTTCTAGTGTGCCCACTTCTCCCCACATCTTAGTGTCATCTGCAAATTTGAACAAGGTGCTTTTCACCCCCTTGTCCAAGTCGCTGATGAAGAACAGTACAGGCCCGAGGACCGAGGCCTGGGGGACCCCACTGCACACATCCCTCCAGGTCAAAAATGACCCATCCACCACCACTCTCTGGGTGCGGCCCTCCAGCCAATTGGTGACCCATCTGACTGTGTAGGCATCAACACCACAATCTCCTAATTTTTTAATGAGAATGGGATGAGAGACAGTATTGAAGGCCTTCCTAAAGTCCAGAAAGACTACATCCACTGCGACACCTGCATCTAAGGATTTTGTGACCTAGTCATAGAAGGCCACCAGGTTGGTCTGACATGACCTGCCTCTAATGAACCCATGTTGGTTGCCCCTAAGCATACACTCCCCTGCTTGCCCTTCACAGATATGCACCTGGATAATTTTCTCAAAGAGCTTCCACAGGACCAAGGTAAGACTAACAGGCCTACAAATTCCTGGGTCCTCCTTCCTCCCTTTTTTGAAAATGGGGACCACAATGGCCCTTTTCCGGTCCTCTGGCACCTTGCCAGAGCACCACAAGTGCTCATAAAGCTGTGCCAGGGCTCCCACAATGACCTCTGCTAATTCCTTCAGCACTCTGGAGTGGAGATCGTCAGGACCTGCTGATTTGAACACATCCAGTTCCACCAAAAGGACCTGCTGATTTGAACATGTCCAGTCCCACCAGAAGGTGCAGGAACACCTTAAGAAACTGGACATTCATAAGTCCACAGGCCCAGATGGAATGCACCCAAGGGTCTTGAAAGAGCTGGCAGACATCATTGTATCTCCCTTGGCAGGGATATTTGAAAAATTGTGGTACTCGGGGGAGCACCCGGATGACTGCAAAAGAGCCAACCTGGTCCTTATCTACAAGAAAGGGAGGAGGGATGATCTGGAGAACTATAGACCAATCAGTCAGACGTCCCTGGAAAAATCCTGGAGAAAATTTTCAAGAGATCCATCAAACTGATGGCAAGCTTCTGAATGCCAGCCAACATGGCTTTGTGACTGGCAGGTCTTGCCTGACCAACCTCATCTCCTTCTTTGACCAGGTAACATGTGCCCTGGACAAGGGAGATAAGGTGGATGTCATATATTTGGACTTTAGGAAGGCCTTTGACCTAGTTTCCCATGATGTTCTCATGGTTAAGCTGGGGAACTGTGGTCTTGATCATCATACAGTCCAATGGCTAGGCAACTGGCTATGGGGTCAGACCTAAAGAGTACTGGTTGAAGGGTGCAAATCAGCGTGGTGCAGGGTTACCATTGGAGTCCCTCAGGGCTTGGAACTTGGTCCAGTACTCTTTAATATTTTCATCAATGATCTAGATTTGGGAGTCAGATGTGAACTGGCCAAGTTCATGGATAATACCACATTATGGGGGAGGGCAGTCACACCACAGGACAGGCTAGGGCTTCAGGCTGACTTGGACACACTCTCAAGGTGGGTCAACCAAGACCTGATGGCCTTCAATGCAGAGAGGTGCAAGGTGCTGCACCTCGGTAAGAAGAACTCCCAGCATACTTACAGGCTTAGCAGTGCTACACTCACTAGCACCATGACCAAAAGGGACTTGGAGAACTTGATTGACCACAAGATGAATATGAGCCACCAATGTGATGCCATGGCAGGCAAAGCTAACCAAACTCTGGCATGCATCCACCGATGCATCTAAAGCAAAACCAGGGAAGTCATCCTCCCATTTTACTTGGCCCTGGTGAGACCTCAGCTGGAGTACTGCATCCAGTATTGGGCCTCGTACTTCAGGAAGGATGTGGAGAAGCTTGAGAGAGTTCAGAGGAGAGCTACTCATATGATCCAAGGCCTGGAGGGAAGGCCGTACAAGGAGAGGCTGAGGGACTTGGGACTCCTCAGTCTGGAGAAGAGAAGGCTTAGGGGGGACCTGGTGACAGCCTACAACTTCATAAGAGGGGTACATCAGGACCTGGGAGAATACCTATTCACCAGCTCTCCCCAAGGGATAACAAGGTCTAATGGCCACAAACTCCAGGAAGGCCAATTTAGACTAAACACAAGAAAAAATTTCTTTACAGCACGTGTATCCAGGATCCGGAACAAACTCCCCCCAGAGGTGTTGCAAGCACCTACTCTGGACTCCTTCAAAAAACAGCTGGATTTATTTCTTGCTGGGCACACTTGATCCCAGCTGACTTCCCATCTATGGTGGGGTGGCTGGACCTAATGATCTCATGAGGTCCCTTCTAGCCCCTAATGTCTATGAAATCTGTGACCACCCCCCCCCACACACACACACACAACCACACCCTACCATACACAAGCACCCACACCCTCTCAACATCTCCCATATTTTAACAGAGAGCCCCAGGCTGTCTGTTACTTACAGAGGGAAGTATCCCAGCCAGGGAGTCCTGTAGATAGGCAGGGTGCTACAGCTGCAGTTTGCCAGGGCAACTGGCTAATGGGGTAATTAGCCAGCATCTGCAGTCAGTCAGATGACCAGAGCAGGAAGCACCAGGGGAGTACATAAGCCCAGGGCTAGCAGAGGTAGTGTCTCCCTGGCTGCCACCAGGGAAGGAGCCCCTGCCCAGGGAATCCTGGGATGCTGGGTTAGTAGAGACTTATACTCTTAAAGGGGCAGAAGGCTGATATATGTCATTATTTATGTTATAGCCCAGGGGCTTGTATTTATATTAGGAATACTGGTGGTTTGCAGATGAATCTATAGGGAAGGTGGAGGACTCATTAGTGTCTGGGGGGACGGGAGGGGCACTTGACTTGTGTAGTAAGTCACAGCGGGGCCAGGGGGCCAGCGCCTGAGAGGGGCACAGTCAAAGCAGGACCTGGTGCCTGAGAGGGGCGCAGCCCAAAGTTCAAGTGAAGCTAGTGCCTCAAAACCAGCTCCAACCCAGTGGGCCTAGGCTAGTAGGACTACCTAGATTAAAGGGGAGGAGGGTGAAGCCCCACAGAGGGACATTGTATTGGTAACACCCATGAGGCATGGGGCGCAGTAAAGGGCGGCTTTGGGTGCCCAATGGGCTAATGGGCACCCAAAGCCTTAATGGGATAATTTCATGGCCCAACTGGGCACAGTAGAGTGTAGAGCCCCAGCCAGGGGCCTGAGAGCATAGAGGCCCAGCCAGGGGCCTGGGGGCCAGTACGACTGAGGCTGAGCATCGGTCTGTGGGCAGCCACCCATTATATCTATTTATATTCCATAAAGGCGTGGCACACAAAACAGGGGAAGCACCCTAGAGTCAGAGCAGGGCACAGTCACAGAGCTGCCAAAAGGCATCACAGCCACCCCTAGGACTCACAGCCCCCTGGACCCTCAAAAGATAAGCTCACAAAAACTAAGCTCTGAACTTCCCTATAGAAGAGTATAATTGTGTGCTTTTTAAAAGAAAATAAGTCATTTAACTTTTTTACCTTACTTTTCAACTACAGCATTTTTAATCTCCTCTATACTGATTATATGGAAATGAAATAGCTCATTCTCTGACATTAGTCATATTTGATTCCTGCATCTGTAGTGGAGGCTTCACATCTCTGATGCATGTCAAATTCAAGGATATTTTCTGCAATTAAAACCATTATGTTTAAAGACAGAATTCTCAAATGTAAATTTTAAATGTAAAAAAATGAGAATATTCTTTTCATCTCTAAGAATTTTTTCTGGTGTAAACTGACTGCATTACAAGTTGACTTTAGCCAAGAATGTGGCTATCTGTACAAAACAGTACCTATCATTTATTACAAAACATTTGGTCCTATCTGCAAAAAGTTGAAGGTAAAGGGTTCTGTATATTAATCTTTCTGATTAACAATTAACATATGGTTAGGAATAAGGTTGCATTTGCTAGTCCACACATTTCTGGACATAAAAAGAAAATAACAGCAATTTTTAAGGAGAAGAAACTCTGTTTTCTATGGAATTATGTATTGATTTAGCTAAAAAACTGAATACACTTTAAATATGTTCTATAATATTCAGATGGAATATTTTTTCATCACTTATCTTGATCCTTCTATGATCCAATGCCTTGTTACTTCCCAATGTGTTAATGTCTTCTTCACATTATTGTTATAGGTGAACATCCTTAATAAATAATGCACTTCTTTTCTCCTTCCTTGTGCCATAAGAAAAGCATAGTCTCCAAAAAAATTTTTTTTGTGGGAGACAAATACTAATTCAAAAAGAAAAGAAATGTATAGATGTCAGATCACTTCTGCCCTACATTAATACATCTCTTGGCTGAATTTTGAAATACTCAAGGAGCTGTAACTGTAATATATATCCTCTATGTCACATGTTAAAAAAAAAAATCACTGGTCCCAGACTTTTTTTTCAATGGGCACATCTATACATGCACATTTGTGCAGTAACCTAAATCACTGTGCAATACGGGAATGCATCTAAACATGAACACTCACACTGTGCAGTAAATATGATGACTTGAGTATAAATTTGATACCTGCATCATTCAGGTATCAAATTTATGCCCGATTAGTTACTGCACAGTAACATACATGTAGACGCCTTACTGCGCAGCAACTCAGGGGCCTCCCCACTGTGTCTGCCCAGCCACTGCCAGCTGGAGCTCAGCCCCAGGGCACCTGGCTGGCCCCTTCTCCTGCTCCTGGGCTTGGCTGCTCTCTGGCAGCTCCTAGCTGCAGAAGATAGAAGCCTGCAGCTATTTTGTGCCTTGGGGCGTACACTCCAGGGAGTAGGCAGGAGCTGCTTGTGGCTGCAGCACCCCAGCACACCCCGTGTTCTCCCCTGGACAACCCACAGGCTGGGTCTGCCTCCCTCCTGTGCTGCTGTCTGGCCACAGGTATGTGCTGCCAAGGGCTGCAGCTGGCTGCATCCTTTGCCCAGCCCTGCAATCCTCCCCAGAGCTGCTGGCCTTGCTGACTGTGCCACCAGGGCTAGCACCTGCTCCCCACTGCTGCTCACCCCACACCTCTGTCTCTTTGCAGGATCATGGTGAGACATCTTAGCTGTGCAGCTGTGACTCCCTGGCCATGCCTCTATTGGGGGTGCTGCTCTCAGCCCTCCAGGGCCAGCATCACGGGGCCAGCCACTTGGGAGCCCAGTCAGCTGGCTTGGGGCATGGTGTCCTCTTCCTCCCCCATGCCTGGACCCAGCCCCATCCACATACACCAACCCATCTGGAGCCCCAGGGGCCCAAACTGGATCTGGGAAGATGTGCACAGCCTTGTAGTGCTGTGGGGCAGGGAGGACATCCTAAGGAAGTTCACCCAGGGCAGGCTCTCAAATGGCCATGCTTATGAGACCCTAATAGCTGAGGGGCATGTGCGGAGACACTCCTAATCTACACAGCAGTGGCACATGAAGGCCAAGGACCTATGGGCCCAATGAGTGGTCATGACTGGCCACAATCATCAGTCCAGTGGGGCACCCAGGACTATACCCTTCATGTGGGAGCTGACACATATTTTTGCACCCCAGGAGCCCACACCCATGCCCATACCCCACCCTGACACCTCCAGTGACCATTCCACCCTGGCTGCTGCCCCCACTGGGAGCATAGAGAGCTCAGGGATCCCTGGCCAGTGGCTGCCTCAGCCTCAGCACTGCCACATGGCCACCCACAAGGAGCAGCCAGCTGGCCATGCCCCTGCCAACTGGCAGTAGCATCAGCTCCTCCCCAGGGGTGGCCTGGGAGCAGCCTGGGATCCCGGCTGGCACCTGTTACCAAATTTGCCCATTACTTTGGGGTGTGCTCATTTATTAGGGATAGTTTCTAGGGTCTTGGTGATTCTGTCAATGTGCTGCTTGTGTTACTATATGGAGCTGTATTTCTCCTTTCTGCAAGCCCTCACCCCCAGTGGAGCTATCTTGCAGGACTCAATCTCAATGGGACTGGGTTCCTCCAGTCACCAAATCAGTCATACACACACAAACACACACACAAGTTAACGTGACATGCCTGACCTGGCCAGGCTGATCAGCATGGACAGGCTGACACCCTCATATGCCAAGAATCAGTTCATAAGAGCAACAATAAAATGCAGTCAGACACAAGCACACAGGTAAACAGAATCCCTCTAAATCTGGCTGGGTGTCCAGCTGACACCCTCATGGGCCAGCATTCAGTTCATAAGGGCACGTCTGAGTCAAACTGGGTCAATCAGCCTGTACAAGCTGATCCCCTTATGTGTTTCAAACTCAGCACGTCCCAATCTTTGGCCTTTTGATGAGCAGACCCCACAATAATTTAGGCTTCACAGGGATCTTTAGCATAGGTAAAAGAAGCGTTGCTGCAGAGCACAGGAGGAAAAAGAAGCAGAGAAGGAAAAATATACCCAATTACTCCCAGTTTGCCTATAAAAGTTATTTATTGCTAAGCATATGAAATATATAATAGTACTAGTAGTAATAGACATGCAAAAGAAAAACAAGCACAAACAATGACAATACTACCCTGGTTTCACTAAGTATTTGGGGAAACTTAGCTCAAGCTTAACTGATACAGTTCAGGTTCAGAAGTTTATGCCTAGAAAGAAGAGAGAACGCTGGGAATCTCACCGAGTCCACGGTACCCAGGCTGCAAAGCTGACAGGCACAGTCCGTAGCACAATCCTTGAAGAGAGAGACGATCTGTTCTTCCAGTGTCCCAAGAATGACAGGGGATGGTGTCAGCACAGGAGTTTTCTTCTTCTTCTTTCTTTCTCCCTCTTTCCTCCTGCTTCTTCTTTTTCTTTCTCTTTCTTCTCTTCTTAAGCACACACACTTACAGATTTTTATACCCTCAGTTCAGCTGCTTCAAAGCACCCTCAGTAGTGTAAATCATTGTCTTTTCTATTGACAAGGGGTTATCTGGTTTGGACCATCTCAGATAACTGATTGATAATCAGGAAACACTTAAGATTAGGGAGTAACCCAAATACTTGGGAGCCAGCTTGAGATTCCTATGGATGGCAGATATCCTGACGGGATATCTCATGGTTTCTTCAGGAACAATAGATAGCTTGCAGCATCAGGATTTTGGATTTTTACTTGTTGTGCACAAGCCTCAGCTTAGCATGACTTTTCCAGATTTTACTATAGTCTTTTAACAGACTTAAAGCAATTATTGGGGTGCTCATAACCTTTTGTGGAGAGGACTCCCACCAGTCGTCTCGGGAAAGATACGACAACACCTGGGATTAGGGCTCCAGCAGGCTGGATGCTGTGATGAACCCTTAACCATCGTTCAAATGTTGCCCGTACCCCCTCTGACTCGGTCTCTTGCCTCAGCATTCCCTAACCTGGCAACCGAGTTTTAGTCAATCAAGTTTAAATAGGCCTCCCATAGTGGGACCGGGGAATGTACGGCCCGAGATGCCTATTAAACTTAGAGCTGTGTGTGTGTGTCTGGGGGGGGAAAAGTCCTTAGCAAATCCAGATTAGAACTGGTCTGATAAATGCTGAGCTGGGTGTGTGTGAACATGGGTTAATTAACGTTGGAAGCACAGATTCCCCATCATGCAGCGCTCTCCTGCTTCTCTGGTCCCAGAATTCACTGCAGTCTCTGCTTCAGGCTTTCTGTTTTCCATCTCTCATGTAAATGAATGGTCATCTGGTTCCATCTCGGATGTAAATGAGACCTAGGGCAGTTGTTTCACTCTTATCACCCTTATCTGGAGAGTTTTAAGTGCGTCTCTCACTGCATCTTAATCAGTTTTTTATGTAGAGGAGGGGAGGGAGGGGGGGGGTGAGTCCTTTGTGAGTCAGACAGACTGCATCCTGTGCCAGGGTTGCCCAAGAATACAGAGCTGAGGCGTAACACACCAGCTCCCCAGAGCAGGGGCAGCTGAAGCCAGGAGGCTCCAAACAGCTGTGCCGGGCTCCTGCATCAGCTCCACACGGCGTGTGCAGATGTGCCTCAGAGCAGGCAGTGGGGGAGGGGTCCGAGGCAGCGCAGACCTGGTCTCTCCTCCGCTCCCGGCACAGAGGTGATGAGCCTGGCACAGCTGTTTGGAGCCAGCCTAGGCTCTGGGCAGCTGCAGCAAGCAGAGCTGGGGTAGCTGCTGGCAACTACAGAGCCTGAGCTGTAGAGCAGGGGCTTTGGGTGGGGGGGCAAGGGGCAGTAAGGCTGTGGGGCAGGTGCTTTGGGTGGGGGGGCAAGGGGCACAAGCAGGGCATCCTGCCATGTACCCCTTGCCCTCATTTTGTTTTTCTGCTATATTGGCACTCCGGGACCTTCCAAGCTAGGCATTGTGGTGGTTTTTGGCACTCTGACCAAAAAACGCTGCCTACCCCTAAGATAGAGGCTTATTCTTCAGCATTACTAATAAGAAATAATCCAAGAAGAATTTCACATCTGCTAGTACCCTGTGTCAAAAAGAAAAGGGAAAATACATAAATAAATTCTGAGAAAAAGGAACAAAACAACTGCCAGTTGTTAACACATATTGTTGAATCTAAAACACTTAGATATTTAGGGTACTTAAACTATATAGATTCTCCACTTTTCCATTATTAGCCCTCAATCAGACTTGTCTAACATCACATCTCTGAAAAAAAATAATGTTCCTAAAACCCATGCTTTAGAGGAAGTGATGGAGACAAATAACAATGCTAAAAGCAGAAATCAAGTTAAAAACAAACACTGTTGTATGGTATGGTTTGTGCTAAAAGAACCATCCACTTACATATAGGCTAAGTGCAGGCATCCAAAAAGCCTGAGGTGGAATGGATCTAAGTTACGTGGTTTTCTGTGAGCGGTGTAGATTAGATCAGTGGAGAACAGAATGCATGTTCACCTTTTGGTGCGGGGGGATGGGACCCAGGCTGCCTGCACTAGCCAAGGCCAGGGCACTCCTGCACACCTCCTAACAGGCCCCATGGGCAAAGCACAGCCAAGCACCCAGACCATTCCCAATTGGCTGCCGGGCATGGGCAAGCATCCCCCCTCCCCCTCCCATGTTGTCTGTCAGCCACAAGCATCTGTCAGCTGCAGGCAGGCAGTGCAAGGCTGAAGGGGAGAGGAAAGGGAGGTCCCTGCACAAACCGTATCACAAAGCACCCCACAATGTATGCACAGCCCTGCCACTGAGCCCCGGAGAACACCCAGCACAGCCCCATGGAGCCCAACCAGGCACAGGTGCTCGCCGTGCCATCCCATGCCAAGACAATTCCCCCACCTTGAACATAGACAGATGTCCAAAAGGCACCCGACTGCCAAAGGTTAGTGCTGACTTAGTTAAGGAGCACTTGGAAGGGCTGGATGGGTACAAGTCAGCCGGCCCGGATGACCTCCACCCACAGGTGCTGAAGGAATTGGCCAGTGTCATAGCTGAGCCACTGGCACAACTGTTTGAGTACTCATGGTGCTCCAGCCAGGTCCCTGAGGATTGGAAAAGGACCAATGTGGTGCCCATTTTTAAGAAGGGGAGAAGGGATGAGCCAGGTAATTTAGGCCAGTCAATCTTACCTCTATTCCTGGAAAAGTGCTAGAGAAAATAATCAAAGAACACATTGGTGAAGGCCCAGCAGGGGAAACGATGCTGAGGGGAAACCAACATGGGTTTGTCACAGGTAGATCCTGCCTGACAAACCTTGTAGCCTTCTATGACTAGGTCACACTGCCTGGACATGGGAGCCAAGGCTGATGTCATCTTCCTGGACTTTAGGAAGGCCTTCAACACAGTTTTGCACCCTATCCTCATTGGGAAGCTAGCAGACTGTGGAGTGGATGATTACACAGTCAGGCGGGTGGCCAACTGGCTTAGGGACTGCACCCAGAGAGTGGTGGTGGATGGGTCATTCTTGGCCTGCAAGGAGGTGGGCAGTGGGGTCCCGCAGGGTTCGGTCCTCAGACCGATATTATTTAATATCTTCATCAGCGATTTAGACGAGGGCGTGGAGAGCACCCTCTCCAAGTTTACAGATGATACCAAGTTATGGGGTAAAGTTAACACACAGGCGGGCAGGGAGCAGATGCAGGCCAATCTGGACAGGTTGGATCAATAGAAAGAATGAAATAGGATGCAATTCAACAAAGATAAATGCAAGGTACTCCATCTAGGAAGGAGGAATCCCCAGCATACCTACAGATTGGGGGATGACCTCCTCAGCAGCTCAGTGGCTAAGAGGCATCTGGGAGTCATAGTTGACTCCAAGATGAACATGAGCCAGCAGTATAATGAAGCCATCAACAAAGCCAATTGCTCCTTGTTGTGCATTAGCAGATGTATGACCAACAGATCAAGGTAGGTGATGCTCCCCCTCTATGCAGCATTGGTCAGGCCATAGTTGAAGTACTGTGTCCAGTTTTGGGTGCCGCACTTCAAGAAGGACACAGAGAATCTGGAGAGGGTTCAGATGAGGGCCACTCACATGATTAGTGGCCTCCATAGAAGACCCTAGGAGGGGAGGTTAAGGGATTTGGATCTCTTCAGCCTTCACAAAAAACATCTGAGGGGAGACCTTGTAGCTGCCTATAAGTTTATCAAGGGACGACAGCAGGGAATTGGAGATGCGCTATTTACCAGAGTGCCCCAGGAAGTAACTAGGAATAATGGGTGCAAACTAGTGGAGAGTAGATTCAGGTTAGATTTTAGGAAGAAATTTTTCACAGTAAGGGTGGCCAGAATCTGGAATGGGCTTCCAAGAGAGGTGGTACTATCACCTAACTTGGAGGTCTTTAAGAGGAGGCTTGATAGACACCTGGCTGGGGTCATCTGACCTTGGTCCTCTTTGCTACCAGGGGCAAGGGGTAGGACATGATGATCCTTTGTGGTCCCTTCCGACTCTACAATCTATGAATCTATGAATACCCACCCCTGTGCACTGCCTGCTGGAAGCTGACCGATGTCTGTGGCTGGCAGGCAGCACAGCAAGGGAAGGGGAGAATGCTCACCCATGCCTGGCAGCCCAGCCGGGCTCTGTGGTGCTGCCCCCAAGCATGGGCATTCTCCTAGGCTCAGTGTCATGTCTGTGTACATTATAGAGTGCTTCATGACAGGGTTCATTGCAGGAACGCAGATGCCTCCCTTCCCTCCCCTCCAATGCTGCCTGCCTACAGCTGACAGCTGGCCAGAGACAGGAGGTCGGGCTGCAGAAAGGGTCTGTGCGTACTTGGCTCTATAACAGCTTGGGGCTGGGGCCTGTTGGGTGCTTGTTTGGAGCAGCCAAGAGTCAGGGGGGGTGACTGCAAAGTTGCCTGGGATGCTGGTGGACAGCGACCTATCTTGAATCAATAGGGGAACTGGTAATGAAGTTCAATACACAAATCTAACTTAAATTGATTACGTCTCAGTGAACATCAGTCCAGATCTCTCTTAAACCAGGTTCCACCATTTTTAGAACAGTAGATGTTCACCAAACTTTTGTTCTCCTATGAGTTTAGACCAGTTTCTGATCACTTAGACTTCTAAAAGTATAATGTCTGTACCTAGCCATAATGTAAAAAAGGCAGTCTCAAAGCCTTTTCCCAAAGCAAATCTCATCTGAACTTACTGGCTGTGGAGTTAAGCATCTGTGGGTTCAAAACAAAGTTAAGGGAGTCTTTCAATGCAGTTTGGTACTTCGGGCCTCTTTTGAAGGATCCTCTTCAGACTCTGCAGACCAATCCAGTTATATTGTAACATGTGTGCATTATTATTAAATAAAAGGATTTAAGTTGTGTTTGTTGCAACATAATTGAAATTGGGGGGCGGGGGGGAAATGATATCTCAGAATAAAACTGAAGCTGCTAAATTTTTCCCATCAGCCTAACTTCAGGTGTTTATATAGAAATGCAGGCTTTTGTGGCATTTCTTAAGTCCTCAGGCCTGCCTCTCAGATCTCTGTACATACAGCGCTAGCCATTTGCCACTGGATAAAGAAGAGGAACCAAACAGAGACATACCCTGTTTAGGTGGGCTAAAAAGAAGACAACTAGAGAGTTCTTGTATTTTGAAGTATCAATATATGGGAGGAGAGAGTGAGGAAACAAATTGAAAATCTGTGTTTTCTTCACTTTCCTGGCTGTTAGGGTGCATCCACACATGCAGGCAGGTGTGCTTGCAGCAGCTCAAATAGGACTGGCACAAATTTGAGCCAGGGATTTTTGCCTCAGCGCACGTGCCCACACATGCACTTTGGTGTAGGACAAATTGTGCCACTTGGGGCAAAATAACCCTGCTCAGCTCTGCCCAGATCTGCAGCCAGGGGGAGCTACAGCCTGGGGCCAGCACCCCAGGTATAAAAACCTGCCCTGGCAAGAGCTACTTCTGAGGCCTAGCCACTTGGTATCTGGGGACACTACCCCTTGTGCCAACTGGACTGCTGAAGCAGCCCTAACCTGGAGTGGCCCCTGCACCCTCTACCCATGGCAGCAGTCTGGCATTGAGGGCTGCTGCCTGGCTGTGACCTGCTGCCACCTGTGACAATATCCACCACCTTGGACCTGTGGCCCCAAGGCTGCGTCCCTGCCAGACCCAGATGGGGTGCCCCCACTCTGCCATCTGAGCAGCTATCGCCCAGAAGATGTGCTCCTTGTGGTAACCCCCTTTGAACTGTCAAAGCATGTCCTCTTGGCCCCAAATGGCCAAGAGTTCAGCTACCTTGTCTGCTCTCCAGCTGGGCCCCAGTGCTGGCCCTGGACAGGCTCCACAGCACAGGTCTCACCACTTGTCTCACCAGCAGGGATCCTGGTGTTCCCTGTTTACAAATTGCAAATACTCTGATAAGATACCCAACTTCTTGCATTAAAATACCCAAAATAGTGTTCTTCCACTATTAAAATGAAATGCCACTGTATAGAGAGAGGTCAGCTGGGCAATGTTTTATTGATATATTTACAAGTGTAAAGCAATTTGGAGGGAGGAGGGGCTTGGGGGAGTTTGTGGGTGCTCAGGCTGTCATCCGGGGCCCGGCCCCACTCGCACAGACCATGTGTCTTGCTGGGCTGGGTCCTGCCTCCATGGAACAGGCCTGGCCCGGCAGCATGCAGGACCCACAGATGCAGGACCTGGCCCAGCATGACACACGGTCCCTGCAAGCAGGGCCAGGCCCCAGGTGACAGCCTGAATGGCCCCAGTGCTACCTAAAGCCGCACAGCCCCACATGGCGCTGTGCCAAGCCAGGCCAGCCCCGCAACAGGAGGTGCCAGCTCTGAAGTGATTGGGGTCATGCCATGCCACTGGGGGCTCTGGCCACAGTGGGCCCTGAGCACCCCAGAGCCACTGCTGCTGCAGGGGGGGCTGGGGCCCTCTGGGAGGGGCTGTGGGCTCTGCAGGGAACCCATGACCCCTGACCAATCCCCCCAACCCCATACAACCCCCACACATGCATAGGTGCCAGAGCATCTCTGGAGGTCTGAGCCCTGGCTTGCCTCGGGGCACGGTGGGGAACTGTGCCCTGCACTGCTTTTTTCTGGGATGTTTTTATTGGATACTTGGAAATCCAGGTATCAAATTTTGAGCCCACTCTGTAAATATGCAGGGCAGGGAACATTTTTTTCATTCTCAACGTGCCTCTTACGGCATCTCAAACTGGTTTGAGATGCTGCAACTGGCACGTGCGTGCTGGTCTGGACACACCCTTAGTGATTATGGGTGTGATTCTAGACTCCTTACTCAGGCCAAACCTCATTTTGATTAAAATTCAAGAGCCCCATGTCTATTACTGCAAAGCGGCCCAGTCCTACATTTTACCTGCTTTATTTTCCTACCAGTAAAAGCATTCCTGTATGGTACCATAAGCAAGACCTTCCTTTTGGATAGTGTGGGGAGATCATGCCACGCAGAGATGAGAAACTGTCACATGTTCCAAAGTTTAGGAAGTAGAAGTATAATTTTTCAAATTTTCCAGAGTACACATTGCCTTAAAAGGGCAGGAAAAGGCAAAATCATTCAGAAAAAGCCAGAAGTAGTAAGGGCACCAGGCTGCTGCATCTCAAGAGACAACTCACCTCAAGTGATTCTATGTAACTGGAAGAATGATAGTGCTTCCCCTTCCTTTCCAACTCCACTGACCCCTATTTCAAGGAGCCAGTTATGTGACCTGTGAGCTGTAGCTTAATTATATAGTCAGCGCTACATTGCACAGTCTTTTTTTTCTATAAAGCTGTTCTGTAACACCTGATAGTTAACCCAAACATCAACGTAACAGAACTGTTTAAAGCAAATAAAACAAATAGCTGAAAAATTATATGGATTTATGAATATATTTCAATTTTTACAGAAGTACAGTGGCTTTGGTGCTGGAACGCCACATGTGGACAGATACAGATATACTGTCTTCATCCGTAATGGAATGGGTTCATAGAAAACTCTGTTGGTTTCATTGAATGACATTCTTTTCAGTGAAAATGTATTGGTAGAGAAATTTAGATAGACATTAAGGAGACAAGTGAGAGGTCCCTGATTTATGATCTATGCTTTCCAGAACAGAACTGATTTCCAACTATGCTTTGAACAGAAATGATTTAAAAGATTATTGCCCCCAGGTGGCAATGATGACTGCCAATCTTCCTATTCAATGAATAAATGTTACCTTAAATATATTTGTAATGTATTTTAATGGGCAATTTTTTAATTTGTGTTGCTTATATGATTACCTTTGAAGTCATTCTCTCTTAACTAATGGACCTCAGGGTAACTTTGGTAATACCTGTTTAATTTCTCTTACAAAATCATTTTCACTTAAAATGAATAGGATATTTTAATAAGAGCCCATTTCTGATCCAGCCTAAGTCAAGAGGAATATTCCTAATTAATTCAACAGAACTAGAATAGGGCCCTAACAGCAAAAGAATTACATTAAATTCCTTCAAACTACAATATTTTAGGGAACAAAATAATATTACTTTATAAAGTAAAAGAATTTCTCCCTCAAATATAGAGATGACCCACCCCATACTGTCAGCTGACATTTGCCATTGACATAAACCAGTGCAAGATGAAGGTCATTTACAGAGCTCAAACCTCACAATTAGAAGGGTTACTTAAAAAAAACTACAAGAAAAATCTGAATGAAGTTGAGAGGAAAAAGAGATTGTACCATGCTACATCACTCCTCCTTCTCCCAAATATGCCTATTCTGAAATCAGTTATTAAAATATATCAAAATAAATGTATATAGAAATCAAGACCGATGCACATTTACTACAATTGTTTTGGACTGAATGACTACTAATTTAACAAAGCTTCTTAACGCTGTTCATTGGAATGCAGTTGTATTCTGCTCACAGTCAGTTTGGTTATAGCACAACTTCCCCATCCGTGAAGCAGTATGACCAGGTACAAGTGTTGTTTCAACCAGAAGAACCACCACAGCTCCCTGCCTCTTCTCCAAACCAGGCACAGCCAGACTAGGAACAAGCTAGAGACTTTGTCCTGTTGCCTCTCTATTCAGCTACCCAGGAGTGGAACAAAGGAAGTTGCTCCCCACTCGTTTCCCAGACCTTGGTCTGGGGAAGATGCAGGGGGTCTTTACCTGATGCTACACCCCTCCCAGGGACTGAGCAGAGTGGAAAAACCACTGCTCCCTATGCCTCCCCCATCACCCTGGTCTGGTAAAGGCATGGGGGGGGAAGGGGGCAGCATTCAAGCTGAATGTCTGTATGCTCCCTCTCCCAGAAATATTTCTATTGGTGGAAACATCTCAGAAATTTCCACTGGTAGAAATGAATGCCTGTTCATGCCTTAGGTCCCAAGCTTTCTCATGGTGTCATGTGCAACTGTAACAGAGAGCCTCAGGCTCCTTCGTGTTACTTTAAGGAAGGAAATGGCAGCAGATAGTGCCCAGACAGCTGAGCCAGGGCTAGCCACAAGAAGGAAGGCGGCAAAGAAACACTGCGGCCTAGGCAGGGAGCTGCCCATTGAAGTGAAAGGGTGCACCTGTGGCCCAGCAGGAGCACTCTGCCCAGTGCCCAGAGGAGAATTGAAACAGGGCCAGAGGACCCAGACAGACCCAGAGTAGGCTCATTGCCCAAAGCAGCATAGAGTCAGGGCCAGGGAGCCCAGAAGGAGCCTAAAAAGGCTCAGTGCCCAATGAAGGGTAGAGACAGGGCCAGGAGCCCAGGAATAAAGTAACTGAGATAAGAGCTGATGCTCATAAATCAGGTCCAGCACAGTGAGCCCAGGCTAGAAGGCCGAACTGAAGAGAAGGGGTGGAGGCCAAGAAGGCCGAGGCCCCAACAAGGGAGAGATTGTACCGTAACACCTATGAGGCATGAGCACAGCTGTAGGGCAGCTCAGAGGCTGTGAATAGCCCTTATGCTACACATGCCCTGGGGGGCATGGCTGTGCTAACAGGGCCCACTTTGCATGAAACAGTGTAGTATGGGAGAAACCTATTGACTGTCAGGGAAATGGCAGCTCAAGCTAGGACCCACTAGGCATCCTCCCTTTCAATCAATTAAATACATCAAGGCATGACAGGTAAGTAAGTACAGGACGGTAGTCTAGAGCTGGAGCATGGCAAGTGTTGTGTGGTCACCAGGGAATGTCATGGCCACCCATGGAGCCTGAACTTGCTACAGCAACATTTTCAACTACAAAGCAGTTGTTCTGTGGAGAATAAATGACTACATTATCAGGGGGTTCTGCTGTATAGACAGAATAATCTGCTCTTTTAGAACACAGTACACAATATTTAAAGCAATTTATTATAAACTGTTCTATATACATTCAATTTCATAATACACATGTTTAACAAAAGCATAATAGGCCTGATTGTGCCTGTTAATGTCAGGACAAGTTTATTTCAGGAGGTTAGGTGTTAACCACCACATGTACACACATTCCCACACATTTGCAGCCAAAACTGGAAAAAAAACTGTGCCTGCAAATTTGGAGGCCAGGCTACTTATCCCATATTGCAGTATGAGTTAATACTGTATTTTAACTGTCATTTGTATTGTCACTGCAGTCATTTTGTACTAAAAATGAACTGTGACACAAAGAGGTTCATCTGCCCATAGGTCCCCCTGTTTCTTTTTCCTAGGCACCGTTTCACCACCCCTTTACAATGACACACAGGTCCAGAATCCATGGGACTGAGGAGGGGAGGTAGTCCCTCAAACTCTGTGTGGTCCCACCAAGACGGTAATACAATATAGAACTAAATCTTTTGAGAGTGTCTGAGGCCACGTACAGATCTTTCTAGGATCCAGTCTATAATCTTGCCACTCACTTTAAGCAGTGTGATTGTAGATTGGGTGCCAAATGTACAGACTTTAACCAGTGCCAGGAGCCTGATCTAAGTAAGCTGGGGCTACTAGGTCCATGGGGAGATGGGGATGGTGGGATAAGAGGGGTTAGTGGGTCTGCAAGTGGATTTGGTGGGTCCAGGGGGAGTTGGCATGGTTGGAGAGGCCAGTGAGTTTGCTGGGAGGGGTGGCCAGATTCAGGGGGAATGGCATGTCTGCTGGGAGGGTAGGTGGGATCAGGGGGCCTAGCAGGTTTATGAAAGGGATTGTCTGTTCAAGGTTGGCCCAGGTTGTAGGACTAAAGATAACCCAGTTAGGACAAGGGCGAGTATGAAAAGTGCAGACCTGGGACTGTGGTGAGAAGCTGGGCTTTCCTAGCCCCAGGGCTATACTGTGAACATGCATGTACATTCCCAGAATCCAATCTATAATCATGTGGCTCATTTTAAGCCATGTGATCATAGATCAAGTCCCACATGTGTATACAATTGCCAAAGCCAGGAGCCATGCCAAGAATGTGATGCAAGTCAGTCAGGGTGGGTGCAGGGTTGGTGGGTTAACAGATGGGGGGTTGTCCACTTGGGGCTGCTCTGGTACACACGTTCAGGTTAGTTCAGGTAAAGGTTATCCCAAACTATGTAGTTCACCTCCTAGGTGAACTAAAGTTAGATCAGGCCAGTCTTATTTTGTTCAATCTAACCTTGCCAAACAATTGTACAGATCAGCACATAGATCAACCTAACCCTATTTAGGTTGTTCTAAGTGTGTGGTCTGCACATAGGTGAGCGACATTTGTTTTCCAAATCTAACCTCCCCAAATGTGTACAGTTTGGCACTTAGGTTAACCAAACCCTAGGTAGATCAATCTAAGTGTAATGTCTACACATACCCTAAGGCTAAGTACAGACAGTCAAAAAACCCAAGGCTGAATCAATTCAGTCTTTGGAGGTTAGTCTAAGCTGCAAAGATTAAACTGAGAAACAACTGGACATGCATTCCTGGACCTTTGATTCAGGAAATGCAGCCACATGCCTGAAGTGGCTCAGGCCAGAAGCCTGAGCACAGCACAGCTCTCTGGCATTTCCTCTTCCTGCTGCCCCTGACATCTCTGGAATTTTCAGGCCAGCATCACAACAGCAGGACTCTTCAGGGTTGCTCATCGCTTCCTCTTCCTGCTTTCAGGTGCCTCTGAGATTTGTAGTCCACAGTCATAGCCACCAGTAACTTTCAATAAGTTTAGCAGGGCAGGGCAGCTCTGTACTCAGGAAAAGGGGGGTTTAACCCCTCTCCCTGGCCCCAGACCCCAGCTGGGGTTTGCTTAGGAGTTTCTCTCTCTCTCTCTTTCTCTATCATAGATTTAATAGACATTAGGGGCTGGAAGGGAACTTATGAGATCATCGGGTCCAGCCCTCCCACCATAGGCAGGAAGTCAGCTGGGATCAAGTGAGCCCAGCAAGAAATAAATCCAGCTGTTTTATGAAAGAGTCCAGAGTAGATGCTTGCTTGAGGGGAGTTTGTTCCAGACCCTGGACACATGCATCATAAAGAACTTTTTTTTTTATGTCTAGTCTAAATCAGCCTTCCTGGAGTTTATGGCCATTAGACCTTGTTATCCCCTTGAGAGCTCTGGTGAACACCTGTTCTCCCAGGTCCTGATGTACCCTTCTTATATAATTGTAGGCCGCCACCAAGTCCCCCCAAGCCTTCTTTTCTCCAGACTGAAGAGTTCCAAGTCCCTCAGCTTCTCCTCGTACAGCCTTACCTCCAGGCCTTGGATCATATGAGTGGGTCTCCTCTGGACTCTCTCAAGCTTCTCCACATCCTTCCTGAAGTGGGGCAGGGGCAATACTGGATGTAGTACTCAAGCTGCGGTCTCACCAGGGCCGAGTAAAGTGGGAAGATGACTTCCCTGGTTTTGCTTGAGATGCATTAGTGGATGCACACCAGAGTTTGGTTAGCTTTGCCAGCCACAGGATCATATTGGCAGCTCTTATTCATCTTGTGGTCAATCAAGATCCCAAGTCCCTCTCAATCATGGTGCTAGTGAGTGTAGCACTGCTGAGCCTGTAAGTAAGTATGCTAGGGGTTCTTCCTACCGAGGTGCAGCACCTTGCACTTCTCTGCCTTGAAGGCCATCAGGTTTTGGTTGACCCACCTTGAGAATGTGTCCAAGTCAGCCTGAAGCCCTAGCCTGTCTGTGGTGTGACCGCTCTCCCCCATAATTTGGTATTGTCCACAAACTTGGCCAGTTCATATCTGACTTTCAAATCCAGATCATTGATGAAGATGTTAAAGAGTACTAGCCCAAGTACCAAGCCCTGAGGAACTCCCTGTACCACATTGATTTGCTCCCTTCAACTAGTACTCTTTGGGTCCGACCCCATAGCCAGTTGCCTAGCCATTGGACCATATGATGATCAAGACCACAGTTCCCCAGCTTAACCATGAGGGCATCATGGAGAACTAGGTCAAAGGCCTTCTTGAAGTCCAGATATATGACATCCAGGTCATCTCCCTTGTCCAGGGCACATGTTACCTGGTCATAGAAAGAGATTAGGTTGGTAAGGCAACACCTGCCAGTCACAAAGTCATGTTGGCTGGCATTCAGAAGCTTGCCTTCAGTTAGTCTGGCACTGATGGATCCCTTGACAATTTTCTCCAGGATTTTTCCAGCAATGAATGTCAGACTGATTGGTCTATAGTTCCCTGGGTCATCCCTCCTCCCTTTCTTGTAGAGAAGGACCAGGTTGGCTCTTTTCCAGTCACCTGGGACCTTGCCTGAGCACCACATCTCTCTCTCTCTCTCTTCTCTCCTCCCCCGCCAAAACCCTTCTCTGCTAGAAAAGACAGCTAGAAAGTATGCTGGGATGCTAGGGGACTCTGGTTTAACTTGAATCAGGAAGGGGTCTGGGACAAAAGTTTCATAAACCTGTTTCACCGAAATCAGTCAAGTTTAACACTACATTTAACCAGGTTTATCTCATACCAGTTTTAGCCATTTTGAAACTGGTTTATGTTCACTTAACTTCTGTTCTGTTACAGGTTTAAACCAGTTTCTGATGACTTAAACTTGGAAATGAGACTTAAATTTTTGGAAATTTTACTCAGGGCTACATTAAAATCTCAAAGAAAAGTTTCTATAAGGGAACATGGATCCACTATGGAACACACACTAGCTGCAATAGTCCAAAAGAAAAAATACAAGTCAGCAAAATATTGTAACATGAACAAATTTCATTTTTGTTGCTCCAGTTCTTGGTTTATTAAAACAAACTAGTAAGCAATTTCTGATTTTCTCTGACCCAAATTCTCTGCCTTGATCTTATATCTAAAACAGCAGACTGTGGAAAATAAGCATACACAAACTACTATGTAGGAATGCATGAGGTATATAAATACCTCAGCATTTTCCAATCTAATTAAAACAAGGCACAATAACCGGATTTTTCTTGTTTGTAAAGTAAGGGCATCCTTCTATTTTTCAACAAATATTTATAATCCTGATCTACAAGCAATCATTTTTTTCCTAATGACAGACCATCCCCCCACAGTTCAGTTGAAGTCCATATTTATCCACCAAGAGAAAGAAAAACACCCCATGTGTTGATGGGGATTTCCCCAATAATTTGCCTGAAAGCAACACCAAATGATTGGAAAGACTGGTTGCTTTATATTTTTTTGCAACAGCACATATCAATTTGACAGCTTATGATCAATGATATTGGTTGGTTTCAGAAACAGCAAAAAGCCTCACAATAACATGCTTCCTCCATTCACTGCTCAATTAATAATGTCTAACAAAGCAGAAGATCCATTTGGGCTCAAAGTTGTCCTGGACTTCTCTTTCCTTCCAAAATATGGTAAGAGTCAGTAAATAGCAAAAAATGAGGAGAAGTTAAAGCAAAATGAATGGCCTAACACAGACGGGGAGGAGGGGGTGTTATTTATTTATTTTTTAGCTATAAGAACATAAAGGATATAGTTTCAGGGCATGATTCTCATTAACAAAAGTTATACAATGAATTCCAAAATGCTACTCTGAGACTGTACCCTGGGGTTTGTTTGTTTTTTTTTATTTTGGGTCACTGGAGAATCCAATAGTCTGCAATTAAAAAAATAGCTCTGGCCTAACTCCACTCATATATTCCAAAATCCCTACTCAACAGGACATATAAATATATGATTTTTGTGCGAATCACCCTCTCTCTCCACCCCCTCCACAGTCAGATTTTTGGTCAGATTAACAGCTTGCTATCTAATTCTTTCAATTATTTGGTTTACTGACATAGAAGTATTACCATTAACGGCCTGCCAAAACACTGAAAACTGTCAAACTATTTTTAGAGTAAAACTTTTTGAAAAAGGTGCTATGTTTCCCATTCCTGCTTCACTTTAACATCTTATTTTTGGAATGAGCAACGTCACGCTTCAGTTACTGATATAGCACTAACATGTGATTCTAAACATTAGAGTTGTCTTAAATATATGTTTTTAAAACTAATATGTCAGACATCCTTGAGAAAAATGCTATTCAAATTAATACTGCTCAACTCGTTTAATGAATTTTATGAAAACAATATTAAGGATAAAGCTTAGATTAAATCTAAAGACAGTTTCTCTTTACCTTTGAACTACTTTCTGTAATATAAAGGCAACAATCTACTTTACATAAGGTTGATTTAAGTGTAACCTTAATAATGTAAGAGTTTAAAAAGCATTTCTCTGTGGACACCCTTGGAGATGCTAAGCGAGGAAAGAAATTCTGAACTCAAATTGCCTCAATCCAATACTGTCTAACTATTTAAAATTGCCAGCAAAAATAATAACTGAAGTCTAGACCCTGTCTACATTGGAAGCAGAATACTTTTAATTCTCAGATCCCTTCAACATATGGTTGTAATACTGTTTCTTCAGACAAATTTAGCAGGAACTACGATCCCTAAAGCAAAATGTATAGTATAATTTTAAAATATTTAGAATTAGAGTTCCATAAGAACTGGCAATTTTTATTCACGAAGTTTCACCATCATTTACTGAAAATAATTCTCTGGCTCTTTTCCAATTGGCCGTCTCTCCCACACTCTGGGCACGTCTACACATGCAATTAGTGCTATATGCATTTATTATGCAGTAATTTACTGCAGAGTAAACCCACCCTGGGCAGGTGTCTACACATGTGGCCATTTGGGAACAAATTTACTACTCATGGCATTAGCCTGGTTCCCTGCAGCAGCCAGGGGGAGCTGGAGACTCTGGCCACAGCTTCCTGCAGCCAGGGGCCTTCTTTAAAAGCCAGCCCCATGCGCTCCTCCCTGGTCATTCACCTTTCTGGCCCAGAGCAGGCTGCAGTGTGCTGGCACAGTCCTCTGTGTTTCTGTCACCAGAGCCTGTGCCCACTGCACAATGGCTGCTCCACCCCCACCCAGACTGACGGAGAGACAGCCCATGCCCTTGGCTCCTGCTCACCACCCTGCTCACCGCGCTTCACTGCCATGGTGACCACCACCTGGCCCAGGTTAGTCTCAGTCCTCACTGCCCCCTCCCTCCCCATGCTGTGCAGCCATGTGGCCAGGCTAATCTCAACATGAGGCCCCCTGTCACCATGCTGCTGCCTGGACCCTGGCAGGAATGCTGACAATGTGCACATGGATGCCACTACCAGTGCTCTCCACAAGCTCCTGGGGCTCCAGCCCCACCCTCTATAGGCCTACCAGGCCAGCCAGGACTGCTGGCTACACATCGTCCAGCACACTTGCAGCAACAAGCAGTGGCTGGAATCCTTTCACATGACTCGGGCCACCTTCTAAGAACTCCTTGATCAGTGCCACCCACACCTGGAGTGGCAGGCCACTACGATGCGACTGTCCCTCCCCACAAACACCCGGCTGGCCATCTCCCTACTCAAGCTGGCCACGCCTGCCAGCCCACACTACATTGGCCATCTCTTTGGCATGGGCAAGGTGACCACTAGTGAGGTTGTCCTGGCAGTCTGCGTTGCTCTTTAGGGTGTGTTGGGGTGGACCGTCCTCAGAGTACACAATCCCTTAGAGGTGGTGGCAGAGTTCCACACTCTGGGCTTCCCCCAGTACATCAAGGCCCTGGATGGGAACCACATCCCTAATGCCTGCCCACCCCACAACTACCACCCCTACTACAGCCGGCAGTTCTTTCACTCCATCATGCTGCAGGCTATTGCTGACCACCATGGTGCTTTCACCAATGTGAGCAGTGGCTGGGTGGGCATTGCCCATGATGTCTGTGTCTTCTAAAACTACTCTTCCAGGCTCTTCATGCCAGGGTTGCTAGACCTCCAGCTGGGCAAGGTGGCAGTCCCACCCCTCTTATCAGAGACCCCACCTAACCCCTTCTCTCCTGACTCATGCACCCCTACACTGGCCAGCTGGACCCCTGCCAGGCACATTTCAAAAGGTGCCTGGGCTGGACCCATGCACTGGTGTAGTGCACCTTTGGCCACCTGAAGGAATGCTGCCATTGGTAATCTTTGGAGATTACCAAAGAGGAGTATACCTCCTCTGCTCGCACTTGTAGGGAGCCAGTTAGATGGGCCAAAGCTACCATGGATCTGAGGATGGCATCCCAAGTTAAGGATAACAAGAAATTGTTTTTTAGATATATAGGGAGTAAAAGGAAGCCCCAGGGTGGAATAGGACCCCTACTAAATGGGCAGAAGCAATTGGTGACAGACAGGGGGGACAAGGCCGAACTCCTCAATGAGATCTTTGCCTCAGTGTTCCTAAGCAAGGGGCAAGACAAGTCTCTCACTGGGATTGTGGAGAGGCAGCAGCAGGGCGCCAGACTACCATGCATAGACCCTGAGATGGTGCAGAGTCACTTGGAGGAGCTGGATGCCTTTAAGTCGGCAGGCCCGGATGAGCTCCATCCGAGGGTACTGAAGGCACTGGCTGATGTCATTGCACAGCCACTGACGGAAATATTTGAACACTCGTGGCACATGGGCCAGGTCCCAGAGGACTGGAAAAGGGCCAATGTGGTCCCCATTTTCAAGAAGGGGAGGAAGGAGGATCTGGGCAACTATAGGCCAGCCAGTCTCACCTCCATCCTTGGCAAAGTCTTTGAAAAAATTATCAAGGCTCACATTTGTGAGAGCCCAGCAGGACAAATTATGCTGAGGGGAAACCAGCACGGGTTCGTAGCAGGTAGATCATGCCTGACTAATCTAGTCTCTTTTTCTGACCAGGTTACAAAACACCTGGACACAGGAGTAGGGGTTGACATCATATACTTAGACTTCAGGAAGGCCTTCGATACGGTATCCCACCCCATACTGGTGAACAAGTTAAGAGGCTGTGACTTGGATGACTACACAGTCCAGTGGTGAATTGGCTAGAGGGTCGCACCCAGAGAGTCGTAGTGAATGGGTAAGTATTGACCTGGAAGGGTGTGGGCAGTGGAGTCCCGCAGGGCTTGGTCCTAGGACCGATACTCTTCAATGTCTTCATCAGCGACTTGGACGAGGGATTGAAGTGTACTCTGTCCAAGTTTGTGGATGACACAAAAATGTGGGGAGAAGTGGACACGCTGGAGGGCAGGGAACAACTGCAAGCAGACCTGGACAGGTTGGACAAATGGGCAGAAAACAACAGAATGCAATTCAACAAGGAGAAATGCAAAGTGCTGCACCTAGGGAGGAAAAATGTCCAGCATACCTACTGCCTAGGAAATGACCTGCTTGGTGGAAAGGAAGCGGAAAGGGATCTTAGAGTCCTAGTGGACTCCAAGATGAACATGAGTCATCAGTGTGACGAAGCCATCAGAAAAGCTAATGGCACTTTATCGTGCATCAGAAGATGCATGATGAACAGATCCAAGGAGGTGATACTTCCCCTCTATCGGGCGCTGGTCAGACCGCAGTTGGAATTCTGCATTCAATTTTGGGCGCCACACTTCAAGAGAGATGTGGATAACCTGGAGAGGGTCCAGAGAAGGGCCACTCGTATGGTTAGGGGCTTGCAGGCCAAGCCCTATGAGGAGAGACTGGGGCACCTGGACCTCTTCAGCCTCCGCAAGAGAAGGTTGAGAGGCAACCTTGTGGCTACCTATAAGTTCATCACGGGGGCACAGAAGGGAATTGGTGAGGTTTTATTCACCAAGGCACCCCCGGGGGTTACAAGAAATAATGGCCACAAGCTAGCAGAGAGCAGATTTAGACTAGACATTAAGAAGAACTTCTTCACAGTTAGAGTGGCCAAGGCCTGGAACGGGCTCCCAAGGGAGGTGGTGCTCTCCCCTACCCTGGGAATGTTCAAGAGGAGGTTAGATGGGCATCTGGCTGGGGTCATCTAGACCCAGCACTCTTTCCTGCCTATGCAGGGGGTCGGACTCGATGATCTATTGAGGTCCCTTCCGACCCTAGAATCTATGAATCTATGCCACCTGGAAGAATTCCTGTGCCTATGCTACACATCCCTTCCCCTCACAGCCAAGGACAGCATCACCGCCGGCATTGACACATTTCTCCCCAAGAGAGGCCCTTACCTGCCTAGCTGAGGGGGCACTGGCTGCTCATTAAAGTTTTACACTGCCTCCCGCCTCCCTGTGTGCTGTAGGGGGGGAACTCTGGTGAGCAGGGGGAGCTCAGCCAAGTGAGGAGAGGGGAGAGGGGTACGGGCAAGGCCCTCCCCACCAGTACAGAGCTTACTGGCTGGGCATGCCAGGCATGCCCCATGGCCCAAATCTGTTCCCACTGGTGGCAATGATGTGTAGCTCCCAGTGGTGTCCTGGGGTGCAGGGGCATGCCCCCGGCTACCCAGGCAGGGCCCCCTCCAGGAAAGTGCTGGAGCTGCTGAGGGCAGGCAGTGCCCTGGCTGGGCTGGCCTCCTGGGTGGGGCAGCACACCCAGAGCTGGTAGGGCAGGCACTGGCCCAGGCTCTCGAAGCTGCTGGATGATAGTCGGAGCAAGGATGGGCTCCTGGCACCCCAGGGGGCCCTCCACCACTGACACCTCATCACAGCTGCCAGGCTGCAGCGGAGGCTCGGGGAGGCTGCCTGCACTAGAATATACAGTATGGCTCCAGCCAGAATCCCAGGGCACAAGGATCTGATCCAGCTGCTGCAAAAGGGGCTTCAACCTGCAGGCAGCCCCTGACCAGCAGTTGCGTGGTCAGTTATGACCCACTGTGTCCGCAGGGCCTTGACCTTTATGTGACATTGGCACACCAACTGGTCATGCCTGCACTCCTACATGTGACCCCAGAGACCCTCATAAACGTGGGTGTTGGAGCACGTCCAGCTTAGAGAGACAGCACAGGACAGCAGGCAGGTGGTGGGGCTGTGCCAGGGGACAGCACCGGGGTCTGGGCAGGCTGCTGCAGCTGACCCAGGACAACTGGTGCAGGATCCAGTAGCTAGAGGCTAGCTGTAGATGGCCCAGGGTACTGGGGTTACCACAGCATTTTAAGGGGCAGGCAAAGAGCCTCCCCAGCACTGGGACTAGAGAAGCTCTGAGCCCTGGGTCCTGGGGCTAGCCTGAGGGCAGCTGCCTCATGGTGGGAATGAAAATTTGCTCCTGGTTGGCAACTACATATGCACTTCTGCACATTAACTACTCCACAGTTAATTTGCTACCTGCATTTGCAGGTAGTAAATTAATTGTGCAGTAGACTCATTTACTGCATAGTAAGTGTCTGCATGTATAAATGGTGATGCTTTACTGCACAGTAAATGAATCTACTGTACAGGAAAGTATCTCATGTAGATGAACCCTCTGTATCAGAAGTGTCCCAAGAGACAGAAAGTATGCATACAGCCCCAACTCCTGAAGGACTAGTTCATCATATAAGCAAGCTGTCTCCACCAACATCATTAGTAGAACATAATATTGACAACTGCATGTTCAATCTCCCTGTGCTTCTTGCAAATGCTATCACATTAGAGGGCTATTTGCACCTCACTATAATCCATGTGATAATAGGAACTCCCCACTGTGAGGATGCTCAAGAAAAGGTGGAAATTAAAGTTTTTTCTTTGGGAAAATGCTGTATTTCCTGACTTATGACATCTCACCTAATGCACTTGAATGGATGCTGGAACAGACATATAGCTCCTGCAGTTTAAATATGTTTATTTTAAATAGTCATTTTGTTATCCTGATCATCACTATTGTAAAAAAGTTATACGGATGCCCACTACACAATAAATTTAAGAAGCCTGTCACATTTCTGCTGGTTTCAAACCTTTTGTGATTATTGTTTCTGCAACGTCTGTGTCTTGCAGCAGTTATTCTCTTTCACTATATTTACACATCATGAATTTTTACAATTCATAAATTTTCTACAGAATGATTTTTATAACACTAAATCTTACTATCAGGAATACTAGAAGTCCATGTATATCAACTCAGCAACAAGCTTTGGGGACAATTAGAATATTTCTAAGTGAACTCTGAAAGTTGACACTCAGAACCCTAGAATCTAAAATTCGGGGTTCAGAGCAGGTTCAGAATGAGCACCACACAGTGTAACCTTCCCTGTAGTGCCCCAGCAAAGTGCTTCAACCACAACAGGATTCTCTCTGCTAGTGGCAGCTTAATTTCCATGTCTATCAGATCCTTGGCCTCTCTGTCAAGACTCCCAGTTGTAATGATGTCTTTTGTTTGTAGACACTTTGAAATGGATTAAGGCCATGAACATCAGACAGTACTGACTTTCAGAAACTAGCACTGTGTGATGGATTTAAGTGGATGACCCAGAGATGAAAGGCTCTGTATCCTATTACCAATCCTGAGCCATCCAGTCCCCCAACACTGGGCTTTACTTTAAAAACTCTGCATATGTAGTGGCAGATGTTATCTCTATCTAAACCCACAATACACCCAAGTCAACGTGTGGCACTGTCACAGAATTAAGCATCTGCACGCAGGAGATCACAAAACCTGAGGAACTGCATCGGCAAGGGACTTTAATTTTCAAGGGCCTGCAATGAAAGTGAACTACACAATGTGACAAGAATGTCCTAGTATCATCAATGAAGGGAATACCAGTGTCTGAATGTGTGACTGCCTTTCCAGAGTAAGAAATCACCTCCTGTATGGGGATTTGGAATCTAATGCAGTAAGCGGCTGAACTATATACTGCTTAAAAATAGATAAGAACATGAAACAGTGTCATGTGAATCAGAAGGGACTTACACAAACAGCAAACCACAGCCTGAAAACAATGAATTCAGTTAACCAAGCAATATGATCTTTTGATAAATTGCACAGTTCCGCTGTTCTACAAGTTCTTAAAACAAGAACAATCAGGGTTTCAGAATACAAACTCTATTACACTGATTGCATACTCAGTTTTGTTTTGATGGCCCTATGTAAGTGTGGGCTTATACCATTAGTCTACTGGAACAACCAGTTCAAAACATAGGAATTAAAAATAATGCTCTAACTAGTATTTGATAACAAAGATCAAGAAGTAATAAAAAGACAAAATTAGGTGGGTTTAACCTTGACTAGATTTCTACACAAGAAGTCAAGCTCAAATTATTTAATTAGCCCAGAGAGATTTGACAGTTTCAGTTTAAACAGCCTCAGATTTTTTTTATATTTAAACAATGTGTTATATTGAATACATTTTGCAAAGTTTACAACATAATGTTTATCAATCAGATTCTATTTAATCAAAATGGTATTTTTATGGAAAATTCTAAGGGAACAGGAACTGGATAATAGTGGTATTGACTGTTGCTTAATCTGGACAGAATTAATATAAATCCTACTTAGCACAGATGCATTTTAGGTCAATGGGTTATACAATGCTTAGCCAGGTGTAAAGTATTTTGTTCGGGGCCTTTAATGCAGTAGTTTCAAGTTAAAATGAAAAAAAGAAGACAGCTTCTCCTTAGTTGTCAAAGACAAATCTATAAAAGCTGAAATAAAACCTTGTTATGTTGTTGCCACATAGCCCATTAAATCCAGCATTTTTTAATCTGGATCTGCTGAAAATACTGATGCAAGGCATCAGCTGGTATAAAATGATACAGCATCATTGACTCCTATGCAGCTCTTCTGATACGTGCCAGCTGAGGATATGGTCACTTTTAAAACAAATAGGATTACAAAGTAAGAAGGGCAAAAGAACCTCATACACAACAATACTCATGTCAATGGGACCTCGTTCTCCTAAGCTTCTTTCCTCAGAAAGACTTGGGTGTGGATGAAATCTCTTGTGAATATAAGGACTTAAGTTTTGCCTTCAGTGTAAAAACACCACCTCAATTTTTATGTTGAACTAGATCTCTCATCTCGGCTTTTCCTCAACTAGATACATTGATGTAAAAACCATCTGTGCCCTATCTCAATTGAGATGCAACATCAAAGATAAACTATCCTGAGGTGAAATTTCACCTTTTCCCAGTTAAAATGTAACCTGAAAAAATATAATAGAAAACAACCTGTAGAAAATAATGCTTTTTAATTCTAAAATCAACAAGTGTGTGCTATGCTGTGGTATTTTTACTGATTGTGGAAATATTTTATTCATTGTAGCTGGTCACTGAATGTCATAGAGTTGTGATAACTAGTCCTATTAGCTTGAGGGAAACTTTGTTAACATTTAACAGGTGAACACTAGTCTCCTTTTAATGGGTTTATAGGATTTTGCAGTATTGGGGCCTGCTCATACACAAGCAAATGGCAAAACTTCTTTTCAGTCAGTGAAAGTTGAACCATCCACTTGCATCACAGAGATATTCTGTCCTATGTATCAGTTAGGGCAGGGGAGCTCAACCCCTGGCCCACAGGCCAGATCCAGCCCTCAGCACTGTGTCATCCCTACCTGTTTTAATCATATTCTTATCAACCCCTATTAAGATGAAATATGGGTTTAGGGCATGAAGATCCGGCATGCAGTCTGTCAGATTCCAGGGCCCAATTTCCACGCACAGGGCCAGGTGTGGCAGCGCAGGGCCTGTTGGATGGAGCAGGGGCAGCACAGGGCCCCAGTCCCAGGATGTGGGACTAGGCAGAGGCAGCACAAGGCCAAGAGCCCAATCTCAGTACATGGGGGTGGCATGGGGCCCAATCCCAGCATACAAGTAGCCAGCCAAGGCCATGTGGCCCAAATGCTGACATGCAGGGTCCAATCTGGCTCACAAACCAGCCCTGCACCATTCATCTGGCCCACAGGGCCTAAAGGTTGAGCATCACCATTGGGGGGGGTGGAAACAATACAGACAGGTTGTTCCCTTTTTAATCATTTCTATTTAGTCTTTCATGTAGAGACATTCAGATTCTGCTGGTGGGTAATTTAGTAACTGTCCCAATATGGTATCCCAGTAAATAGGGTGACCATACACCCCGGTTTGCCCAGGACAGTCCTGGCTTTGGAAGGCTGGTTTCAACCCCCTGAGCATCCAAGAATCAAAGGGGCATGGGGCACAATCCAGTAGGGAGGCAGAGTGGTATCATGTGCCAGGCAGCTCTGCCACCCTGCTGGGCTGTGCCCATACCCCTGCCTGCTGGCCTCTGCCACTGCTTACAACAGCACCACTGACTTGACGGGGGTGGTCTTCAATGTTCTGGTTTTCCTCATGGCCGCCCTACTAATAAAGGCTCCAACCACACTAGGGAGAAGTTGTGTTTGCTGTGTAATCACAGGCATACATGATTTTAGGTTAAAAACCCTTTCTATGATGATTATCCCTGCCCTACAGTCCTCACAAACTGGATGGGATCTAAGAGGATTCTGCTGTAATACCCCAAAGGAATAAGGCACTTCAGTGCAGCAAAGGGCTCATAATGGAGTTCACATAAAAAGTATTTACAATTATATAAGCATGACAAAGGCTACTCTGCAGTCTCTTATATTGCATAAGGCTCCCATACTGCAGAAGTCAATGGTGTTACTTTCTAGAGGTTACTGCTTATGGAAATGCTGAAGTTAAAACACTTAATGTTTTTTGTTCACAGTGAGTAATACTTCTCACTACATGAAATGCTAGACTGCTGCACAAAATAGGAATGGTTTCCTTTTAAACTTCCCAGTTTTCACACTACATGCTATTTCCTAATGTTTATATTTGAAGAGAAAGGTTTAGTGATTGAGCACTTGATCACATAAATGTGCTTTCTATACTGCCAAGTTCGCAGAATCATCCATTTTATTTAATACCTTAACTATTTCATAATTGCCCATATCCAGTTCCTCACAAGCTTGGATGATCTCAGCTTTTAATGCGCTTCATCTTATTATTAGCCACATCAATTCATGAGTAGATCACTAGCACCTTGAAATACTAATGCTTGTCACACACTTTAATCTCCTCTAAAAGGTCTTGTTCCTTGCATTCCTAAGTCTCTTAATAGTTTTAATTTTTCATCTTAAATTTTTATTTTGATGCCAACTGACTCAAGAAAGAATGAAGCTTACTTCATTTTCTTTTTAAGCTAAGCATAAATGAAGTATAACAATCTCAAAGTCTAATTTGGTACCACATTAATAGAAAGGTAATTTTTTTTTATAAGCAATGAGTTTGCTCTGAACTAGGAACAAAGAGAAGTGAATTTATTCTGGGTATCTAGTCTTGTCAGGAAAAAATTGGATGTCTTAAGAAAAGCAAATGTTTCAACATGTGACAAGGTATACAAGAACTAAAGAACAGAATTGCATGGGAGTAGCCAGCTGGCATAGCACTGAAAACAGCTATTCCTTTCAGGAAAAGGACCCACCAAGTAGGACTTTAGTTCATAACAAGCTCTCCCACACAGGAAAAGAAACAAACAAAATATTTTTAAAAGGAATATCATTCCTTACTGTCTGTGAGACCCAGAAAGGGCCACTTCAGCTAATGCTAACAAATTTGCATCTTCACAGGAAAGTGCACTACTAGCCTATCATCTCTTAGTCAATCTATGCTTCTGCCTTAGGCACGCATTAACTGGTAGATGAGGGGCTTTTTGCTCCTAGAGCTCTATGGAAATAACTTGATCCTTCTTTAGAATGTCACCCCCTTTTATTGCAGACCCTTTCCACCTCCTATTTAACAGACTTCCATCTGCTATAATCTCATCTCCTTTCAAACGCTTCAAGGCTCAAAGCACCTGGTAATTTCCTATTCTGATCAACCCCTACCTGTAGGACTAAATGTCATCCCTGGTATGCCTGAGTATGGTGGACTAGATGATGGAGTAGTGGAGAAAGTTGCACAGTGAGAACTAGACTGTTGCATTCATGCCAAAGACCTATAGTAGCTGTGGTATACAAGATAATCTCTCCCAGTGCCATTCCATGTACACAGGGGAAGTACAATCTGCTTCCACTTTATGCCAAGCCTGTTCCATTATAGTGGTGAGTCATAATCCTCTCTATCCCAGCCTTTTGCAACAAGTTTCTCCTTTAAGATCAATACCCTGAAGAAGTAATTTCAAGGCATCTGGCTGCGTGGGACATGATTTTAAACTCCTTTCCTTTCAGTCATGCCCCCACTACAGAATTTTAAACAAAAAACAAATGAAAATGCTTAGATGAGTAGGGATTATTCATCAAGTAAACATTTGCAACATTGTACCCCAAATTCCATACAAAAGATTCATGCCCTTTTGCCATAGTATATTAACCTTAAATTCGTGTCTTGTTGACAGTGGCAATAGCTCCTGAAATGAGGCATCTTTGAAGCTCTGCTGCTTTGTTTGATAAATTTTCTTTATACTACATTGATTGCAGATGTTCAGGGAAATTTAAAAAAAACACTCTAGCACTGTTTCAGACATCAGAAAGCTAAGGACATGGTTGGGCATTCATTTCTAGTGCTAAGAATTTCTGTGAATCTCCCAGATGTGAGAAATGCCCCTTGCTCATGCACAAGCTGGTCTGGCCAGGAATGGGAGGGAGATGCCCAGAGCTTGAACTCCAGGTTCCAGCCTGGGGGTAAGCCCCACCCTTGCACAGTCCTGGGATAACTCAGGTCTGTTCGGTGGCTGTGTGGCACTGGCAGCCATGGCATGGTCCCTACAGGGCTCCTTGACAGCTTTCCCTGGGTGAGACATCAGGAAGCCAGTGTTCTCCCTCTCTCTCCACTGGAGGATGGGAGGCAGAGCTAAGAATTCTGGGATACTTTCTGTCCTCAACCTCCAAGAGAAGAATGCAGCCATTCAAGTTAGTTTAAGAGGGGAGAGATCTTCCTGGCCAGAAGATGGAGACCTTTCTTAGGAGACAGCCAGTTCTCTTCCACAAGAAACCCCTTTGTGGCTGTATACTACCTTTTTGTGCCAGGAAAAAGGGTACAAAATCCTGCATCCTAGTACAGTTCCAGTAATGTTTAACCATCCTCTGCTTTACATGGGGATAAATTTAAAAAGCAAGATCCTATCCACTCTGTAGGAATGTTAAAGATCCCATGTCACTTCCTCTGAGAACGTGCTGTGGCCTTCTTCCTCCCACCACCATGTACCAAGCACTGGGTCACTTGGCTGCAACACGTGGATTAAAGGTCCGTACTTTTCAGCATTTCTATAAATACATGAAACATTTGGGACACCTTGGGAATGAAGAAATATAAAATACTGTCATAAAGAGAGGTTGGTAATTCTATTTAATCTTCACTGCTTTCAAGCGGACAGTAGTTTACAAGTCAAGATTCTGAAGTCGTCTTACATAACAGTTCCTAATAGCTTTCTACAGCTAGCAGTGCCAAAGATAAGGGCAGAGTCAAAATACCATCCTCTTTCATACTGTCAAAATGTCCATTGACAGGAACCACCATACCTGACACATGAAAATGTGTAAGTGGAATTTGTTCAGTAGTGAAACTCAACAAGTATAGTCCATTAATACTGGATGTCATTCAATTTCCAAAGAATTAGATCAATTTGATGGGAAGGATACTGAGGCAGATACACAACATACCTAGCTATCCTCTAGATTGGCCTACATATTATAAATACAAAAAGACCCCATGCCACCTTATCTCTCTTCCTACTTCTTCACACTGGAAAGGAACAATATAGGTACTTTTTTTAAAAGTAGAAAATAAAATAGACTGAAATCAGCATCCTTCTGACAGCCTAGGAATCCTCTATACATTTATCAGGATACTCCACCATTTCTTTGCCATGGTGTTTCCTGTTCCAAAAGGAACGCCTCTAGAGATGATAGCAGTTCAGCCTCCTACACCAGCCAAGTTTTGGACTCTGGCTCAGGTTATCAAAAATAGTGCTAGTTGTGATGGTGTTTTTTTTGATGCAATCATTTGGCCTTTAGGATCTAGAGGAAGAACACCAATTACATTTATTCAGGCCTATAAAGCAACTGATACCCAAGTGAACACTTCTGTATCCTTGTTTCAAATCCCAAGATAGCAAGTTCCTAGTAAAGAAGCCTGTTTGTTTTCTCTCAATATTTTTCTATGATTTTTCAGTCAGTCTTGAATAAGTTCACTTTTCTAATACCTCTTCTCTCTTTTCAAATCATATTGTGCTTCTTGATTTACTTGGCTTCCCCTTCAGATTTTTGCTTTGGGTTTTTTTCTCCTCATTTCTCTTTCATTGTGCATATTTCCCCAAAGACTTTCCTTCGCCCATACTTTTTTTTCTTTATCCATCCCTCTGTCCTCTCTGTCTTCCATTTTCCCCCATGTTCCTCTCTGTAAAAATGTTCCCCCCAGATCCATCCCTCCCATTCCTTTTCTCCCATAAACCCTTTCACAGTTGCCTTGAGTCCCTCCCAGGAATACTCTACTACTGTTCATATTTGTCCTCTTCCTGCTGTGCAAAGGAGAAGAAAGTTGCCATGAGCATGAGGCAGGCAAGTGAGAACCAACCATGACTTTTTAGCTCTTTTCCAGAGGTGAAACAATGAGAAATGGAGAAATACAGAAATACAGAAAAAGGAGGGTTTTCCCTGAACTGCCTACACAATAGCTGTCACTGTGCACCCCAGGGGTCAGAATGGAAAATAAAGAGAAAACCCATTCACTCCTTGCTAGTTGTATGAGATTTCAGTAGAGCTGTGACAGACCAAATATTGGAAACCAAATGAGTGTCAAGTGAGAAGTATAACATTTGGTAGGACTGCCTGCCAGGATTTGAACCTGTGGTTCCAGAGAGTCTAGATATTAGTCTAGGAAATCTAACCTGATGCTTAGATGACTAAACCATCCCCAATTTAAAACGTGTAGCCTTATTCCAGTGGTATGCCTTTTCAGATGAATGGAATACCCAACCACACTGGATAAGCACATTAGCTGAATGCTTCTACTAAAATGATCCGAAGTAAAATAGCTCTGTTGACATTTAAATTGCCATAATTTGGCTACAGAGCTAAGACCCCATTGAGGGGCAATTCAGAGTAGTCACTGCTATTATTTCAGTCCGTATGCATAGGTGGTAATGCTGTAGCACATCAATTCATATCCAAAATGCTATCTTCACAAGTAGACAGCAGGATTTTAAATGGAGGCTTATATTTAAAAGATAAAATTGAGTGGGAACATACTATTGCATGCATGTATGGGCATGACAACTACAAACTGCGTGCCAGGTATTAACAGCTAGTGAGAAATATTACATCCAAAGTGAATACAGCTGCAGTATCTAGCTGACTGGGAAAAAAAAACGGATCCTAAAATATGTCTTTCAAAAAAGTACCATAATATTTATAATGAAATGTTTAATGAAGTTATTTTTAACTATGAGAATCTGTGGTACAGAATGCAATGGTGATTTATAACTAAGGAGGATAGCATTAATTTACCCAAATATTAATACCCATCTTTTAATCACTAATGCTTAATATATAGGGTAATAATACTTGTAATCAGGTCATCACAACATTAATCCCTGGCTTCCATGCTTTATTTTTGAATATGAAAAGTTTAGGATAAATCTAAGTTGCAGTGGCAAACCTTAACCTAAATTTTTCAAGTAGAAGAAATGTTCTAACAATCTGGAGGTAATCATTATCTTTAATAACACCTGATATGATTGAGGCTTTTAACAAAGGAAGTGCTGCCTTGAAATTTTTTTAGTGCTACTCATAATTTGACTGCTGAGGAAAATTGTCAGTTGAGGAATAAATGCATATTATTAATAAAGATAGGTAATGTGATGGGATGTACAAACTCCAGACCCAGACAGAGAAGTGAAGGGTTAAATTATTTTACTGGTAGAGAGAGAAAGTCATTGCACAAACTGTTGAAGCTGCCAAGGCTAGAGAGGAAGACCCTCTGACATTGATATGTTAAGAAGCAAGTTTGACGGAAGAAGAGGATTTGAAGTGGATAGAAATAGGCAGAAAAAGACCTTAGAAATCTCTAAAGTATCTATCAACATGGTATCCAAGCAGGGTCCTTGGTAAAAACAGTTCTTTTCAGACTCACCTGTGGAACACTTGGTTTCCTGACACCTGCAGTAAATAGCCAGAATATTTCCTGAAGTGAAAGAACATTTTTTATTTTGGACCCAGCCAAAAGTGTCACCACTTTTCGGGTGCCTACAGACATTTAGGGCCTCTCTCTAACTCATGGCACTTTACACAGAGCGTTGGGTCCGAGGTTTTGAGCCTGCCTGCACCAGCCCTGGCCAGCAGGAGGGGCACTGCAGCAGACTCCCAGGAGGCTGCCAAGCCACCTCTTCCCAGCACCACCCTCCCCTCCTTCCCAACTCCGGGGCTGTGGGGAAGGAAGGGGGAGGGAGAGGGAGCAGGAAGCTGCCAACTGGGCTTGGGCTGGCTGGAGCTGGAGGTAGGCAGTGGAACAGAGCCCCCTCACCTCGCGGGCTCCCCACAGCTACCCCAGCTGGGGTACTGGGGGAGTTTGGCCAGTCCCATGAGGTGGGGGGGCCTCCTTCCCCCACCCCTGGCCTGGGCCTCTTGACAGCAGCAGCTGCCAGTTAAACTTTGCTGGTGGTGGGGAGGCAGGGTGGAATGGAGCCCCCTTGCCTTGATGACCCAGCCTGGCCTCCCCCAATACCCACAGTTGGGGTATCTGGGGGGGGCTGCAAGGCCAGGGGGCTCTGTTCCACTCTGCCATCTCCCCACCCCCCAGCTCCAGCCAACCCAGCTGCCTATTGCTCTTCCCCCTGCCTCCCCCACTGACAGCCTCACTGGTACAAGCACTAGCCCAGCCCCACAAAACACAAAAAAGTAACCCTCAAGGGAACAGAAATCCCCTAAGGTGCTCTACTTCAGAGCACCATCATCAAATATAAATACCCAATTTGATAAGGGTTCATTTTTTGTATGATCAGCCATTTTAAGAGCACTCTGCAGCCACACACGTGTGTTACCTCATGGCTGTAGAGCGCTTTCAGGGGCCCAATCACATGAAAAATGTAACTTGTGTAAGCAACCTTAGTTTCTCCACCTGTGGGAAAGTCAACTTCCATTTACTTCCTGAAACAACAGGAGTATAAGTGACTTGATTTTCACCATTCTGAAAAGATGACAGGCTTTATTATCCCAAAGTTAGAGTCCCACTAACATTTGGTTTTGAAGCACAGAAGGAGTATGTATCCTGAGAAATGAGGCTCAGCTCCCTTAGAATTTTTCCCATCTAAAAGAAAAGGCTTGCTCTTCTGTTTCTTTCAGATTTGGACTAACAAAACCAGATGCTGCCTGCTGATCCATAACAGCTGAAATGCAAACTATCTATTCACCACTACCTCAAATGCCACCTCCATGAGGCAGTCTTCTGGGAACAGCATATGTGATTGGTGTGTGATATCTCTGTTAAATGCACAACATGGGAATAGCAATACAGATAGTAATTTAAATAACAAAATACCTCTGGCCCTGAGAGCTGCCATGGGGTATGTACCTGCATCCTATGAACATACAATGTTTCAATTAGAACAAAGCCAAATATTGGTAAAAATAAGGTAATCTCTATGGAGATGTTGATCAGCATTAAGTTTTACAACTACACAGATTAGTGTTTAATGATTTATAAGACTTCCTGATAAAAGGTTCTAAATAGGATTTTATCTGAAGTTTTAAACTAATATAGCAAGCTGGAAAAAAAATTTTGGAAGAAAATGCCAGTGGGTGATAGGGAGTCCTGTACCAACTTTCTTGAAAAAAGTTCAAGACTCTCTCACTCTCAGGGCAGATCCATATTGCTTCAGCAAAGTTCCTCCTCAGAGCACTGCAGAGAAACATGACCTATCCAGTGGCTCAGCATCATGTTTACCAAACCCAAAAAGCATCCCCTTCTGCCATTCTTGATTTCTCAGTCTCCAGTGCGCTTGAGCACAAGACAGGGAGCCAAGGGCAGATGCAGTGGTACAGATACACCCCGCTTTCAAAGTGTAGCTCACATGTTAGCGGCATCAGTTCCCTGCACCCCAGATGCCTGGGTTCCCTGCTGAGTCTGAGGCGTGGTTGGAGTCCCATGGTAGTGGGAGACGCTAGGGGGGAACTGAGCAGGGAGCAAATGAAGAAGGCAGAACTGGTCCACTGTTGTCATTGTCCTTGGCTGACCCTGCTCCAGCTGGAGTTTGTGGGCAGCAGCTGTGTGGGATGTCAGGCTCAGTGGCAGGGGCAGGTCTCTGCTACCAGCCCCTCCTTGGGTTTCCTCTGCTGGCCTGGGGGATCCAGCTGTGGGGAGCAGCTGCAGAGGGAGCTGGGCTTGATTAGGGATGATAGTGGTGGTGGGCAGTCCCATCTGCCCAAATTCTTGTGCCTGCTTCTGGCCAGTGGCGGACGCATGGGGCACGAGGCAGGAAGCAGGCACAGGATTGGGGAACCCACTCACTGTTACTGCTGCTGTCCCCATCCAGGCCTAGGACCCTGTGCAGCTGCTCCCAACAGCACCTGGCTGGAGCAGAGCAGTTCTGAGGCTTCCCCAGCCCCTGCTGGAGAGGGAGGAGAGAAGGTGCCACTGAGCACGGCAGGAGAGGGGCAGAGGTGGAGCAGCTGCCAAGAACAAGGTGGCAGCAGAGGAGTCTTACCTGCTTTAGGGATTCAAAAAAGTCCCTGGTGGCTACTGCTGTGGAATGGTCCACCTGCTGCAAGGGCAGCACTTGTAGCATGGGAGCAGCCACCCCCTGAGGTGTGTCAGACATCTCCCATACCCGCCTTGTTAAAATCCTAAATCTACCTATAAGGGGAGCAGGGAGACACTTGAAGGACAGCTTCACTCTCTCCTTTTGGGCTTAGCACGTGGAAAGTGCAAGCAGGTACACAGGACATGCTTACTGGTGGAATACACATTCTCTGCACACTCTCAGAGAGCAAACTGCTGCAGAGAAAGATGGCAAATAAAGTACAAGCTGCATTTGCTAGTGATGGCATTGAGCAGCACTGCTTATGCAGAGTTCCGGGAAGAGCTGTGCCTTGAATGCACAGGAGTAATAAGCACACTGCACTATGCTTTATGAGAGTATAGGGCATTTTCATCTTCCTTCTTGCAATGCTTCCTTCTGACAAGCTCTGCTTACTGGAACAGAAGTTGAGGCCATGGCTCTGTTTTCTCTCTGCCCATCTTGGCCCCTTGCCTGGGTAGATCAAAGTGGAATTGTGGAAGACTATGAAGATTAGGAACAGATATGGATGAAGAGAAGCCCCTTCATGACATTGATCATAACAGTACATAGAAAGGTGACTATGATACAGTATACAGGTGTAATTGTACAAAAGTAATTGCATCCAAGTATAATATAAAAATAATGCATCATAGTAGGTTATGCTTAGTTATTTATCCTAGTCTTCCCCTTTCATCTTTCTTAGGCTCCAGCCCAATGATGTAACAATGCAAGAACTTTTCAGGTAACAGGACACTTTTTCAACTGAAAACACTAGCAAATAGGTTTACTCTTACGCCTATAAGAACTTCTGCCCAAGTCAAGATAGATTTCATATTTGACATGAGAAGCAGAAAAGCAGATTAACAAGCAGCTTTTAAAATGTCGGCAGAAAATAAGTATAAATTCAGCTCTAGCACTGGCCTAAAAAGACATTTGCTATACTTATTACTGGAAAGAGCCTGATTTATTAGTTTGTTCCATGTGTTCCATCATGATATTATATGGCACAGGAGCATTTGAATTCACAGATTCAGGAACGCTAGTATTGAAATAAATGTCTACATCATATGCTGTTTTCCCAATACTGCTTTGACATTTACAGTTCACTCTTTTGAAAGAGAATAAGCTTAAAGTCCTTTCAAATTTACTTTGTCTTCTCAAAGCTCTCACTTTCACTTCTCTACTAAATTTTTCTTCATCAAAAAAACACCAGCACAAAACACTGTCTGGTGCATGCAGAGGTGCGATTTTCGGTTGCTCACTGCTAGACAGGTTGGCAAATTGTTTAATTTTAACTTCACAGATTACAAGGTGTATAAATGCAACAGCTACATCCCAAATGGAATAAAGCTGAACAGAAAGATGACTGAACTACTAAGCTATTTTATATTGCTGAGGTCATAAAGGCTACGCCAGGTCACTGCATTAAGTCCTGAGTCCTTGTAATAGCTGCCCTTCCTATAAATGTCACTTTGCATTTGTCTAGAGAAATTAAGGAGTTAAATACACTGTAAAGTGGACAGCAGGGAGAGTATGTATATTTGAATCTGGTAATCTGGTTTTCAGTAGCAAACTTTCTGTTAAATTAGTTTTCAACATTAAAGCAAGGGAAAACAAATTTCCTTCTCTAATAAATGCTCAAGTGCTGGACCTATGGCCTCCCCATGAAGTGACTGGGTCCAACCCAAGGCACAAGGGAATAGTGGCAAGCAGCTCGGCATGGTGCATCCCCCTCCCTGCCCTGCACACTGATCTCCTCCACAGCCTTCCCATCTCTGCCTCTCCCCTCCAAGGCAAACTGCTTCATGAAAGCAAGCTCGCTCTCTCCTTTCCTCTGCAGCAGGGGTTGTACAGCAGAGGTAAGCTCTCTCTTCCTCTCGCTCTCACTCCCTTCCCTCTGACACTGACAGCCCCCTCTCTCCCTCCACCCCTCCTTTATTGGAGGGGAGAGCACCCAGGGTGCAGCCAGATCACAAGCACCCAGCCCACCACTCTAAAATGTTAAGCTGTACTGGTTTACCTAGTTAAAGGAAACTTCATTAACAAATCACGTGTGGATACATTTCATCAATCAACATTTTTGGCTCCAGGCCAGAATGACCCAGAGACTCCTACTTTTCCCCATGGGAAACCCACTATCACCAAATGTTTCTGAAGCCCCACATCACAAGCCAAATTAAATGGCTCCATGGTTTCGTTATGACCCACAGGCCATAGGTTGCCAATCCTTGCTCTGGCCAGATCTCATATACAATGTTTTAAGTATTAGCTACATTGAATACAGTAGAGTTAAACTAAGGTAAGAGAGATCAGAATCAGACTTAAACTTAACGTACTTAAACTTACTAAATATACTTAAACATAATTCAACGTAACTGCCTTGACAAGGCACACAGTAATAGGTACCAAATGGGGAACTTACAAGTCTCTTAAGCTCCTCTGAACTACCAAATTAGTCTACAAACATTACCTTATTTAGATATGTTCAATAAAGTAAGATGTCGGAAGCTCGTCATCATTTGGTAATGTCCCAGAAAATGTTGGAATTCCCAGCATTTCTTTCAAAGCATTTGTTTATAATAATATGCGCAAGAAATGAAAGAATCTAAGCATCAAATTCCTCCTTCTTCTGACTTCAAACCTTCTGGTCATTGTACACTCAAGAGATGGATGTTCTGACTGTAACCAGAAGGTTGCATGCTGCCAAACCATTCACATTTTCAGCATGAGTAATAGTTTAAGGGAGTCAGTTTTATTAACCCAGTTTTAAGGGAGTCAGTCAGAGAAGGGAATCAGTTGTATGAACCCAGCCCTGCCAATTCCCTTTCTTCAAGGCATTTGTCTCCAGGTAGTGAGCAGCCTTGGAATCCTCCTTGATGTAGCTCTAAAACTAGACATCCAAATATCAACCATAGTTTATCAGTGGCAATATGAAACTTTGTCTATTTGTATTCTCTTTAACATCAAATTTATTTCTGATTTATATCAGCTAATTTTCTATAGATATATAACTACTGCATGCTGGCTACAACTGTATTGTTAAAATTAACATCTCACTCCCTCTTACCTTTGCTGTCACACCTAAAATTTCAATCTGTGGCAGATATCCATGTATTTAGCATATTTTTAAAGGGTAAACTTGGTTTAATTTAAAAAATCAGATCTATTAGATAATTAGTTTTAATATAAACTCATCTAGAATAGAACCATCTAGAAAACTCAATTTAGCTCATTTAATTCAAAAGCAAATCATTCTGGGCATCACACTTCAACAAGGACATGGAAAAGCTCAAGAGAGTCCAGAGAATGGCCACCCGTATGATCAGAAACTTGCACAGCAAGCCATATGAGGTAAGGCAGAGGGACCTGGGACTCTTCAGCTTGAAAAAGAGAAGGCTGAGAGGAGACTTGGTAGCAGCTTACCACTATATCGGGGCGTACATCGAGGATTTGGTGAACAACTGTTCACCAGGGCACCCGTGGGGAAAACCAGGAGCAATGGTCACAAACTCCTGGAAGTCCATTTCAGGCTTAACATTAGGAAAAACTTCTTCATAGCCAGGGTGTCCAGACTGTGGAATAAGCTCCCTCCAGAGGTGGTACAATCGCCTACACTGGAGTTCTTCAAGAGACTGGACGGTCACCTTGCTGGGGTCACTTGACCCCAGTTGTCTTTCCTGCTTGGGGCAGGAGGCTGGACACAACAACCTTCCAAGGTCCCTTCCAGGCGAATAACAGATGTGTTTGTATTTTACATTTGTGAAAATCGTAACAACTGATAAAGGAAAATACAAGCCCTTTATAAACAAGATGCATCCAGTCCACCAATTCTTCAATGCTTCTTTATTTGAATATAATCTTTATGGGACACCACTGATATTTTTGCCATTGACTTCACTGGTCCAGTATTTTACCAGTGCTACTTATTTTACAAGGGTACCAGAATGACAGCAGGTGGCACACTGTCATGTATTAGATTACTCTGTTACAGTATGGTACCATTATCCTCAGATTCTGCCCAAGTTATAAGTACAGGAGTAGACCCTACAGCAGGAAACTAAGGTTATAACTATACTGCCACCAGAACAAGCCAGGAGCACTGCTGAAAAAAATTAAGCCCTGCCCACTTGTGTCCAATTATGGTGCATGCTTAGGGCCATTTCTGAGTGATTTGTATTACCCAATTTGTGGGCTTAGGTACACAAGACAGGGACACAAGTCAAGTGACTTCATCCTTCCCCACGCTCTCTCTGAAGGTGGTACAAATATAACCTAAAGCCTTGATTGTACAAGCCCATAAATTTGCGCAGATCCCTCTACTTGTGGGAAGCTTTAGTGAACTCAGTGGAGTCTTGTTCAGGCAAAGAAATCTTGCCCACACACATGAGCTTGTGACAGGGCCTTAGGGAATGCAGGAATGCAACTGCTCATGTGAATACAGTTATGCCCATGCTTAAATGCTTGTAAGGTCAGACACTAATAAGCAGCAACAATTTTAGTTCTCTTTATTCTGGACACCAAGCACTATGAGGTACAAGATAGAAGTGCTCTGTATAAGAGCTCTAGTTATTAAAGAACTACAGTCTCTCATGTAGCAGGAGCCAGTATTACTCACAGAAAGCTTCACATCTGGCCTCTTCATTGGATTTAGCTGTTCAACAGCTAGTTCAGTTGGACTGAATCATTTTCCAGATTGCCTGGGTGACTCCTGCAAAGCATCATACTGCAGTGGAGAGCTGATTAGTATTCCCATTAATAGAGCCCAAAGCTATTAATAATAAATCCACGAGACCTCTTAATTAAAATCTAAAAAATACTGTCAGACAAAATTCAGCCAATATAAAGCAATTAATCTATAATAATTAATAAATGACCCCATAGGATTAAAAAAAACTAAGCTACATTTTTGAGAAAGTGTTTTTAAAAAGATAAGCTGTGTCAAACAAGCTAATCAAATTATACACAGGACCTATAGATTGACTTCCAAGCAGAATCATATTTTGATTGGAGTCTAGAACAATGGATTTCAAGTAACAAAAGAGTATCCATAAGGGAATTGTGTTTTTAATAATCTTGCCTCTCTTTGCAAAGTCAAAAAACAAAAATTGTCCCTCTTTAAAAGAGCGTTGCTACTGTTGCATTTGAAGTCTTGTCCGCTAATTTGGATTGCTTAATACCAATCAGATACCAGTATTCAGAGGTGGGTGGCAAATGTGATTGTGAAACTGCATGGATTACCTATGATGCAAATAAGGAAAGAGCCAAAAAATCAAGCTAGAGCTAGGCCTTTATAGCCACAGATAGAAACCAAAATAACTTGCTGGATTTTCAGAGTCCCTGAGCACTGTCTTCAGTGGGAATCTAGAGTATTAATTATGGCTGACAACCTGACAGGCATCCAAATTTGAATATATACTGTTTGACTAAGAGATGATCTGATTACACTTTTTCAAGTGTTTGTCTATTGTTATTAGGAAGGAGAGTTATGGGGGCACAGTTAAGAAGTGTATGTGGTCGGAAGAAGAATAACTAGATGGTAACAATGCTGTTGATCAATCAAAGTGAAATTTAAGGCAGGCATTAGGAAAATATTTAGCAATTTTTTAATGAATATTGTAGTTTATGGAATATGTCTTCTCTCATGGAATCTAGTAAAAAACTAACTCAGAGAAGGTATTCATGAGTGTACTACAGGGAAAATTACACTGAACAAAGCCCTACAAATGTATATTCATACAAGTAGGTATATTCCTTAGTTAACTAGGTACATCTACGTGAGACACTAACTGTGCAGTAGCCTAATAACACTGCACAGCAGTGCATCACAACACAAACAATGCTAATACACTACTGCACAGTATTATTAGGCTACTGCGCAGTAGTTTCACTGAAAAGATATTCGCCGGTGCTACTGCACAGTAACTCCACTTACTGTGCATTTATGAATGTGTATATGTGCCCTAAAAGTTCTAAATGGTCTTTTCTATCTCAAATACTTTCTGTTAATAGAATGACATTGCAGAATTTATATAAGAAATTAATGAAAGAATGAGATAAGATGAGAGGCAGGGAAATGGAATTATGCAATCTTCATGCTGCCTAACAATTATAGACACTCAAAGATCTCAAAGAATCCTTGCAAAGCCAGCGGATCATGGCACTCAAGGGAGCCCGCCCCAGCCCCAGCCCTGGTAAAATCTGTGGGCAAGGAAGGAGCCCCCCAGGGGGCGCTTGCCTGCCTGTACACAAATGCCAGGAGCTTGGGGAATAAGCAGGAGGAGCTCATCCTCCTGCTCAGTGCAAACAATTATGATGTCATAGGGATCACGGAGACCTGGTGGGACTCCACCCATGACTGGACCATGGGGATAGATGGCTATACCCTGTACAGGAGGGATCGTGTAGAGAAAAGGGGCGGGGGTGTAGCTCTCTATGTTAAGGAAAGCTATGCGTCCCTGCAAGCCGATATTGGCGACCAGGGTGGACGGCTGGAGACCCTCTGGGTTAAAATCCGTGGGGAACATGGCACAGGGGACACAATGGTGGGAGTCTATTACAGACCTCCCACCCAAAGTCCTGAGCTAGACCAGGAGTTTGCCCAGGAACTGGCTGAGGCAGCTTGCTCCGGGACCATGGTTGTCATGGGTGACTTCAATTACCCAGACATCTCGTGGGAGGATCACTCAGCAAAATCTGAGCGGTCGCAGAGCTTCCTCTCGTGCGTGGATGACATCTACCTGACTCAAGAAGTCTATGGGCCAACGAGAGGCAAAGCGCTGCTCGACCTGGTGCTGGCTACTGGGGAGGACCTAGTCGGCGACCTAGTGATCGATGGGAAGCTGGGTGACAGCGACCACGAGCTGATCACCTTCACTATCCGCCGAAAATCTGGCAAGTCGGTCAGCAACACGCAAGTCCTTGACTTCAGGAAAGCCGACTTTGACAAGCTCAGGAGGCTTGTCAGTGAGGCCCTAAGGGACTGTGACCACAGGGAGAGGGGAGTTCAAGAAGAGTGGTTGCTCCTCAAGGGAGCGATCCTCAATGCACAAACTAAGTCTATTCCATCTCGGAGGAAAGGCAGCAAGAGGGCACAGCAGCCCCCCTGGCTCTCCAGGGACCTAGCAGACCTCCTGAGGCTAAAAAGAAAGGCCTACAAAGGATGGAGGATGGGAGTCACCTCCAAGGAGGATTATTCTGCACTGGTCCGGTCCTGTAGGGAGCAGACCAGGAAAGCCAAGGCTGCAACTGAACTCCAGCTAGCTTTGAGCATCAAGGACAATAAAAAGTCCTTTTTCAGATATGTGGGGAGCCGGAGGAAAAGCAGGGGCAACGTTGGACCCCTGCTGAAACAGATGGGGCAACTGACAACTGACGCCCAGGAAAAAGCCAACCTATTAAATAGGTACTTTGCGTCAGTCTTTCATCAGCCCCATGGGACGCCTGTGCCTGCTACAGGGCCAGGAAGTCCGGGTGAGGGTGATCCCCTGCCCTCCATTAATGCTGACTTTGTGAAGGAACATCTTGAGAAGCTGGATACCTTCAAGTCAGCCGGCCCTGACAATCTTCACCCCAGGGTACTCAAGGAGCTGGCGAGCATCATAGCCCAGCCTCTAGTGCGGATCTTTGAAAACTCTTGGCGCTCTGGTGTAGTGCCCGAAGACTGGAAGAAGGCCAATGTGGTGCCTATCTTCAAGAAAGGGAGGAAAGTGGATCCGGCTAACTATAGGCCCATCAGCCTGACTTCTATCCCGGGGAAGATCTTAGAAAAGCTTATTAAGGAGGCCATCCTTAATGGACTGGCCGACGCCAACATCTTAAGGGATAGCCAGCACGGGTTTGTTGCGGGTAGGTCTTGCTTGACCAATCTCATTTCCTTCTATGACCAGGTGACCTATCACCTGGACAAGGGAGAGGAGATTGATGTCATATATCTTGACTTCAAAAAAGCCTTCGATCTGGTGTCCCATGATCGTCTCTTGGAGAAACTGGCCAATTGTCGCCCTGGGTCCCCCACGATCCACTGGCTGGAAAATTGGCTCCGGGGTCGGACCCAGAGGGTAGTAATTGATGGAAGTCACTCATCGTGGTGTCCTGTGACCAGTGGGGTCCCCCAGGGCTCTGTCCTTGGACCCATACTGTTCAACATCTTCATTAACGATGTGGACACTGGAGTCAGAAGCGGACTGGCCAAGTTCGCCGATGACACCAAACTTTGGGGCAAAGCATCCACACCAGAAGACAGGCGGGTGATCCAGGCTGACCTGGACAGGCTCAGCAAGTGGGCGGATGAGAATCTGATGGTGTTCAACACCGATAAATGCAAGGTTCTCCACCTTGGGGAAAAAAAACCCGCAGCATCCTTATAGTCTCGGCAGTGCTATGTTGGTTAGCACTATGGAAGAAAGAGACTTGGGGGTCATCATTGACCACAAGATGAACATGAGCCTGCAATGCGATGCTGCGGCTAGTAAAGCGACCAAAACGCTGGCTTGCATCCATAGATGCTTCTCAAGCAAATCCCGGGACGTCATTCTCCCCCTGTACTCGGCCTTAGTGAGGCCGCAGCTGGAGTACTGCGTCCAGTTTTGGGCTCCACAATTCAAAAAGGATGTGGAGAAGCTTGAGAGAGTCCAGAGAAGAGCCATGCGCATGATCAGGGGTCAGGGAAGCAGACCCTACGATGACAGGCTGAGAGCCCTGGGGCTCTTTAGCCTGGAAAAGCGCAGGCTCAGGGGTGATCTGATGGCCACCTACAAGTTTATCAGGGGTGATCACCAGTATCTAGGGGAACGTTTGTTCACCAGAGCACCCCAAGGGATGACGAGGACGAATGGTCACAAACTACTACAAGATCGTTTCAGGCTGGACATAAGGAAGAATTTCTTTACTGTCCGAGCCCCCAAGGTCTGGAACAGCCTGCCACCGGAGGTTGTTCAAGCGCCTTCATTGAACACCTTCAAGATGAAACTGGATGCTTATCTTGCTGGGATCCTATGACCCCAGCTGACGTCCTGCCCTTTGGGCGGGGGGCTGGACTTGATGATCTTCCGAGGTCCCTTCCAGCCCTAATGTCTATGAAATCTATGAAATCTCAAAAAGCAGGTCTACCATACATAGTTTTGAATGAAGGATTACTTGGCAGGGTTTACATAAGCTTTGGTTTCTCAGGAGCAATATCTAAGTCGCACTCCACCCACAAACATACCTAGTGGTGGCATCAATTTGGAAGTTTCCTTTTAAAGATTTTACAGGAGACGACGAATTTCTGGGAAGCTTGCAGAAGCAGAGGAGTTGCAGCAGTTTACTGTGAAAGAGACTATCAAGAGGTGGAAAAGGTATGTGCTCAAAATGTAAGCCAAAACAGGAAAATGCTAAAATGGTATAACTGAATATAGAAAATATTTAGGGGGAGGTGGGGGTGTATTACAATAACAACAACATATTTTTCCCATGTTTTCCTGATTTTTTTTTTCAATTTTAAGATTTCATAAATTAGAATTAGCACACTAAATCATAATGGAGCTGAAAAAAGTTTAGTTATAGGCTACATATCAAAGAGCTACATAGCTTTACATGGGTCCCTCTTACCTGCCATGAGTCCTAGATTTTGACTGGGCTACACTTGCAGGACTTGCATACACTTATACAACCGGAATGACTGTGCATTTACAACATGTGTGCAACTGCCAAAAATGCCATTTACACAGCTATAAGATTGCCATGTGACCACACAGAAGCAAGCAGAATTCTGCCCTAAACATTCAGCGCGCTAGATAGTTAATTATCTCTTATTTTTATTCTTGTCGGCAAGTTATATGTAGTTAGGGACAAACAGTTTTCACAGGTGGAAATCAAACATTTCCTGCAAATACTTCCCTCAGTGAAGTAGGATAATACATCCAGAGTCCAAAGGATGAACAGGTTAGGCCTCTGAATTGTAGAAATCCCCTAAAAAAAATAACCCTCAATCATGTCTTTCCATCAATAGTAAGCTGTCTTTCATTCCTTGGCAAGACAGTCCAGGAGTTTTCTTGCCATTTGGCAGAGTCTTCCCACAACTGTGCAGCAGAAAACCTAGAGGGAACTCAGCAGGAGCTAATGCTTCAAGCAGCATTAACTTCTGAATGGATTTTAGAGTGGAAAACCACAAGGTTAGCAGGGGACAATCATGCAGAAAAACTGCTCTACTGCCAATGTACAGCAAGATCCAGTGCAAGAAGATTCCACTGGGTCCTAGAGAGGTCATGAGGAGAGGCATCACTACCCCTAATAACAGCTTGTAACTTTAAGGTTTTTCTGTCTCTCTCCCGACATGAGTACTGGAAATACTCTAATGCCTAATCCTTTTAAATTTCACACTATCATTAATCAGCCCATTGCAGCGTCTAGTTATGCAGGTTACCCTCTTTACATTTCTTCCAATTTGCTGAAGTCAGTTTTGTTCACAGTCAAAACCAACTGCAGATTGTTTTCTAAATTTGCACCAGGATGAGGTAATGGGGTACCCTGTAAGAATTTTAGGGATAGGGGCCATCTTTCTTATAAAACTTTTTGCTGTCTAGCAGCAGTATGTAAAAGTGTGCATTTTGGAATGGTTTTTATCATTTACAAAAAGTACTTTCATAATTAATAGTGATGGTGTCCAGAGCTTGGCTAAGGCATTCTTCCATTTATTAAAATAGATGCATAGACCTTTTTAGTGTACACACACACACTTTCAGATGCCAAATATTAGTGTGTTGACAACTAATGCAATTGTACAGCTTCTCATCAGAAACACATAAATGCTGTCATTTAGCTAGCTAAGCATCTGAAAGACATAAGCAGCTGATTGCAGCCTAACATATAAGATGGTAAGGAAGGGAGTCAGTTTTATGAACCCAGCCTTGCCAATTCCCTTTCTTGAAGGCATTTGTCTCCAGGTGGTGAGCAGCCTTGGAATCCTCCTCGATTCAGCTCTAAAACTAGACATCCAAATATCAACCATAGCCAAGAATGATAAATTTTCCACTTAGGAGAAGGAATGTTCTCAGGCATAAAATCGCACAACAGGCAAAAGCCTCAGATGTTCTGTCATGCAGTAAAACCTCTTTAGTCTGGAATAAGGTAGGAAGAAGTTATAATATTCGTGTTCCCCATAGTTCTGTGGATCACCATCTAGTGCCAAAATCCAGTTCAGATGTACAGTTGTTGAATACCCACAAGCAAATAGATATAACTATTTATATAGACCAAATTAACAATCAATTATAAAGAAGGAATTAAGGAGAAGCTCAGCATTTACGTAAAGAAAAAAATGAAGTTTGATCTTAGAAAAAAAATGTAAGAACATACGACTAGGAGAGAGAGATTTGCAATGGGAGAAAAAGAAATTCAAAATAGAAGGACAAAAAGTAGATAATATAGGAGGATAACAATGGACAGCCATGCAATGAGTTTGCAGTTAAAGATGATAGCAGGAGGGAGAAAAGAGTGGCACAACACTTGCATACAATAAAAGTCTGAGTTTAAAAGATTAACTGTAAAAAGATCCAGAAAGAACAATAAAAATGATTAAGTGAATGGAGGGACAGACAAATGGGGAATAATTTAATTTAATTTAATTTAATTGCATACACAAACATATATGCTGTAATTTAACTAAATTATGAATAAATTGGGGAAGTTTATACTTATACTATATGCAAATATTTGAAAGGTATATGTTATGTCTCATTAGTTAACTTATATAACAGTCAGTGTTGAAACTGTAGCTGTATTGAATGGGAGTTTAGTCATTGACTTCACTTGGGCCAAGATTTCACCCCAAGGAAGAAGATGGAATATTAAGAAGATGTAAAAAGTGACCAACAAGCAACAATGAAATAGACCATAGAAAAGCAAATTTTAGGCAGCACACCAGTGGAAAATAAAATATTCTGGATTACAGACACTCAAAAGAAATGGAAGGTTTTTAAACTGGCTTGAAAATAAACCCTAGAAAATACATTGTAAAGAACAGTCCTGTACTGGTAGTTGAATGGAGTAGGTTACTTAATGAGTCTGTCCTCGTGTAATCTCTGTGGTTTGAAGATTATCCATTCTTCAATATTGAAAGAGCAGTTAAAGTTAACTGTTTGTCTAAAGACAGAGAAAGAGTGGTTCCTGTCTACTAGCATTAATTCTAACAATAATGTTAGTCCATAATAGGCTCTCTGTTTCAGATAGAAACAGAATCTGATGGTGACTCAGGGATCATAGAATAGAGACTATACCCTCCTACTAACTTGGACGCAGATTGTTTGAGCTGGTATTAGACGGCAACAAATGGCCCAACTCTGTAGAGATGCCTTAATGCTTGCTAGCTCTGGAACAGACTCCTACAAAATACAAGTCTTTCAGTAATTCCTTCTCAGTGGAGTTGTGACGTGAACGTTTGTAGCTGCTTATATGCAACGTTAACCATCAGTATTTCCCCCCTCAAATTAGCAACAAAGATAGCTAGCAAGAAGTACAGCAGTGTAAATAAAGGATTTCTGTGCTTAAATTGCCCAGCTCTTTCCCCACCACGTGTCAACTTTCTTTTCAAAATCCTTCTGTGTTTCTCTCCAGAATGAGCTTTTAGGTGAAACAAGCTTTTTTGAAAAGTACAGCCTCGTACTTTTGGGTGACTGAGATATGCAGTGCAGCAAACAGATTAATATGCACTGTGTGCATTTTGCAGCCCCTCAAAAACCTTTGAGGGGCCGTGAACTTCACCTTCCACTCATCTGAACATGCCCTAGGGTCTCCCAACCTGAGGAAATTATCAATGGCACTCTAAGCATTACAGCTGGCTTTTAGGGTGCAATATGCCTTGTTCAGAGGCTAATATACTTAGAGAAAATGTACTGATTACAGATGTATCTGTATATTCAAAGCTGAATTCATAAGTAGCTAACAACTGCCTGGCCTTATTAATTTGATGTCTTAATTATAGTGCTTGTCCACTGTAAAACACACAATGGTATCTCTATTTCCTAGAGTTTTACATCACCATTAGCATTGGAACAGGGTTCAACATTTTAGGGGCTTAAATTAAAAATAAATGGTACTTGGGCTTGATGCAGGATTTTTATACTTAAAGAAGAATGTACATGTACTTACCTCACCCCTTCACCTGACCCAAGCTCATATTTACTATCAGGGTGTGAAAGACACCCCGCCATCTGTGATTTTTATTGAAAGAAGATACCAGGCCATAAGAAGCAGCTAATACTAACTGGAGCAGCTGTGCACTGTCTCCAAAGAGAATTATGGGTCATGCATTGAATGAATGGCATTGCTTCGTAAGGATTTGATTAGATACAGTTTGGTAACAGAAAAAAATGTATATTAACTGCACAGCCTGTGGTTTTAGAAATGGAATTTCATGTGTAACAGCATTTTTTTCTTCTCTAGATTTCAAATGTAGGGCATATCCAAAGTTTATTTCACTAGTTATTATACATGTAATTAATTCTGTCTGCATAATAGGAGTTATTACAAATGAAAAAGTAAGTATGGTATGAATTAAAAACTTATGACTCACAAGAAAATGTTCCACTGCTTCCAGCAATAGTTTATGTTCAGCGCCACTCGGCTGGTATATATCCACCACTGTAGATAACTGCAGAATAACTAAAGCATCTAAAAGATAAATCCTGTCTGTTCTGAAGGATACACATGTTAAAAAACTATGTTACATACATACATTCAGTGCTTTATTTTGCAATTTCCTTGTGAATTTAATTCTCTCAGCTGCCATTGACTTCATGGGTCAACTTCATACAGAGGATGTATGCAAACAATTTCCTGAGAGCCAAAAAAGTACCATTCCTTTGAATAAAATTGTATTAGAAGACATTTGCCACTTATGATTTTTCTCTGTAAGTCAACATGTTTGTTTCATTTTAAAGGGATCACAGCAGAAAGTGATTATTCAGACTAAATGTTGTTTAGTTTGAATCTAGTTCTTATCTGATACATGTAGAGTGCCTTCCCTTGTTACCAAAACTAAAGTGACTACACATGTATAAATTGGGTTCGTTGATGTTATGTCCCATTAAAATATAGTAAAAAATAGGGTCCCTGATATTTAAAAGCTGTTATACAAACTGTGCATCTTAAATTTCCATAATCTACAGAATATCCTTTGATGACATATTCTGATGAATCAGTTAAAACTTGGGAATTAAACTAAAATGAGTCATAACATTCATTTTTGTTTCCTTCTGATTTATTTTGTTTTTAAACAATTCATCATTTATAAAAGTTAAAAATCCACGTTAAAGACTAAGTCTACAAGGTGCAAGAGACTTTCATTCCCTAGAACAGCTAAAATATCACAACCTGAAACAGGGAGCTACTTTTTAACTGAAATACAACAGGACAGAATACTAATCCTTCTAATTTACATGTATACAACCAGGATTTTTTTAAACAAATCAGGAATACATTCAGCACATCTTAGATTCAAATCTGAAGCAAACAGTAAAAATATTTGTCTTTCAGTTTGACACTTTTCTAAAAATTAAGAACAGATACATGGGCAGACATATTGCAGTAAACAAACAACCAATGTTTTCTAACAAAGATTTTGCTCGTCAGTGCCCTGAAATAATACAGACACTATTTCTAACCATTTAAAAATAACTCAGAGTGCAGTATTTTCTTGTTACTTTTCGGGGTTGGATACCAAAATAGCTGCCCAAAGGAACGCTTGGCATAAGAACAGCTTGCTATATTTTTATGTAAAATTATGAACAGAGCCTCTGCCATTCAAATAAGCTGTATGAAAAATGTGCAATTAAGGAAAATAAAAATTCAAGAGAACCTCTTCCTTCAAGAACAAATCACACCCAATCTTCCAGAAAGTTGTTGGTATGCAGCAACTGTACACTATAAGAATATGGGCTATATCAAGTAATTTACATTGTGTTTATCAGCATCAAGTGTATTAATCAATTAAGAAACTAAAAGGCACAACCCTACAAACAACATTCTTCTACAGCATTGCATTTACTACTTGGAGAAGTTCCCACTGATGTTAATAAACTTCTTATTTAAGTTCATGGAACTGTCTGGGGTTCTACTGTGCTAGAGAGTAAAACTTGGTAGTAGCATTTCCAGAAATGAACTCAGTACTTTCAAAAGCCCCAGGACTGATCCAAATAAGCATCAGAATGCTCAAAGATAGCTTTGTATTTCTGTTACAGAATTAAAAATATACATTTCCTACCAAAATAGATTAAATTGTTTGCAAAGCACAGTTTAGCACATCTCCTGGACCAAAATTAACTAAGTGGATCACAGTACTTCTTAGGCCATAGCATGGTAAGGAAAAATCATGCATTTTACTTTTCAGCGGAACTGGTGGTAGGACAGAAATTATTTCACTACACTGAAGTTAGCCTATTAGTTAATGGTCAAATCTCAAGTTAATAGACAATACTGTTAAACTGGGTTATTTCTTGTCATCATTTATTCTCACTGACTGTGGATTCTAGTTGCATGAGTGAAATAAATAAAACACTGCCCAGTCAAAACCTCCCATAAACTGTACAGCTAAAAATGTCCTCTTAGGTTATCAAAAGGACTCAAACTAGGACACAGTGAAACACAGTAAACAGCTGGTCACATGATTACACAAAGTAAGCCAAGAGGTCATTCTATAAGGACAGTATGAGCTTAAAAAAGATCTAGAAAGAAATAGGAAACTGAACCAATAACCAAAATGCTACTATGATCTCATGCTTCATTTTGAGAGATACTGTAGTAGCAGTAAAGAGAATTTTAGTACTATTTTGAATTCAGCTATGCGAGGATGATTGGCTAGCTGTCTACAAAGAAATCCTGTTCCTTTATAAATGGCAAAACTGCTTTTGAAGTGAAACCATATCGTGGAAAGCAAACAACAGTACTCATTCCGGACCCAAGTTTAAGATATTTGGCATTACAAGCTTATCTGGAATATACTGCAACATTACTTCATACAATAAAAAAAAAAAAAAAAAAACCAAAGTAATCAGAATATTTTTCCCCATGATTTTTAATTAAGGGTCATAGAATCATAGGGAAGTAGGGCTGGAAAGGATTCATGAGGTCTAGTCCAGCCCCCTGCTCAAGGCATGATTATCCCCAACTAAACCATTTCCAGCTAAGTGTCTGTCTAACCTGCTCCTGAAAATTTCCAAGGATGGAGATTCCACAGCTTCTCTAGGTAGTCTTTTCCAATGTTTGACCACCCTCGTTGTCAAAGTGCCGCCTAATCTCCAACCCAGATTTCTTCTGCAGCAGTTTGAGACCATTACTCCTAGTCCTTTCCCTTATAGTCACAGAGAAAAGACCATCTCCATCCTCTCTGTAATTGCTCTTCAGATATTTGAAGACTGCTGTCAAATCCCCCCAGTCTTCAATTCTCCTGATTAAATACCCCTAACTCTTTCAGCCTTTTCTCATAAGGCTTGCTTCCCAGATCCCTAATTATTTTTGTCATTCTGCACTGAACTCTCTCTAATCTGTCCAAATCCTTCTTAAATAATGGGGCCCAAAACTGGACTCGGTACTCTAGGTGAGGCTTCATCAGTGCTGAATAGAGTAGAAGAATCACTTCCCTTGATTTGCAAGTGACGCTCTTGTTGATACAATTCACTATACTGTTAGCTTTTTTTGCAAAAAGAGTACACTGTGGGTTCATATTCAGTTATGATCTACTGTAACTCCCAGGTCCTTATCCGCAGTACCACAGCCTAGCCAGTTATTCTCAGTCTGCATTTGTATATGCAATTATTCAATCTCAAGTGCAAGACTTGGCACTTGTCCTAGTTGAATTTCATCTGATTGACTACAGACCATTTCTCCGTGTCATTCTAGATTCTAACCCTGTCCTCCAAAGTGTCTGCAACTCCATCCAACTTGGTGTCATCTGCAAGTTTGCTACGCATGCATTCAGTCCCTCACCCAAATCATTAATGAAGATATGTTGAACAGTACTGGACCCAGCACAGACCCCACCCTGAGAACTCGACTTGATACCTCTTCCCAACTATACATTAAGCCATTGATGAATACTCATTGAGCATGGTGATCCAACCACTTACGTTTATACTTTCTAGTACCTTCATCTAGTCTGTATTTCCTTAGCCTATTAATGAGAATCACATGGGAGACCGTATCAAAAGCCTTGTTAAAGTCAAGGTATATCCCATCCACTGCACATCCATGAATCTATGCTGTCCCTCGTCATAGATGGAAATCAGCTTGGTCAGACATAACTTGCTCTTGGTGAGTCCGTGCTGGCTGTTCTTGATTACCAGGAATCCTGATTTTCCCTGATAAAAAAAATATTTTTAAAAAAATCACAAATTCTCTGACAGGGCGCAAAATCTGGAACCAACTCCAAAATCGGAAACCAACTTCCCAGGAAAGTGGTCCTCGCCCCTACCTTGGGCAAATTCAAGAGGAGGCTGGATGATCACCTGTCTCGGGTCTTGTGAACCCAGCATGCATTCCTGCCAGGGTCAGGGGGTCAGGCTAGATGATCTGTTCAGGTCCCTCCTGACCCTAGCTACTATGAAACTATGGCAGAGCAGGACAGGGGGCTGCTCCAGAGCCGCTGGGATCTTGTGGCAGGGGCAGCTTTGGTCTGAGGCCAAGGCACAGCTGCGATCTGCAGCTTGCACACTCGGGGCAGGGACACTCAGTCAGGGATCACAGCTCTGCCACAGCTCAAGACCAGACTGTCACCACTGCAAGTGTAAAACAGGACCATTTCTAAGAAATTGTCATTCTAACTCACAAATCTCAAGCACTGGAGATTATGCAGCGTGGTTATAGAATCTGTTCCAGTGTATAATTTTCCTTACAGTTAGGAAGTTTTTCCCAATGTCTAATATACATCACCCTTGATGTGGTTAAAGCTCATCACTTTTTGTCCTATCTCCAGTGGATAAAAAGAACAAATTTATGACTTCCTCTTTATAGCAGTTTTTTAGATATTTAAAGACTGAATCACATCACCCCTCAGTTTTCTCTTCTCTGCACTAAACAAACCCAGTTCTTTCAATTTGTCACCATAGGGCATATTTTTCTCTGATCACTCTGAATACTAAACTCTTTCCAATTTGTCTACATGATTATTGAAGCTGGTACATAAAATTGCACATGCTATTGCAACCAAAGCCTTCCCACTGCCGAGTAGAGCATCTTACATATAATCCTCCTGATTATACCTGTTAGAATATTTGTTTTTTCCCACCCCCTGAAAGAGTGGGACATCATTTGCTCATTTTCAGTTTAGGATTCATTCTCAACTCTGTATTATTTTCAGCAAAACTGCTGCCTACCAGTTATGTCCTATTTTGTATTTCTGCATTTTATTTTTGCTTCCTAGGTACAGAACTTTTCAGTGGTCCTTACAGAAATTCATTCATAGTTTCATAGTAGTTAGGGATCAGAAGGGACCTAAATAGATCATCTAGTCTGACCCGCCGCCACTGGCCGGAGCACATGCTGGGATCACACAACCCCAGACAGGTGTTCATTCAACCTCTTTTTGAATTTACCCAAGGTAGGAGCGAGGACCACTTCCCTAGGAAGTTAGTTCCAGATCCTAGCCACCCTAACAGTGAAATAGTGCCTCCTAATCTCTAACCTGAACCTATTCTCCAGCAGCTTCTGGCCATTGTTCCTCGCCATCCCAGGTACTGCTGGGGGGAATACGACCCTTCCTATTTGCTGCTGATCTCCCCTAATGAGTTTGTAGGCAGCCACCAAATCCCCACTCAGCCTCCATTTGCTGAGGCTGAACAGGTTCAGGTCCCTCAGCCTCTCCTCATAGGGCCTGCCCTGTTGCCCTCCAACCAAGCGGGTGGCCCTCCTATGAACCCTCTCAAGGCAGGCCACATCCTTCTTAAAGTGCGGTGCCCAGAACTGGACACAGTACTCCAATTGAGGCTGGACCAATGTCACGTAGAGAGGGAGTATCACCTCTCTGAACCAGCTTGAAATGCATCTTGGATGCACGACAAGGTGCGGTTGGCTTTGCTGGCTGTGGTCTGGCATTGGCAGCTCAAGTTCATCTTGTAGTCAAAAATGACTACAAGATCCCTTTCTGCCTCTGTGCTCTCAAGGGGGGAGCTCCCCAGTTTGTATATATGCTGTGGATTCCTTCTCCCCAGGTGCAGCACCCTGCACTTATCCACATTGAAGCCCACCCTGTTACCATCCACCCACTTCTGTAGTCTGTCTAAATCTAATTGCAGCCTCTCTCTCCCTTTGACCATGCCTACCTCTCCCCACATCTTGGTGTCATCGGCAAACTTGGACAACATGTTTTCCACTGTCCAACGTGGACAACACTGCAAACTTGGACAACGTGTTTTCCTCGTCCAAGTTGCTGATGAAGATGTTGAGCAGTGTACGCCCCAGGACCAAGCCCTGCGAAACCCCACTATTCCCATCCCACTAGGTCGAGTACAACCCATCCACCACCACTCTCTGGGTGCTCCCCATCAGCCAATTTCTGACCCATCCAACTGTGTAGGCATCAATGCCACAGTCATTCAATTTATTAATGAGAATGGGGTGAGAGACAGTGTGGGGTGAGAAACATTCTATTTATTTCAGTTCATTTTTCCAATTTATCAAGGTCATTCTGAATCCTGCTTACCTGACTCATACTACCAACCCCTGTCAAACTTAGTTTAAATACCTTACCAGCAGTTAACAAGCCTGTGACCAAAAGATCTTCTTCCCCTTTGTTAGATGGGCTTCAACTCTTCTTAACAGTCCTCATTGAAAATCATTTCATGGTCAAGGAAGCCAAAGCTCACCCAGGGACAGCATCTAGGCAGTCATGCATTCAAGGATGTATTGGTCTCTACCTCAACCCTTACCCTTGACTGGAATGGCTGCAGAGAATGCTACTTGCCTGAAGCCTGAAGTCCTCTTCCTAAGGGGTTTATATATGTATCATGTCAATAAACTCTGCAGACTACCAAACACTTCTCAATTTACTCGCATCTACCTATAACTCCTCTGCCTTCTTCCTAAAAGATTCCACCCAGCATATGACAAACTTTCTCTTGCCCGGCTTTCTTCTGGTATGTAGACTACCTTCCCTGGAAATCAAGAATACAAGCCAAGTGGAGGCATCCAGGGTCAGAAAGTCTTTCTAGATGTAGCCTGTACAGGTACAAGCAATGGAAAAGCCAGCAGTGGGGAAAGACAGATTTTTCATTTCCTAACCATTGTGGTATTTGTTGCTTGCTGTTGTCCCTACAAACACCTTTCTTCATAATATTTCTTCATAAAACTTCTCATTTACTAGCACCTGTTAATTACAAAAGTTCCTGGCTTTTTTTAAACTTTTTTTTCCCCCCTAAATCAGGGGATCCACTAAAATTGCAGGTTTGCAAAAAACATGAAATCCAAAAAAGAAGGCAATGTCCACAAAATCCACAAAAAAATAAAAAGGGGGGGGGGAAAACTTACTGAAAATAAAATGCTGGCTCCCCAGAGGGATCCAGCAATCTTCACAGCACTGCAGCCTGGCTGTGCAGCCTGTCGACAGGAGGGAAGAAGGGAGAGGGAGTTGCTGGTACACAAGAGCCCAAGATGGCTGTTGCCCTGCCCCTCACTGCCAATTGGCTGGGAGGGCTGCCTGTCATGTGGTTCCATCCCTCTCCAATAAGCAGCAAAGGGTGGGGATGCATGATGGACAGCCTTTCCAGCCAATCAGCAGCAAAGGGCGGGGTTATGAGATGGGCAGGTCGTGCAGCTAACCAGTGACGAGGGGTGGGTCCAGTGGGACTGCTCAGCCAGAAGCACTGGAGCCCTGACCACAATAAGCCCACAAAAATGGCAACCAACCCTGCAATCTGCCCATGAAAGTTGACTGGCTGCCTCCTCAAATTGGGTAAATCCCTGCTCATGTACCAGCCTCAGGCCCCACTCACCCCATACAATCCCCAAACAGTACAGTATATGCAATAAACTGCAAGTTACTCACAGGAAAATTACCTAACCCACAAAATTAATTCACCTCCAAAGCTAGGGACAGACATTACACATAAACCAGTTTAAGTGATCAGAAACTGGTTTAAGATAAACCTGGTTGAATGTAGTATCAGATGTAACTGATTTGGGTCATATCAGTTTATGCAAAGTCTGTCCCAGACCCCTTCCTGGTTTAAGTTAAACCAGAGTCCCCCAACATCACAGATGCTTTGCAGCTGGGCTGGGCTGGGTAGTGCTCTCCACTCCAAAGAACAGGCTGGCCCTGCCCCTCTCTTCCCTAGCCAGAGCTCTAGGTGAGACTGAAGGCACAGCAGGGTCTGCCTGGCTTCCCTCCCTGATGCTCACTGCTCAAGCAGAGGTTCCCCACTCCATCTGTCCCATCTCCCACAACTAGGACCCCAGCCCCATGGACCCTAGCTATGTGGTACGCTAGCTAATGCTGAGAAGTGTCTGTGTTCACCAGGATCTGGGAGAACATCTGTTCACCAGAGTGCTCCAAGGGATGACAAGATCGAATGGTCACAAACTCCTCTACAACCATTTCAGGCAGGACATAAGGAAGAACTTCTTTACTGTCCGAGCCCCCAAGATTTGGAATAGACTGCTGCTGGAGGTTATTCAAGCACCCACTTTGAACACCTTCAAGATACTTTTCAATGTTTATCTTGCTGAGATCCTATGATCCCTGCTGACTTCCTGCCCCTGGGCAGGGGGCTGGGCTCAATGATCCTCCAGGGTTCCTTCCAGCCTGAATGTCTATGAAATCTATGAAAGGCAGACAAGACAAAGACAGACAGAACAGTATCTGCTTAGGGTTTTTTGGAGCTTATCAACAGGGCAGCTGTTAATGTCCCTCCATTCTTTCCTTGGAAAATATTTTTTAACAAGAGGCTTTTGTTTTGCTGATGGGTTGATAACAGTGGTTTGCTGGTGAGCTGATAACACTGTAGTTTTATCAGCCCCCCTGCTCCTGTCAGGTTTGCAGACAGGGACAGGGAGATTGAAAAGCTCAGTATCAACAGATGCATTCATTGTGCACCACCCCCTCCCCACCCTCACTGCCCTTTTGCCTCAGAGTGCTAGCCAGAGGCTCGGGTCTGTCAACACTCCCGCCCCTTTAGCAGTGACCAGGGAAAAAAGCCTGAGATGGTGCAGGCCTGGGTAGAGGTTTAAACCCTCTCTAATCAGAGCATCCTGCTGGGGCCTGGCTATGCCCCACCCACCTTAGCTCAGCACTGTGGAAAGGAAGGGAGGGATGCTCTAGTGCTTCCCGGCTTCTAGTCAAAGCCACTGCAGGCATGTGCCTGCATTTTTTTCAGTACAGAGTGAATATCTGTACAGTTACACACTGGTTCAGCCTAGCTAGGTTAGACTAACCTACAAAGATTGAATCAATTCAGGCTCAGCCTTTTTGAATGTTTGTCCCTAGCCCAGGGATCAGCACCCAGACATTTGTAACATGTTGCATAGTAGAGCCCCAGTTTCAACAGGGGTCATTGCACACTCCTGCAGCATAAGCACAGTATCTTACATGAAGCAACTTAATTATTAATTCCCAGGGACTTTTAGCTCTTACAGTCCTTTCAAGTAGAAGAGCATAGCTAAACTTCATATTTTGCCCAAAGTTGTCTATTAGTACAGTAATGCCACTGTATACAATGGATTAATGAATATTGTAGGAGAGGTTAGAATGCTGTTGTGGAATATTAACAGCATTAATATGAGCAATCCCACAAAACAGAGAAAAATGTATCTTATGTGGCCACAGTGAGCTGCTAAACTGGGATAAAATAATTATAGTTATCAAGCAGAAACCTTCCCATATTTAGAACAAAAGCAAAAGGATCCTTGGACTGTATTCTGCAAATCATTCTGGATTTCATGCTAAATATCCATGGTTCTATTTGAAAACAAACAAAAAATGTTATTATGCAGAAAGTCCTATTGTCAATGTGAATATTCAAACAACCAAGCAAACAAATAAACAACAAATTTAATTATTTAACTGTACAGGTTCCTGAGTTACATCTGCTAGGAAATCATTTTTAATTTATTCTAAGTTCTCCAAAAAGAAAATATAGGCCTTGGAAATATCTGTTTCAGTCTTCCAAAATCATCTGGTAAATTTCTCAGTTTTGATTTCATTCTCTAACTATCTCATTATTCATAGTAAGGTAGCATAGGAAGGCACATTATTCATAGGACTGCTCATTGGCCCAAACTAATATGGTGCTGTCAAGTTAGTCATTATGTATACTTAACCCACTGAGGAGTGGGTGATATATACAGTTATAGTAAGACAACCCTTGCCCCAAGGAGCTAACAAGTAAATGAAAAGACAGTTAAAATAGAAACAGAGATATAAAGAGGTCAAGTAACTGTCCAAGGTCACACAGTGGTAAAACTAGGGTAACCTCAGGTCTCCTATCTTTAAGTCCAGTGACTTATTAAAAGTTAGGGCTAGGAATAGACATTCAAAAGGCCTGAACTGATTCACTCTGTGCAGGTTAGCCTAACCTGCAGAGCTTGAACCAATTTGCAAGTGGATAGACAGTAGGGCTATGCAAAATTTTGACCACCATTTCATTTTCATGGTGTTTTGAGCATTTTGATGGTCAAAACTCCAAATCCAAAATGAAATGGGAGACATGTCAAAAAGTTTAAAATGAAATGAAACAAGCTGAAATGCTTCAAAGATGTTTCAGCATTTCTAAGGTGTTTTGAAGCTGGGCTTGCAGGGAAAGAGAAAGTAAGGAGAGGGAGGGAGAAGAGTGGGGAACAGACTGACATCTGTAGCTGGCCAGTGTCTGCCAATTGTCCCTGAGGTCCCTTCCAATCCCAGTGCTCTGGGGGAGGGACCTAAAAAGTTTTCAAACGGTATATAAGCCTGTGAGTGCCTAAGATGTCAGCCTTTTTCAGCCTGTCTCTCGCCAGAGAGCAGCATCTGAAAGGCACTGACTCTGATTCCTAGGTGCTACTGTCTAGATAGGGAGTGTGCTTTCTACTTACAAAGGAGTGGATAGGATACAACTTACACTGCCATCTTAGCTATACTAGCCTAACATCAATACTAGTATTGTTAGCCCCATATAATTTCTTTTTTTTTCCTATATCCATTCCTTTGAATTTTTTTTTTTTTTTATCTGACGAAAAAGAAACCGGTGTTTTGTCTGACAGTGTGATAGCTGGGCACTGTTCAGGAAAGCACAGCATAGATTAGATAGATTGCACACACAGACACCTACATATACACACACTACACACAGTCAGACACCTTTTCTAGCACAGGAAAACATGAAGCGTGTTGGAAAGGCCAGTGCTGCCAAGTCTGAGAGGGGAGCAAGAGGGGGCAGAGGGAGAGGTGTCAGTTCCCCACTGCCCAAACTGAGACGCAGCCTCTTTTCAACCAGCCATGATGCTTCTGCTGGTACTGGAAGCAAGGAGGTTGCAGCAATGCCTGCAGCTGCACCCCCTCTGACACCAGCTGTGATAATAAACCCCAGCACCAGCACCATGACTACAAGCAGCACCAGCAGACCTACCTCTCCCTCACAGGGCACTGGTGCAACCAGTCAGGCTGTTGGTGGACTTTCCTTCAAGCTGAAGTGAACGATGAGTCCCACACTGCAACCAAGATCATGGGGGCCATGAACCACTTGGTGCAGGGGTAGCTCGTTGGGCAGGGCAAGCTCACTCATGGGTTCACAGTCACCAGCAATAAGGCCAATATGGTCAAGGCAGTCCATGATGTCAACTTCGTTGGCATCTGCTGTGTGGCACATAAGTTCCACCTCATTGTCAGGGACACCTTGGAGGGGGACAGGGCTGCCAGTGACAGTGCCAGCACCACCAGCAAGCTCATTTCCAAATGCAGGAAGGTGGTTAGCAAGATGCGGGGCAAGATGCTGCGGGAGAAATGGGCAGAGCTGAACATCCCACAGCACAAAATCATGCAGGATGTGGAGACTCAGTTGAACACCACATATCTGATGCTCTTGAGGCTGGAGGAACAATAGAAGGCCACCCATGACATGGCCTTGCTCGGAGAGATTGGGATCAGTGGCCCCTTTAACAGAGCTGAGTGGGATACCATCTCCCAGATCTTGCTGGTCCTCAACCCCTTCCTCGAGGCCACTGAGACCCTCAGCACTGCCAATGCCTTCCTTAGCCAGGTGATCCCTGTAGTGAGGGAACTTCAGAACCAAATGGAAAGCTTCCAGGGGATCAATATTCCTGGCTGGGGTAAGCCGCTGTCACCAGATGTGCAGGCACTGGTAAGGCAGCTGAAAGAGGGCATCAGGAAATGGCTTGGTCCCTTGTGGTCCAGTACAGTCAACGTGCTAGCTGCCATATGCAACCCAAGAGTGAAGGGTAGTGTATGCAGCAGCAAAACCCCGGATCAGTGGACATAGGTGCTAGTGACGAGAGTCAGGGAAGCAGAAGGGCGGAGGGAGGGAGACATGGAAGAGGAGGATCCACTGACCTGTGCCAGCATGCCATCCACCAGTCAGTCTCCTCCTCTACCATAGGCACTGCCAATGTGGGTAAAGGGCATGGCTTCCATGGTGGGGTCCAGAGGCACCAGACCCCACCATCAGACAGGTAGGGTTCAGGCCTTGGTGGCTGCCTATCTCGCTGAGGAAGTGGAGCTGCTACTGTGCAATTCTTTGGCCTACTGGGCAAGTCACAGTTAGATGTGGCAGAATCTGGCCATGGTTGCCCGGGAACACCCATTTTGTCTACCGACCAATGTTCCAAGTGAGAGAGTGTTTAGCATTGCTGGTGATGTTGTGATACCCCACTGCACCTCTTTGGATCCTGGTTTGCTGAAGCAGCTGGTGTTCCTCAAAGTAAACCTCCCACTGTTGGGGTTCCCCAAGCTCCAGGTACAGATGGAGTGAGTGCCACCCCCCTCACTCCATCTGTACCTATTTCCTTTAGGTTTCTGATTTCTGAACCATTTGATGCCCTGCTCTCAGAACTGAAGGCGGCACTCACTGTATCATCAGCCAGCAAGGGAAGAACATGTCCCTGCTGAGCTCCCATGCCAGGATGAACTTGGAGGTATGGGACAGGGCTATGGGGAAGGAGGAAGCCCCAGGTCCTGAGCATGACCTAAAACTACACCCTGCCAGGGTTGGGAGGCCTAGTGGAACTGCCGACGTCATGGCAGCCCCCAGGAAATGCTAGGACTGAGGACCTCCCTAGTGAAAGGCAGGTAGAAGGCACCTTATAACCTCCAGCCACCACATGCATGCACAGTCCTGCCTGGGGAAAGCCCAGACCCCTAAGATCTTTGAGAGGCCTGAAGCTTGCTGGTTGCAGTGGAGTTGTGAGGCTCCAGGTGAGCTCAGCTTAGCTGCCTGGGATGCCAGCTTCGACGCATGGGCTGAAGTGTAGGGAAGATACAGAGCTGCAGAATCACACACCAGGCAGACAAGGTTATTTGGGTCAATCCAATATCTTTTAGTAGACCAGCTGAATATTTGGAGAAATATATCTTAGCAAGCTTTGGGGTTGAAAAACCCTTCATCTGGCTGAGGAAGCATCTGCAGTTGGTGTGTGTGCTCTTCTTCCCCATTATAGCCTATCACCTTGACAGCTGGCAGGCTTTGTGGCCACAGCAGGGGCTAGCAGACCTGCAGCTTTCACCCTGCTGCGCCTTAACACACATAGTGTCACCCACGTCACAAATTTTGCTTGTCCACACCTTGAGGTGCCGTTTCCCAGAAACCCCTGTACCTACCTCCTTAAAACCTGGCAAACTTCATAGCTACCATCCCTGGAATTTGCATCAGAATCAGGCATCAGAATCAAGACATGATAAAGTTATAGGCATTTTAGTCATCCCCATTATAGCCTATGGCTGAAACACCAAAACAGTGTCAAAACTCGAAACAGTTTTGGTTGAAACGAAATGAAACAGCGATTCAAAATGCTGAAATGAATCACTGTCCCATTGAAGTACCAAATCCAAAACCAAAATGAAACACAGGCATTTCACACAGCACTAACAGACAGTCACTTTTAAATCAAGAAATGCAGGCACATGCCTGCAGTGGCTCAAGCTAGAAGCTGGAGGGGGGCACTAGAGCAAGACCTCCCTTCCCTTCCATAGTGCTGAGCTGAGGGCAGAGGGCTGTGGCCAGGCCCCAACAGGATGTTCTGTTTAGGGAGGGGTTTAAACTCCCACCCTGCCTGCACGGTCCCAGGCTTTTCCCCGCTCACTCCTCAAGGGGCAGGAGTGTTGCCAGACCCCGGCCCCCTGGCTAGCACTCTGAGGCAAAGAACCGGGGGGGGGCGTGGAGGACTGCTTATGTGCAGTTCATCCATCTGTTGATGATACTGAGCTTTTCAATTTCCATTACCCTGCTTCTTCATACTGTCTGTAGCAAACCAGCAGGGAGCTGAGAGCACAAAACTTATCACAACCCATCAAGAAAACAAAAATCTCTCTCATTAGTTCAAGCTCTTCATAAATAGCTTATTCCAAGGAAGAAACAAAGGGACATTTCCAGCTTACCTGTTGATTAGCTCCAAAAAGCCCTAAGCAGACAGTGTTCTGTCTGCCTCTGTCCCAGTGAAATTGGAGAGACACATACATAGACACCTTTCAGCATTAGCTAGTATGGGGGTGGCATGACTGTGACCAGATGCAGGCTACAGCCTGTGCTGTGAGAGGGGAAGAAGGGAGGGGAGGACCCCTGCTTGACAAGCAAGGAGCGGGTGGGGCAGGGGGAAGCCAGGCAAACGCTGCTGTGCCTGCAGTACCCAACTCCTTCTCAGCCAGCTGCAGCAGTGATAGTGCTCCAGCTAGGGAGGAGAGGGGTGAGGTCATCCCTGCTCGTTGGAGCAGACACCCCAGCCCAGCCCAGCCCAGGCCTGAAAAGCGTGCTGGGATTCTGGGGGACTCTGATTTAACTTAAACCAGGAAGGGGTATGGGACACAAGTTCCATATACTGGTTTGGCCCAACTCAGTTAAGTCTGATATTACATTCAGCTAGGTTTATCTTAAATCCGCTTCAGCCTTTTTTAAACTGGTTTATGTACTCTGAACTTATGTTCTGTTGCAGGTTTAAACCAGTTTCTGATAACTTAAACCGGTTTATGTGTAACTTCTGTCCCTAACCTAGGGGCAAAATCTTACTGCACTTTATGCACCCAAATGGTAGAAACCCAGTTATATACATTCTGGTTTTATCACATTCTGGTTTTATCACATTCTGGTTTTATCACTTGCAACACTTATACATAGAATAGGATTGTCAGCTATGGTAAGTGTACACTGAGCATGTACACTAAGCTGAACTCTGTCATGGTAGATATAAGCATGCCTGAATGTGTGTCCTGAAACTGGAACCTGGGGTTCCAGGAAGAGGCACTTGCATGTGTTAACCCATTAGGCTAGTGGTTAGAACACTTACCCAGGAAGCAAGAAGACCAACTTCCATACTCCCTGTTCAGACAGATACTGTTTGGCTCAATAAGATGAATGCTGCCATAGAAAGGAGGCTGCTATCAGTTCTAGCCTTGACCTTTGTTTGTAATGGAGCAAAAACTTCTCCATTTATCTTCATCTCTTTTAGCCAATGAATAGTAAATGTGAGATGCAATGGCTCAGCCTCACAAGGACTAGAGTGGAACCTAGACAGGGGTGGATCTGGGGTAGTGCAGTTGCACCTCCTCCCTCTGATTCCCGCTCAACCCAAACTTTAAAGCCAAGTGCTTGGGATGTGCAGTGGCATTCTATCCAGGCAATGCTGAGATTGTCAATTGACTTTGTGGCTCATTATCATCTCGCTGATTTCTGTTAATCTCTCTCCACTGCAAAAGTGTTAATGACCCTCTATCCTTTTGTAATTGTCTTAATGTTTCACTATTGAAACCATACTTTCCTCTGCAATTTTGCTGTCTATTAGCCATTCCTCTCTTCTATTTTACAGCGCTGCATACTGCTTTTATACAGCATACAGTACTGCATACTGCTCTAGCTAAAAACCTTAACTCAAGTGTGGTAATATTAACTCATGTGTAGAAACGGCTGACAGTGAAGTGTTGGAAGCACTGTCAAGATGCTCAAGGCAGCTAGATTATGTTCTCTGAATCTAAATAAGATATGTATATTTAGTTAGGATGACTACAGGACTAATGATACAATATCTTTTCACTTTTTTGCCTAGTTTGTTGCTGTTTTTTATCTTTATATATACTCTAACAAATTAGTACACATTCCAATAATTATATTTGTTGTTTGCTTTGTTCTTAAACTGAATAATATAGTGCTAGCTCTCTACCATATTAGTAATGCTTCTCATTTCTCTTTAACTGGAGAAAAATGTATATTGTGTTATATGCGATGATGTGCCACACCATCTGCACCCCACTTTTCAAAATCCTCAATCCACCTATGGACTTATCTAATGTCCCAAGACCAGACCTGTGGCCTGGTCATTAAAGCACTGTGCTAGGAAGTCATAAAGATAAAAATTTAAGCTGCTTTTGGATGGGGGGGCCAGAACCTAGGTTGCCTAGTTGCTGGGTAAGTGCCTAAACCACTAAACTTCTTGGTCAACACATGGAAAAAAACCCTTCCTTTGGTATCTAGTACCTGCCTGCCTATTCTGACTGTAATTTCTGGACCTACACTTGCCCAGGAATGCATCCTACTGCACATACTCAGTAGCTGTGTGGACACTTGTATGTCCATACTGCAAGTGAAATAAGATAGCATACTTCATAAGTGCCAAAAACAGCACTTCTGTGGCTGAGTGAAACAGGATTCTGTCCCAACTCTTTAGCTAAATTAGTTAGTCCAGGAATTTGCTAAAGGGGAATACTCCAGTATATGGACTGCCTGTTCATAATAGTGTCTTTGAATCTGATCTTGCAACCAGCTATGCATGGGCAGGCTTATGTTTCCAGTGTGAGCTGTGCAGTTTAAGTTGAGCTCTGTACAGGCAGAGGTACATCTACCCTTATCCAACTGCATAATCAGTATCCTTGCTAGTATTTCTGAAAATTAAAACCTCCTTCTTTTTCAAAATGGAGAAAGAACACATATTTTGACTAATTAGTTCATGCAACTGTGCCAAAAATCCAACTGCTTGCTCAATTACTTAAATTTGGCAGGAAATCAAAGTATTGAAAAAGTACATTGTACCTCTGAAGATCTCAAAACTCCAGTTAAAAGCAGCTCAATTTTTTTGTTTTTTGTTGCATAACATCTCCTAGGATACTGAGAGTCTTAATAATAATAATAATAATATTTTAATATAACAAAAAACCCTGAGGGGATTTATGGAAATCAAACAAATTTAGTTGGTTAAATGACCCTTATAATAGCGGATGCTTCAGGAGCTCAGCCACCAGTCTGAGACCACTGTACCTGTTTATTAACATAGACAAAGCACGGGGAGTAGCTCAAGGATATTTCACAACACAAAAAGGTGCTTTCTAAAATATTTTTCACCACCAGTCTTAGTGTGAGGAAATGTCAATCCCACCAGAGGAAGCTTTTGCAAAAACCTTGACCAAAAATGTTGACCTTTCTAATATTTCATAATATGGAGTTAGTGTTTGCTAGTTTTGCATAATAAAATTTGAGCAATATTCCACAGCCATAAAACTTCTGTGAACTTCTCAGATCTTATCAGCTAAGGAATGTCAGGCCAGGAAATTGTGTGATACAGAAAAAAGGTTTGATATTTCTACATTCTGACCAAGTTTATACCAAACAAAGTGACTGATTTGGGGCTACCAAAATTATCCCCATAATTTCAATTAAAGTGCACTGCCTATGCTGAACTCTTGTGAATTGTTGCTTTACAACACTTAACAGCTGCTGCTCTCCGTGCCAGAAGTAGCTGCATTTCAGCCATGAGTAAAGTGAGTCATAGTTTGCACAATTTCAAGAACTCTTGGGATGAAAAGTTCTGTACAAATGTCATTCATAGTATCACTTGCTATCCAATATGGAAACTGGTTACATGAATGAAAACATTCCTACTTATCAAAAAGACAAAGCATGACTGTCATCTGTTTGGCTATACATCCTAGACCTACTTCCACCTGTTGGTTTTGTTATTTTTGGCAACAGAAGCATAAGGGTCCAGTTTAAGTGTCTATTTCACTGGCGCTACAGCAAACCATTCTCCCTGCTGGCAAACTCAATCAAACTGGTTCCTCCAAGCTTGAAGCCCCTGAAAGCACAGTGAACTGAGAGACTGAGGAAAACATGAAAATCAGAGATTGTGAACTACTGTGAAGTCTCTCGCACTGAATACAACATATCAGCTGCTGAACTGAAACAGTGAGACAGATCCTGAAGTTCAGCTAAGTGACAGTGTCATTCAAGGCATGTGCACAAAGATGATTTGAACTTGGCCTTTTCAAATCTCTGGTCCTGCTACTGCTGCTCTGAGGTCACCCTCTCTAAGCTATGTTAGAATGGTCTAAGCGTTGCTCTAACCTAGATGACAAACATTGATCACAGAATGAAAATGCAACGGAGGAATGGCACAGCATAAGCGCAGCCGGTGCATGTTAGATTCCTTCTCCCCCTCCATCTTCACCAGTAACTAATCAGCAACTGACACAAGACCCTTACACTGGATGCACTTCCAGAAAACCATCTTTGCACTGAGAGGATCTTCCCTGGACCAAATTATACCACATTCAGGAAAACACAATCTCACCTGCGTTGTGATTTTTATCTGGTGGGGGAAATGAAAGTGAGCTTGAGATGTGACTGGTAGCTATATCAAGTGAGCTGAAAGAAGAGATGATAATAGGCAAGCATGAACTATAAAACACCAGACATTTATCAAAAGGTAACAGAGTGAGAAGGGAGGGAGACCAAGACAAGGATAAGGATTGATTACATAAGCTAGGCTTAAAATATTTTCCCCAGCACCTCTAAAATATTGAACAGAAGCTATGTGAGTTCAGAATTTGAGATGCAAGAAGGAAAACAAGAAAGAAGCTCTTGTAACTGCTTATGATTTTCCATTTAAAACAGGTACTTCAGACACAGATAAGGACCGAAATGTGTGCATCAAATTCACCCCAGTGTGACTAGTGATCTACCACAAATGAATACATCCCTAAGGGCTTGCAAAAGAGATTCATTATGCAGTGTAAAGCTATTGTTTGACCTGGCATAAAAAAAAGTACTAAGAAGCAGCTTCTTTCATTTGTATGAATAGAAAAAAAGTTAGTCATAAGTGACTAACAATCGGCAGCTGTCAGCAGTGTACTGCTTACACCCTGGCATATTAGGCCAACGTTATCAGACATGTGGTCCTTGAGGCTAAAAATTTAGCCCTCAAGGGCAACTGTCCTCAGAACAAAATTTGTATTTAGTCTGAACAAGAAATATGTTCCCTGAAGTGCACCCTACAATTTTTTAACTAATGTAGTTGTATCGGCACAGTTATTACAAGGAGGTGGGAGAGATACCACTCCCCCATTTGCTTCTCAATGTATCCAGTGAGAGAAACTTCACAATAGCTCACAACCTCCAATGTTCATGTTTTCCTTAGTATCACAGTTCCCTGTGTTTTCAGAGGTCTCAATGTTTCTCCTGCAGGGTGTACTCAGAGCATTAGGAACAGAAGTTATTATTTCTTACTGCTTCCCAGTTGGCTGCCTGCTGCATCACAAGAAGGACAGAAAAACAGTTTCAGCTGCTCCACTGACTTCTTCCCGACTGGGCTGCATGCACTCCAGGTAGAACAGGAAAGAAGTTCAGCTGGCTCTAACTGAGCCAACAGGAGTTCCTACCAAATACAAAAGATGGGATTTCTCCTCCCACACAGCTACTCTCTGCAGCACAAACAGAACAAGTTCAGAAACTCAGAGCTTAGAACAAGTTATATTTCTCAGTTTTTCCTCCCAACTCCACCCCAGAGTTAGTAACCCTTATACTAGCTAGAGACAGTCACTCCTTTGTCTTACCTGGAAATGCCCTATAAGCCAGTGGCTAGGGAGAGGTACACAAGACAGCTCTATATCCCCTGGGCTGGGGGATTCTCCAGCAGAAAATTTGCGACAACTTTTACTCCCTTTGCACACGTGAGCAACATAAAGTTGATAAAATCTGCCCCAAAATATTGACCCTGGCTCTTTGAGACTACTTGAGTAGGCCAGCTGTGCTTCACATATATAGGCCCCAATTCGGTAAGATGCTTTAGCATGTCCCTGCCTTTACGTATGTGACCATTTAATATAGAATAGGCAGAAGTAAATCCCCTGGAGCAAAAAAGACCATTTACTAGAAAAGCCAAAGTACTAGACCATTGTTGTACTAGACCATAGTTCTAGCTTTGCCTAGATAGTCTTGCTAGAAAACAATACAGCTAAACAGGTGACTGGGCATAGCAAATCAGTTTACACAAGAAATGGTATATCTGCCATTTTAATGCCTCGCAGTGGTTACCCCCAATCTAATTGAATTGTGAAAGACAGTGCAAAAAAAAAAAAAAAAGTCAGATTCTAATCCAGGGGTAGGCAAGCCCCGGCACACGTGCCAGAGCATGGTACAAGAAGGCATGTTGCTTGGCACATGCACCTTGGGGTAAATAGCAGGGAAGGGGCTGGGGCTGCACTACCACAACAAGGATCAGGCCCCTCACAGCTCCCCCACCATCCACCCCTAGCATGCCAACATCTTACAAGTTGGGGTTGCAGGTGTTTTTTGACACCCTGCCCAAAAATTTTGCTGACCCCTGCTCTAATCTGTATTTAGGACTTAATTTTCAAAATAGACTCAGTGACCATTTCCAGACAATCGGGGTATGCATTTGCAAGGGCACAAACAGCAGTGGCACAAATTAGTGCTGCTGCTTTGTCCCGTAGTGCACACCCCTGCACATGCACTTTGTTGTGGAGCACATTGTCCCATTTTGAGCAAACTACACTTGCCCAGCTCTTCCTGGCATGGTAGAGCAGCTAGGGCACCATTGGAGCAGTAGAGATGCTATGGCCAGCAGCCAAGCATCTCCCTGAAAGACCAGGCCTCTGCTCCAGTGCACACCATTTTTGCATGCTCTGAACCATTTTTTCCCCCAGAGCCTTTTTTCACTACTGGGAAATCCCGGTAACAAGTCTTGCCCCCATGCTGCAAGTTTTAACATTTCATGCATGCAGTTTGTGATGCCACAAACCACACATGCCTGCATGTGCAGACATGGGCCAGTGAAGCATGGGTTGTCGCCTAGTGACTCTTTGATCAGCATAAAATTGAAAAAAAGAATGGTGTGCACTGTAGGAATCTAATGTCAGAGTCACTGGAGACTTGGAGTCCTGGGAACAGGCACCACTTCATATGCATACCCTTGGCATGATGATGGCCACAAACAACATCAATGTCATAAGAGGCAGATCTGAAATTGTAAGAAACTGTCAGTTCAGGCTAGTAGCACAACTAAGGGGTCAATAGGGGCAACTGTCCCAGCCAATGACTTGCAGGGAGTTAGGGGTTTGGGGGAAAATGGCTGCTGCTGGCAGCAGCATGTTCATTATTGCAGCAGCACCTGGAAGTCACTGTTTCTGTTTTGCCCCAGGTACCTGGCCATACCCCTACTCTGCTGGTCTAGACAAGTAAATACTGGACACATCTGCACAAGACATTTACTGCACGTTTGACTAATTAGCTGTTCAGTAAATGTCTCGGTGTCTACACATGCACCCTTATTAGGCTGGAGTAGACCTGTATTTACCAGTAATATCCTGCTGTGGAGTAAAAAACTCCAAAGCAGCACATGTGTAGATCCTGGAGGGGTTAGCTGGGGCATGTGGGTGCTTCAGTAGGGGGACTGCTAGCCCCACACTGAAGCTCTCTCATGCCCCAGTCAGCCTTTCTGCAGCACACTGAGCCAGGGAGAGTGGCCTCAGGCTAGCAGACTGACCCTCAGAGCCTCCTGCCAGCTGCTCCAACCTGGCTGCACATGAATAAAGTGCAGAGATTATTGCTCCGGAGTTAATTGCTCCTAGGCACATGTGCAGAGCAGTAAGCTCCACAATTTATTCTTGCACCATAATAGCACACATGCCCACTGTGAAGCAGCAGACATCCTCATAGAAAGCAGAAAGACAAAAGGCACCGAGTAAGCCATTTTTTCTAACAACGCCTCAGACAGGGTCAAGCAGCTGAACCTCAAGATATGGCCAATGTTAGGACTAGGACGATTTATTGCAGCATAGCTAGCTGCAGCACCATGAATATGTTTAGAGAAACTTGCAAGGCACTTCAGGGACTAAGTGAATAGTGCTCATCAGTTTAGTTAATAAATTAATGTAACATAGTTGAAAAGCCATACAATGTTTTGTTAATTGTTATTATTGTTGTGTTTGGCCAGGAAAAGAAACTGTGGGGAACTAAACTTTGAAGAGACTCCATCATGAGACAGCTGGAAGGAATTGTTAAATTGTATAGAATCTCGTTTTAAAATAAGGCCGTTCATAGCATCTGATGAAGTCCTCTACTTACAAAAGTGTATACATCTCTGATTTAGTTAGTCTTTGAGGTGGAAATCTACCCTGACTTCCATTAGAACACAGGCATTGAAGGAAGCAGATCTCCTTCAGATTCCTTAGCTGTGAGTGATTTGAATAATACACTAAATAGCCTGGCAGTTGGAAAGAGGAAGTGATCAGGTAGAATCCTTTTTCCTTTAGACTGCTTCACTGAGCCTGCTCCTCTGCATTCTCCAGAAATACAGGGTAGAGCTCTGGGGTGGGGGAAAAAGAAGCAGAACTAAGACCTTAAATTTGTAGATCCAATCATGCAAACTCTTAGCTACATGAGCAGTTACAGTTTTTCATGTCAATGTATTTTAATTGTTTTGTCCCACAGTTATTTCTCTATGCATTGAATTAGCATTTTTCCTAGGCATCATGCTTATTAGTCTGAGCACTTTGGAAAATAGACATCTGATTAGGTTTGCACCATAATTTCTGAATTCTTGAAAATTACCTAATCTACAGAATGTCCCTAAAAGTCAGAGTCTGCAAGAACATAAATAGTAATAAAAAAATGAAAAATATTTTCCCCTCATTTGAAAGAATAGAGAAGCACCAAATTATTTTTAGCTTTTAAAAACATAGAAGGACATATTGAACATGGGGCGTAAGAGAAATAGAGTAATCCCCCAAAACTATAATGGTAGACAGCTGCTTGCTGTAAAAATAGCCAAGTTATTAATGGGTACACATAGAAACACTGTAATTTAGCTATGCAATTTTCAATTGTTAATGAGACTGGGTTGCTCTGTCCCTACATATCACAAGCAAAATGTATACCACAAAAGGCTCAAGCCTTCAGTTTTTATGGAATTAGAACTTCCATTAGCTTCAATAAATTTCTGCCTCCCAAACACAAGAATATAATCAAAAATTTTAAATCAACACATGAAAGCCTCACATGAAAGTCTGAATTAGACATCTGTACTTGTGCTTAAAAGGGAGTTAGTTTTAAAAATGTATCCAAGAGAATTAATACGAGGAAGATTCCAGAACAACCCTTAAATATTGAGGTATAGAGATTTTTTTGTACTTCTGGAGGCATCTCAAAATTTTGCTTCTAAAAATGTTTCATATATGATATTCCTGAGGGGAAAAAGAAAAGCAAAACTTCCAATTCTCAGGGTCAGAGATTACTAACTTGTGAAACACTCATACAGTAAACAGAAAGCAGTATGTTCACAAAAGAAAAAGTTGCCAAATGCCATATTTCCCAAGGGTTTTGCTTCCAGAGAATCTACAAACCCAAGTTACAGGAAAATGTTACCAACTTTGCTGATTATCACTGAGGAGCTACCCAACAAAACAACAACTCCTGGAGAACATCAAATTTCTGTTGAATACCAGTTGAAAAAGCCTACAGGTCCTACTGACCAAACAAGAGTGCCTTTACCAATAACAGACTAGCTATGGGATTAGTCATGACTTGGGAGCCTCTGATTGACATATGGCAGGCCAAATCTAAAATGTATAGGTAAGAAAAAAATGGATAGGAGACAAAAAAGTCACTTATCAACTGATAGCTGTTTGATGGTCTGTGCCACTGATCCTCTATCAGGGTAAAGTAGCACCCTACGGTGCCAGCAGATCCTTTGAAGGGTGCCCCTCTTCAAGCTGGTGAGCATTGTAATCCATAAATTAGTTTTTGAAATTGCATGCCACTTAATTCACAAGTTATGGAAGGGTGCCTCCAGTCCAAGAAGGTTAAGAACCACTAATCTATGAAAAGTAGATGTCCACCTCACTTAGTGGATCAACACAGTTGGGGAAACTGGAAAACTTAGCAGAGAAGCCAAAGATCTAATAGGCCTAGAGACTAAGCAGTTGACTCACTTGTAGGGTTGAAGTGTACTCGCTGGACCTTTTCAAATTAATTAATAACAAATTATTCATATGCAATTCAACTTCAACATTATACAGGAGAAGAATTACAGCTTTGTAGCAGGTTCAGGATTATTGCTTAACTCAGAGTTTTAGACATGAGTCTTTTATTTCCAGGCCCACTGGCCTCTCAGGAAATGCCACAACAAAAGTCACACTCAGTACCTCAACTCAACATAGTCCATACAGGGTATGCTCACCACCCTGAGTCTCCTCTAGCCCTGAGAAAGTGCGTCCAGCTCACTGCTTCTCCCTCCACACCATGGGTGTCTGGTGCCTCTTGAGTCAGGGGGAGCATGTGCCCCCTCCTGGCACCAGTCAGTGACCAGGGGACCAGTCCCCCGGTGGCCGATCCCACTAACCGGGGGGGGCGGTTACCCGGTGGCCAATCTCACTCACCATGAAAGCGGCCATGCCGCTTCCAGAAGTCCTGCAGCCACTTCTGGAAGCAGCGCAGCCGCTTTTGCTGGCAGCCCCGCTCCCTGGCTGGCACTCACAAGGGAGGCACTGGTGCTCCTGCCTGTCCCCCTGCCCGCTGGCCAAACAGGGAGTGTGGCCTGGCAGGGGGTGCACCAGTACTCTCTGGGGCTGCATGTGCACTCCCAAGCACCTGCTATGTGTCACCCCTGCTCCACACTGCAGTCTTCCTTCTCTGCATAGCCCTGACTCCAGCCCTATGGTGATGCAGTTGCTTCCAACCTCATAACTTTGGGTCTCTTTCCAGACCCCAAGAATCAACCTGGCCTGATCTTACTGCTACTAGCCTTATTCCTCTATTCTCCCTGTCTCCTTTTTATCTCAGTCTCCTCTAGCTCTCTTCCCTAAGAGCCTTTAACTTCCTGTGGCCAGCTAATTATTTTTCTCAGATGGTCCAGTCCTCCTAGGCAGCCTACAATTAGGGCCTACTGCCTGCAGCTGGGCTGTAGCTTTTGCAAGCCTGCAGAGTGCTATAGCCAGGGCATGTTCAGACTGCTGCAATACTTTGTCAGGCATCCTACTACAAGCCTTTATAACACAGAATTTATACATTTATAAGAGACAGAGAATAGTGTTAATTTTACAAGTGGTAGGTAATTAATTCCTTCCAGAGTTTCTTTGGATCATTAATCCATATCCCAAAGCCAATATTATGACATAATTTCTGGCCCTTATATAGTTTCCTTTGTTTCAGCGCGATACTTCCTGATGACTGGTTTTGTTGGGGGTGGGATTTACAATTTCACAGGCACTGTTACTACAACACTAATCATTATTTTTTATATCACAAGATTTTCAGTGTTATATGTTTTTTACTTTACTGTTTTTCCTTCAAGAAACTAAATTGCCAGTTATTCCATATTTAAATATATTAATGCTTGATAAATAAATATGATTCATAGATGCAAGCCCATAAAGGACTAATAGATGATCGGTTCAGAGGTAACCAATCTGCAGGATGCATGCTTTAAATAGCATGGACAGCCTGTATGTGGCACATGCCAGATCAGGGAGAGGACAGGTAGCACAGTGGAAGACAGGACAGAAAGCAGAGCAGCACATTGGGTAGGCAGTACAGCACAGGAAGAAGAAAGCAGAGCAGATTGGGAAGGGGAAGGGGATCAGAGTGGCACTCAGGGAGGGTCCAGATCTAATTTGTGGCACACCTGCCAAAAGGTTGCCCCCCCCCCCGTAATAGTTTGATCTCCTGTACATCACACACAATTAAATTTAATTCAGTTACCACTGCACAGAGTCCAATAGCCTATGTTTGACTAAAGCATAACCAGTTGTGCCCCATGGAATACAATGGTGTAACAGAGCAAATTTGGCCTGATATTTATTGTTGTACTAAAAGGATTTGATATTTCTTCTAGTGAATTTTGAACTCTTGTCTGTTAAGCATTAAATTGGTTATCAAAATTTTAAAAAAATACTCTGAATTATTAAAATAAAGTTAATTTATTCAGAATATGTTATTGCATATTTCTAAATCTTCCCAGTGCAACTTTTGAAGTTCAGTATACATTAACAACTTTTTGGGGGCCAACCTTTTGGTAGGTGTGTCACAAATTAGCCTTGCACCCTCCCCGAGTGCCATGAGGATATCCGTCTTCTGGTGATCTCCTTTCTGCTTGCTACTCTGTGCTCCATGCCTCATCTCCTGCATTGCTTTCAGCTTCCTCTCCTAACTGCTGTTGTGCTGCCTGTTCCCCCCCACAATCTTGTGTGTGCCCCACAGAGGCTGCCTGTGTCACTTGTGGCTCTCATGCCACAGATTGGCCTCTGCATTAGCACATCTGAAAAACTAGGAATATGGTATCAAAGCAAAGAAAGCAAGATGAGCAAGTTTCCCTACACTGCTCTGCCAAGGCACAGAAGTCAGCCTGAAACATTCCTGGTATTCCAGAACTGATAGTAGCCAAGCAAATAAAAACAGGCAACTTAAGTTTGTAGGGAGGCAGTTAGAAGGGCCAAAGCTACCATGGAGCTGAGGACGGCAACCCAAGTAAAAGACAACAAGAATTTGTTTTTTAGATATATAGGGAGTAAAAGGAAGGCCCAGGGAGGAATAGGACCCCTGCTAAATGGGCAGAAACAATTGGTGACAGACAGGGGGGACAAGGCTGAACTCCTCAATGAGTTCTTTGCCTCAGTGTTCCTAAGTGAGGGACACGACAAGTCTCTCACTGGGGTTGTAGAGAGGCAGCAGCAAGGCGCCAGACTTCCATGCGTAGACCCTGAGATGGTGCAGAGTCACTTGGAAGAACTGGATGCCTTTAAGTCGGCAGGCCCGGATGAGCTCCATCCGAGGGTGCTGAAGGCACTGGCCGACATCATTGCAGAGCCACTGATGGGAATATTCGAACGCTCGTGGTGCACGGGCCACGTCCCAGAGGACTGGAAAAGGGCCAACGTGGTCCCCATTTTCAAAAAGGGGAGGAAGGAGGACCCGGGCAACTATAGGCCAGTCAGTCTCACCTCCATCCTTGGCAAAGTCTTTGAAAAAATTATCAAGGCTCACATTTGTGAGAGCCCAGCAGGGCAAATTATGCTGAGGGGAAACCAGCACAGGTTCGTGGCAGGCAGATCGTGCCTGACCAATCTAGTCTCTTTTTATGACCAGGTTACGAAACGCCTGGACACAAGAGGAGGGGTGGATGTCGTATACTTAGACTTCAGGAAGGCCTTCGATACGGTATCCCACCCCATACTGGTGAACAAGTTAAGAGGCTGTGACTTGGATGACTACACAGTCCGGTGGGTGGCGAATTGGCTATAGGGTCGCACCCAGAGAGTCGTGGTAGATGGGTCGGTTTCGACCTGGAAGGGTGTGGGCAGTGGGGTCTCGCAGGGCTCGGTCCTTGGACCGATACTCTTTAATGTCTTTATTAGTGACTTGGACGAGGGAGTGCAATGTACTCTGTCCAAGTTTGCAGATGACACAAAGCTATGGGGAGAAGTGGACACGCCGGAGGACAGGGAACAGCTGCAGGCAGACCTGGACAGGTTAGACAAGTGGGCAGAAAACAACAGAATGCAGTTCAACAAGGAAAAATGCAAAGTGCTGCACCTAGGGAGGAAAAATGTCCAGCACACCTACAGCCTAGGAAATGACCTGCTGGGTGGCACAGAGGTGGAAAGGGATCTTAGAGTCCTAGTGGACTCCAAGATGAACATGAGTAAGCAGTGTGACGAAGCCGTCAAAAAAGCCAATGGCACTTTATCGTGCATCAGCAGATGCATGACGAATAGGTCCAAGGAGGTGATACTTCCCCTCTATCGGGTGTTGGTCAGACCGCAGTTGGAGTACTGCGTGCAATTCTGGGCGCCACACTTCAAGAAGGATGCGGATAACCTGGAGAGGGTCCAGAGAAGGGCAACTCGTATGGTCAAGGGCTTGCAGACCAAGCCCTACAAGGAGAGACTAGAGAAACTGGATCTTTTCAGCCTCCACAAGAGAAGGTTGAGAGGCGACCTTGTGGCTGCCTATAAGTTCATCACGGGGGCACAGAAGGGAATTGGTGAGTATTTATTCACCAAGGCGCCCCCGGGGGTTACAAGAAACAATGGCCACAAGCTAGCAGAGAGCAGATTTAGATTGGACATTAGGAAGAACTTCTTCACAGTTCGAGTGGCCAAGGTCTGGAACGGGCTCCCAAGTGAGGTGGTGCTCTCCCCTACCCTGGGGGTCTTCAAGAGGAGGTTAGGTGAGTATCTAGCTGGGGTCATCTAGACCCAGCACTCTTTCCTGCTTATGCAGGGGGTCGGACTCGATGATCTATTGAGGTCCCTTCCGACCCTAACATCTATGAATCTATGAATCTATAAGAGTTCAGTCCAGTTCTGCCCTAACAGAAAAATCTCCTCTTATTTTACACCTTCCCATTCTTTGAGGTCATGTCAAAGATTTGTATTAACATAATCATACTTTGACCTACCTTTTGCTTACAAATCATTATGGTTTAAATATAATGACTAGCAAGTATATATATCCTGTTTATCTTTGCTGTTGTCATATATAGAACCGTTTTTTCTTAGCTTGCAGATTTCCAGCTCATCTCCAAATCACCCGCAGGTAGCTGCGCCATGCAGTATTACAAATGCACACAGACAAATAAAATAGAATAATTAAGTGCATAAAATTGAACTGGCACATCTTCTCTTCTGTTCTAGATGCTTAAGAGTTAATGATATAAAACACATGTAGTGTATTACTAAAATATAAAGTATATGTAAATATATATATAGCATATAGCTTCCACCATCGTTCCAATACTATCTAACACAGTGGTTTTCAACCTTTGATCCACCAACTCCTGGTAATACAAGAGTATTAAACCAAGGCTTCTCACTCCCACTGTTATACTCTCCTGGAGAGGAGAGGGTAGACAGGCAATGAAGTTCTTCATTATACCTGGGATTCTAATGCAAACAAATTATAAGGAGATGTAGATAAGGATAATGCTTAATGCCCATTGGATTAATTTAATTGTGCATTAGCACAGCTAGCAAAAACTATACCAATGAATTAATGCGCAGTAGATCAGTCCAATGGTCATTAAACGTCACACAAAAAGTGTTCATCTGCAGTAATACACAGTAGCACCAATTACAGCTGTTTTTACAGGTACTAACTTAATGCGCCGTAATTACAGCACATTAATGAATGTGTAGTCACACCCGTTGTGATAGCGATTGAGAAAGAAGAGGCTCAGTGTAAACCAAATTTTAAAATAAAACTTAGTAGAAAGAGAAGGAAACAGGCACAAAGACGAGCACAGGAAAGATCTGCTATTAGCTGGGGAGAAAGGAACATGTTACTCTGGGTACCACTGATAACTAGCACAAAAAGACAAATAGCCTCTTGTGGGTCACCTTCCCTTAAGTAACAATGTATCAACAATGCAGTGGTCTGTTTATGTGAAAAGGCAGGGTGGTAGACAGAGAAGAGAGTCCTTGAAACTGATGTTGCCATGGATAAAGTCATTTGGAAAATAAACTGTGCAGTAGCATTGGAGAAACATTTGTGCAAAATACTAAAGAGCACTTTGTTTTCCTGTGCTGTTTCTACAACAAGCAAGATTCATATGTAATGACTTGTGAGGCCAGTGCACCCTATCCAGTACATAGGAATGCCATGCATAGCCTGCTCGACTGCTAGGAACAGGTTGAGTGGTTATCCCCTAATCCACTTTCCTTCCGAGGTTAATGAGCTCGGAGTGTTCAGATTTGAAATCAGAGTTCTCTTTCCTATGCAGACTTGCCTGAAAAGGCTACATGAGCTCCATCTGCATCATTTTCCCTCTTCTAGACAAACTTAATTAAAACAGGGGTGTCAAACTGACCCCCCACCCTTGAAAGCAGGATCCAAATGTGGTGGCAGTGGGGATAATACAGCCATCCCTCAGCTGCAACCACAAACACACATCCCCAGTGAGTCTCCCTACCGTGGATTTCAGGAGCAAACCCTGCCCCTAAATTCTCAGCCCCTCTACGAGCCCCACGGGGCAGAGAACACAGCTCCATAGGCTGGATACAGCCTGTGGGTCATATGTTTGACACCCCTGGTTTAAGAGGCTAAGAAAGTTCAGTCTGCCGAAGTCTGAAATCAGACTTTTCTCTCTCTGGGATTCTTTTGTTTCACACCATCTTATTTTGTAGCATCTGGTGCAATCTTTCAAGGTTTTCCCAGATAAGGGGCACCCCATCTGCCATCCAAGGGACACATCTCTACATCAGAACAAGGAGATTCTTTCATGGAACTATGAAGCTCAGTTAATGCTGATGGTTCATTCAAGCATGCAGTTAAAATTGCACCTTAGCAAAAACTGCTGCATAAAAATTGATAAAATTATGAAAATATTATGTTTGTTATCAGTGCAAAATGTATTATACCAGTGTACTGACAGTGTTATTCTATGGACTGGGAACAACTGTATAAAATTAAAGATACAGTAGAAGGCCAGAAGAAGTAAAGAGGAGTGTTTTTTTAAAGATGGAAGGTATAAAGTAAAATGATTTTAGACAAATGAAGAACTTCAAAGGAGAATCCGATGTAAAAAGAAGGGTACAGGGCTGACTATAATTCTGTAAGATTCCTATACCAGGACAGACAAATGAAAGAAAGTCACAGAACATCATGCAAACATAACCAAAGTCAGTCTGACCTAGAGCTCAACCAGCAACTGGAGAGCTGGAGACATAACCAAGATGAGTGTAATGAAGGAACAAGCCCTGGATGGGAATGAGAAGAGAATCTGTATTGTTTCCCTGGTGTATACAGATCAGGATGAAGACAGATGAAGACTAAATGGTAGCACACGAAGGAAGAGGCTGCAGAATCAAATACCAGAAATCAGCTCAGAGGCAGCATGTGAACACCGAGATCTGCAGATGAAAACTAAGATCCTGGTCTACAACGCAATAGTTATCCCCATGCTCCTGTATGGGTGTGACATGTGGGTGACATATAGAAGCCATCATCGTTGCCTCAGGAAGATCCTTTGCATTAGATGGGAATACCACTGCACCAGTGCCGGTATCCTCTCTACAGCAAACATAACCAGCACTGAGGCAAAGATCGTGAAGCATCGACTCTGCTGGGCTGGCCACTGTCTGCGGATAGCTGACACGCATCTCCTAAAGCAAGTCCTCTTCTCTCAACATAGTCAGGGTAAGAGGACCCATGGAGGACAGAGGAAGCACTACAAAGATGCCCTGAAAGCAAGGTGGCTTCAATCCTGCAAATTGGGAAATGCTGGCTGGTATCAGGTCTCAATGGCACTGCACCATACATCAAGATACAACCCACTTTGAAGAGAACCATCTTGGTCAGGAAGCCAAGAAATGGCAGAGGAGGAAGGAAAGTGCACAACATACTGGCAAACAGATGTGCCTCCCCACAAGGCATCACTTGTCATATCTGTGGAAAAACTTGCAGAGCATGAATTAGACTCCTCAGTCACCTTAAAACTCACCAGCAATCCTGCCTCCTTCCCCAGCAGACATCATACTTGTATCAAGGGATGATCAACAATGTGAGCAGTGACAAATGGCCTGTGGAGCAGGGTGGGTCAAAACATTAATTTTCGATATTTTTAAAGGCAGGACTTCTTTATATGTATGCATTTCTTTATATAACCACAAAAAAAAGTTTTCAGTTTTCAACCAGCTCTCACTATGGAAACTTTCTGCTTCTCAGATCTGAATTTTATATGAGTGTGTTCATTATATACCTAAAATTGTAAGTAGAGATACAAATGCAGCCATTAGTTCTTTCACCTAGACAGACAAGTGGGCCTGAAATACAGCTTGTAAAAATAATGTTTGAGACTACCTTTTATTAGAATCAACTACAATTGAAACAGAACGGGGAGAGTCAGAGAATCTCATTGCATTGTTAGTATAATAAAATTGTGATCAATTTATTTTTGTTGTACACTATTGTCTACACCTCTCCCCTCTCCACAAACAGAAACCCCCACCCCAACTACAAAAGAAAACCTTCCCCAACAGTTTCTCTAATCCAAAAAGGAGAGGAAACAGAGACTTCATTAAGTCCACTAGGTATTTTACTGTTGCCAATCTATTTTATGTGGACAGTGCTCAGATATTCAAGTGATGAGTGGCACTTTAAAATGATAAAATAAAGTGGTAAAATGGATAAATGCTTTCAGATTAAAAATACTGGAATAGATTATAGAACTTTCAACAAAAGAAGAATTTAAGAGCTGTGCCAATGAATTCTGCAGACCCTCCAAAGATTGAAAATATATACAGTCTCTCTTGCTTCCCTGTTCCTCTCATTAGCAGGGTTGTACTGAATTGCATTTAAAAGAAGTGCTGTGCCTTCCCTCCAGCCAAACTGACTCCATTGCTTTCTAAAAATTACAGATCAGGTTTGAGCACCCTGGCTGACAGTTAAGTAGTACCTTACTTCCAGGTGGCCCAAATGAAATCAATAGCACAACCCAAAATGTAACTTGATATTTTGCCTGAAAAGACTCAGTATTCTTTGCAGCTCATTGCAATACATGAGTTCAAACTGAGGCTTACATTATTGCACAATTTCTCAGGAACATCCAGCTCTGCCTCATGTTTAACCCCTGCTATTACTGGCAACAGCAATGTCCTGTGGAACTTGCAAAACCTCAAAAGAAAAAGTTTTAAATTCCCTTCTGTCAAGATGTAATAAAAAGTCCTGTGCATCTGGGAAGTCAGTGCTAACAACAAGTAGCTGTATCCATAGTTCTTTATGCTGTGTATAATACACCAAACACAAAATGATGGCATCTCTCTTGCTCAATTCCTGTGGCACACTGTAGGGCTCATTCTGTTTAATTATTAAATTTGTTACTTGGTGCTATATGGTTGTGGTGGGCAGGATGAGCCAGAGTAAATGTTTTTGAAGACCTAGGTATTCCTTGCTAGTTCTGTGTTACTAATGTGATCAAATGTATAATAACTCGTATGTTCAGCTCTAATATATGTGCATATATTTGTATTTCATACAAATCAACGAAGCAGAATCATACCATGAAATGTGAAAAGGATAATACAGTGTCCATAGATTTAGTTTTTTCCATGTTGTTTTAACTGACTGAAAGCTTAATTATATGTGTAGGTAGGCAATAGGGCCTTTACCCCGTTACTAGAATGGGAAGGGGATCCAGGGGTACCTGGCCCTTTTCCCCGCCTCTGCTCTCTCCACCAAAGGATGTGACAAACCCCATGCAAGACATTCCTTTGAACTGAGACTGGTGATTGCATTTTGTGATTTGCACTTTCCCCCAAGGGCTGGATTGTGGCTGAAAGGGAGGTGAAGCCACTGAAAAGAGGTGACTGGGGACACCCTATACTTGAAATTGTGCTGAGTGGACAGAGGATAAGGACTAGAGCGTGTTCTGAGGCCAAATAAGGCCAGGCTTGCCTGGACTGTAAGGCAGGAGGTGGCAGGGGAGAAAAAGGACATAAGGCCCCTAGCTGCCTATGTAGCAGATATTGTGGGGTCTGGAACCTGAGGTCATGGGTCGTGACCAGAGCTGAGCTAGGAGATTGCAGCCTTGAACAGCGGACTCATAGCTAAAGGGCTCAGCAAGAGTAAAATTGGGATGCGGCTGGGGTGCAACTTCAGAGCAGACAAGACCTGCCTCTTCAAAAGCATGCCTTGCTTACTGTGCAGCCTCCCCTACTATTTTTAACGTTAAAATGGGGTGGGCAAGACTGCTGAATAGGGGACAGACCCTAGATGCTAGTAGGCCTCTAGAGCAGAGGTGGGCAATTATTTTGGGCGGAGGGCTGCTTACTGAGTTTTGGCAAGCCATCGAGGGCCACATGACAGGCAACCAGGACAGATAAATATTAATTTTCTAAATTTTTTAAGGGCCCTACGGGCTGGATAGAATGGTGGGGCGGGCCGCATCTGGCCTGCGGGCTGCATTTTGCCCACTGGTGCTCTAGAGGCAGGTACCCAGTAGCATACTCATGAGCAGCCTACAAGGTATAACAACAAATACAAATCTAGAAAAAGTAAGCCAACTTTGTTTCAGGAGACTTAACTCCCAGAGTATTGACATTAACATACCTATTTGCATAGTAATATTGCTACTTTCTATTTTATTATTTTTAATCACTTGTATTACTGCACTGCCTAGTAGACTCAATCATTGACCAGGACCCCAGTGTGCAAAATAAAAGCTGCAAAGTCCTTGCCCTGAGGGCTTTGCAAACTAAAGAGATGATCCAACAGGGGGATCCCAGCTGACAGTCAGGGTCAGTACTGGTCCAAGTAATGTACAGTGGTATCTCTGTAAGTGACTTCACCATTGTCAAGTTTTGTGTTTACAGATTATCATGGCAAAGGCCAGAGTCATAAGGAGGAACTAGAAAAAAAAAAAGAGGTATTTTTTTTTTAATGTTTATTGGAAGCCCCTTCCAAAAGTGAGGGACAGAATAACCCCAAAGTGATTGTGTGAAAATATAGCAGAAAGGCAATGGAGACTAGTATCACTGGCAAATTAGATACATTAAATAACATCTTCATATTGAATGAAGGGAGGCAATGAGCCATGAAGGACATTCAAAACTAAGATGAGTGGCTCATATTTGTTAGGATGAAGAAGGGTTGGTGGGAGGGGGCAATAGAGGGAAGAAAAAAAGTGACATGCTCAAAGTGACATTCTAGGAAAATGATCTTTGTGGCAGCATCCTAGGAGAATACAACCAGTTTAAGATTGTGTTTATCAAGACCAGAGAAAAGAATGTTACAGTAACTGTGCATCTACACAAGATGCTTTACTGCGCAGTAGCAGTTTACTACTCAGTAAGCATGTGCTTCTACATGCGCACAAGCTTACTGCGCAGTAAACCTTATTAACCATGAGTAAATTTGCTACCTGCAGATGCAAGTAGCAAATGTACTTGTGATTACTTACTGCACAGTAGTGCTTGTGTAGAAACCTGACCAGGAGCAAATCAGCCACCAGGGAACAGGAGATTGATCCCTGCCCCCGGGAACTGCCTGCTGCCAGGGCAGGCTCTACCACCGGAGCCCACGGGGGGCCTATGTCCCCCTGCCCTGACAGCAGGGAGCTCCAAACCCTCTACTCTGAGATAGCAATCAAGGAGTGGAGGATGGGAGATCCTTATCTCCCAGCCCCCGCCTTGTCATTTTGACTGGGAAGCAGGGGGCTGGGAGATCCTTATCCTGATAAGGATCTCCCAGCATCAGGCCTACGACCATGAAGCTGGTACTGGGAGCTCCCTGCTGGTAGAGGCTGGGGAGCCTATTCCCCACTCATGATTGTGGAGCTGAGTGGGGCAATAGGCTCTGCAGCCCCCGCCCTGCAATCACAGAGCAGGGGCTAGGAACTGTCCCGGTCAGGGGCAGATCCTAGCCCCATGCCCTGGTTAGATGATTGAGGCACAAGGCTTGGAAACAGCTGCAGGGGTGGGGTAGGTCCGAGCCCCCTATCCACTGGTGGGCAGCTAGCAGTGAGCAGGCAGCCAGTGCTCCCTGCCAGCCCCTGGGCTAGCACCCAGGGGGAACCTAGAGTTCCCCCCGGTGCCAGCAGGGGCCCACTGCAGGGCCCCAGGAAGTGGGGCACTTTGTTGCCATTAGCAACAAATCTCCTTATGTTTCCCTGCATGTGTAGATGCCTGTCCAGGAGCATTTACTTACAAATAGTTCACTCATGAGTAAACTGCTCCTGCATCAAATGCTCATGTAGGCACACCAACTGAGATGCAAAAAAGATGACAGCTTTGATTAAAGTTTTAGCTATGTGGGAAGAAAGCTAAAACTCTATCTTAGAGATGTTATCCAGAAAGAATTAGGAAGATTTAGATACAACCTTGATATGAGGCTGTAGAAATAGGTCCAAGTCAAAGATGATACCAAAGTCACAGACCTGGCTGAAATAATCTCAAGTGATCAAAAGAGGAAAACAGGTTAGCCCTAGAAAAGTTTATTAGGTTCTCTGTTTCAGCCCATAGGAGCTTAACTTGAGCGACAGGCATTCTGCAGAAGACATCAAGGAGACAGACCAAGATATCTTTATGGACAGGAGTCAGGTATGAAAAAAAAGTATTCTACTATCAGTATAGATAATGAGTACATATTTGCAGATGGGATTACCCATATAAAATCTTGAAGATCAGAAGATTCAGAGTAAAGACAAAATGCTGTGGAAATTCACAGAAAGTTGGTGGGGCTCAAGTTGGACCCTCTGTGAGACTCTTTAAAGGATCATATAGGGAGGTAGAAGGGAGGTAGAAGGAAATAAAATCAGAGAAAACAAGGGTAGAAAAGATTTTAAGAACATATTCAAGGATGCCAAAAGCAGGTGATAAATCAAAACGGATGAGACTACAGTCCATAAATTCATTCTCTTCTATTTCACATAATTATGAATGGGAAAGTGTTGCTTTCAGAAATCTTGTTTTGTTTTGTACTTCTGGTTAACATTTGAATCATTCTATAGAGAAGAGAAATGTAAGCGTTTTCTCAATTTTGTGTTGTCAAATTGTTACCAGTGTGCTATTTTACAATGTGTTAATTTTGCCCAGTATAAGCCTTGTCCTTCAAGAATATAATAGCTAAGCAGTTCATACAAAGCTGTAACAGATGGGAAGTCCTTCAGTGGATAACAAGAAAATACTTTTGTTGTTACTCAACTTTAAGTTTACTCTTTCTGGGTGCGTCCACACATGCAGGCACGTGCACTTTCAGCAGCTCAAATTTGAGCCGGGGATTTTTGCCTCAGAGCACATGCCCAGACATGCACTTCAGTATAGGGCAAGTTGTGCCACTTGAGGCAAAAGAACCCTGCCCAGCTCCTCCTGGATCTGCAGCTAGGGGGAGCTAGAGCCCCCAGCAGTACAAAAACCTGCCCTGTCCTGGCCCCAGCAGTATAAAAAGCTGCCCCAGCAAGCAGCTCAGGGCTTCTTGCTCTCAGGAGCTTCTGGAGGAGGAGCCTCTGGGAGGCCATACCCCTTCCTGTCCCAGGCTGTTGCTGTGGCTTATTGCTGCAAGCTTGGTCTCAGGAGCTTCTGAGGAGAAGATGGCCAGGCCCTTTCCTGCCTCTGGCTACTATTAGCTGCTGGCTTGATCTCAGAGGTTTTGGAGTAAGTTGGCCACAACCCTTCCTGCCTTGGGTTGCTGCTGCTACTGCTGTTGCTGCCCCCCCCCCACCCCTGCCCCCCGGAGGTCCTCTGCTACACATTGCTGCCACCCTCAAGGAGGAGCACACTGCACTGCACCACACCCCAGGTTCTGCACCCTGTTCTGGCCTGCTGCCCAGCCCACCACCAAACCGCAGTTGGGGGACAACCTGGGGAGGGAGCCTGTGCTGCCTGTGGGCCCCTCCCCTACCATCACTGCTGGAACCTAAAAGAACCTTGCCTGCCCCAGCTACCTTAGCTGGTCACCCCTACCTTCACCTCCACCTTCACCAGAAGCACACCCTGAGTGGCTGAACTGGACAGCTCTTACCACCACTGCTGTTGCTGATGCTGCTGCCATTGTTTCTGGTGCTGCCCTCTCTCAGGAGAGAGGGAGATTCCCTGCTGCACCACCTGACACCACTCCTACACTGGATCACTTCCTAATTGACTGACTACTCCTACCCTCCCCCACAGCTACCTCACTGCATCTGATCCTGATTTGTCATCCTGCCTACTGCTTTTCTGCTGAGTGCCCAGCTGGAGGCCTGAGGGGCTTCTCGACAGATCTTCCCAAGCAAGCCCATCCACTGCTCCAGACGTCTTTTACACCTGCCTCAGCAACCTTCACTGTGTGTTTTTTTTGCCCTTGTGTGCTGAGTCCTGTGGTCCACTCCCCCTGACCTGGTGTTTGCTGTATGGCTGAGTAAGCCAGCTCGAGTTTCCCCAGCCCTTGTGTGTGTGCTTTTCCCCCTCTCCACCACAGTCTTAAACCATAGGTCTCCTGGTTTTTTCCTGTACCCCTTCCTCCTTTCCTCCCTATCCCCCTTCTGCCCCACAACCCCAGCCTGTCCCTGCTAGATTCACCAGCCCTGTGGGATATTTTGTTTTTCTTTATTGTCTTCCCTGCCCTCATGTGAAACAATGGCAGGGCAGAAAACTTCTGGGGGGCAGATGCCCCCACAGAGCTTCCTGCAGTCCCCACTATGGGGACAGATCCTAGCCAAGTCCCCAAGTGAATGCATGCCCTGCAGCCTCCACCCTGGAGGCAGAGTCTGACCAACCTCTTCCAGGGTTGGATAAGTCTGCAACCTCTGCTACAGGGGTGGGCAGGACTCCAGTAAGGAGCCAACAGGGTCAGGGGGTCTCCCCTGGCCAGGCCCCCCCTGGAGGGGCTCCCAAGCCCCCACTCCTGTCTTCAGGGACCAAGGGCAAAGGCAGTGGGTTGAAGGGCTTCTCTTCAGCCTTCTCCACAGCTGGGAGTGGGAAGGGCAGGAGACCTGTCCCCAAGCCTAGACCTCCAGTGCCTATGGGGACCAAATGTGCTACACCAGCCAGCACACCCACTCAGCCTGTCCCTAGCCCTAGCCCCAGCCCCACCAACATGGCCCCCTGGGATGGGGGGAACCACAGCTATGCACAGGCAGCTGCAGGGAGACCCAAAGCCAGGGGGCCTGGACCCTCCACTGCCAGTCCTTCCAGCTCAGGCAGCAGGGCCCCCTTTCAGGCGCTCACCTGCAGGCATGGTTTGAAGTGCCAACTGCCCAAGCATGAGAACCTGCACTTTGAGACCTGGGTATAGGCCCTGGCTCAGGTAGTGGGGGCCCCAAAGATTGTGGCAGCCTCCCGCTTTCATGGCAAGGGGGTCTTTTTCCTTGCGTTGGAGGCCACTGCACAAAAGGTGGTGGAGAAGGGGCTCATGGTGGAGGGCGAGTACGTCCCCCTCGAGCCTCTAGAAGAGATGGGGATCAGGGTGTTCCTCAGCTCCATCCCTCCCTATACCCCAACTAGGCCCTGCTCCCCCAGCTCAGAACCCTAGCAATAGGGCCACCACTAGGGAGATAACTCTCCCCAGGGTTTGGAGACCCCAGCCTCCACCACATGTGCTCTTTCCGTCACCAGGTTATGATCCAGCTGGCAGTGGGAGTGTGGCGGAGGCTGACGGGTGCCTGGCAATTTCTTATCAGGGAGCCCTGGTGAGGATTTTCTATACACTGGGGGACCTGTGGTGCTTCTGGTGCCATTCCCCGGGGCACTTGCTTCATGAGTGCCCCATGGGCCAGGCAGGGAGGGCATCCACAGATCCCACTGGCAAGAGGGGTGCCCCTACCACCAGCACCCCTCCCCCCTCAGGCCTCCCTGGAACCCCAGCCACAACTAAGAGCCCCCCTGTGAGCCCAAGGGACCCCACTCCTCAAGCAAGCTTGATGGAGTCCTGGGGAGGGCAGCAGCAACCAAGGGGAGAGAGGGAGCAGGGTCCCCCTGCCCCTAGTCATGACCCTGTCATAGCTGCCTCATCCCCACCAACCCTCACCTTCTCCTCCTGGAGCCTGTCCACCTGAAGACCACCCCATGGCTGAGTTGGTTCAGGTCCCCTCTGATGTAAACTCCTCTCCCCCTCCCAAGATCACCACACTTGGAAGGAAGGAACAGCCCAGCCTCTGGGGGCCTCTCCAGCTGCACCTGACACCCCACCCCCAGGAAAGATCAAATGGGTGATCCCTGTGGAGGAGGTTTTGGGGTGCTAGACAGTCCTGAACAGGAGCCCATGGAGAAAGCCACTCATTCTACTGACCAGGGCCTACCCCCTGAGGCCACCGGTGCTGAGGCTGAGGCCTACCTAAAGGAAGGCCCGGCAGTGAAGCCTTCTCCCTCTGATGATCTAAGAGATAAAGAGGCCCTGGGGCTCACCCCAGTAAGTCTTGAAGGAGGGGGTCTCCTTTCCCAGGACCCCGAGGCAGCTGCTAAAGACACCCTGGTGCCTCATGAGTCTCTTCCCTCCCACTCCCAGAAAAACCTCACCTCCAGCCTGCCCCATAGTCCCACACCAGAGGGGGTCATGGTGGGGTCCCCTAATCAACAGGCCAATCTTGTCAGGGACCCTGCACAGACCCCACAGGGCTCCAGTTCTACCCCACCATCATGTGAAGGAGTCCCACTCCCACCCTTACCTGCACCCCTGTCCCAAGGGCCTGCAGAGCTCTCCCAATCCCAACCAGAGTCTGGGGTCTTAGCAGACCGGAGTTCAGATGGACTCAGGCCACATACACACCAGCTGAGGTCCCCAGTGGCTCATGGGATGAGTGTAGAGTACAGACTCAGCCACTGGGGTGCTCCAGCCATGCCCTCACTGAGCAGGTCCCGCCACTTGGTGTTTGGGTGGGACGTGAGGGCAGCATGATGGACAGTGTAGTGCATGAGCATGTAAAAGTGACGGTGATGAACAGTGGCAAAGCAGACCAGTCTGGTGTCCTCCAGCCAGCACAGGTGGTGGAGCAGGGAGCACCGAGTGAGGCGCCAGCCCCACAACAAATTCCGGTGGGCTGGAGAACATGGGGGGGGGGGCGGGGACCACCACTGCACAGGACCTGGTCAACACAGGCAAAGGCATCAGGAGGTAGGGCAGATTCCACCTCCTGGACCAGATGGCAGATTGCACATGTCATGGATAAACCCATGTGCCAGGTCAGCGCAGAGGGGTCCACCCACTCCTGCCTATCATAATCCAGGAGGTCTCCAATACGGGTGACACCAGCCAGGATCAACTTCTGTGGCAACTGGGGCGCCTCTTCCATCAGCACCTCCAGCTGGGGGTTCCAGAGGGGGGACTCGACAAGCAGGTTGGCACCCTGGATGACTGTTGTGTGGTCACAGGCATGTGGCAAGCTTCATGGACACCCTGGTCTGCCCCTTCTGCAAACAGAGGGAGACCCTGGTGCACATGACCCTCAAGTACACCAGGCTGCAGCCCCTCCACCTCCAGAGCCTCCTCTTGAGGTTCTGGTTAAATTTCACCCCCCACCTTTTTGTTTTTGGTCACCCCATCCATGGCCCCACCAAGTCCTGGGATCTTCTGGTCAACCTCCTCCTGGCCCTGGCCAAGTGGGCCCTGTATTTGACCAGGAAGGAGGCTCTGGCCAGGAAGGTTCTTTCCTCTCACTTGTCCATGCACATCTCCAGGTAGAGCACCAGTGGGTGGCATCCATCAGCTCCTTGGATGCCTTTGAGGACCGGTGGGTGCGGCCTGGGTGGCTCTGCTTGGTGTCCCCCTCAGGTGCACTTATTTTCACAATGTACTCCTCATGGTCCAGGATTCAGGTGACCTGGTGTGGGTGGAGGCCTGCCAGACATTGTACTCAGCGGCCCCCTCTGCCCAGTCAACTGAGTCAAAAGCTTTGGCCTGGCTTGTGGGTGATGGGTGACAGGTGGACTCATTCCCACCCATGCTCCATGAGATCCACTGGAGCATGGGCTCACTGCTCTACTTTGGGGTCTACCTGTCCCCCACAGACCCCTCCCCGCCAGAGAACTGGCGCCAGATGGACACAAGGGTCATGGAGCAGCTCTGGGCATGGGCAGGGCTCCTGAGATGTCTCTCCCTACATGGGAGAGTGCTGGTGCTGAACCAGCTGGTTCTGTCCATGCTCTGGCACCACTTACACACCCTGCCTGTGTCCCCTGAGTTCCTGGTGGTACTCCAGAGACAAAAACTGGAGATTTTCTGCCAGGATGGCACTGGGTCACTGCAGAAGTCCTGAGCCTTCCCTTGTGGGAGGGCAGCCAGGGCCTGGTTTGCCTGTGCAGCCAAGTCCTAGCATTCCACCTTCAACTGCTATATGGTGTCAGTAGCCACACGGCATAGGGCCACCTGTGACGCACTTTCCTCCACCACTTTCAGGAGCTCTGATATGACTGGCAGCTCCTCAGCCTGCGAGGCTTCTCCCTGCAGGACCTCTGAGGGCTTCCAAATTTCTACCAGGACCTCCTCTGGGCCTGGAGGCTGGTCTCCACCTCCAGCTCCCCCGCAACAGTCACCCAGGGTGCCGACCTGCTCATCAAGCCCCTCCTCTGGAACCCCCAGCTGAAGGTGCCAACAGCAGATGCATCCCGGTTATGACAGAGGTTGATCCTGGCTGGTGTCACCTGTATTGGAGACCCCCTGGATGATAGGTGGGAGTGGGTGGACCCTGCTGCGCTGACCTGGCACATGGGTCTACCCACAAGACGTGCATCCTGCCTTCTGGTCCAGAAGGTAAAATCTGCCCTACCTCCCGATGCCCTTTTTTGTTCACCACATGCCTTTTGCAACATCTCAAATGGGTTTGGGACACTGCAAGAGGCATATATGCCCTCCTGATGTGCCTGATGAGACTAGAAGGAAAGCTAAGATTTTCAGTTGAAGCAAGCACAGCTTTTGAATTACTCTATGAACAATCAAAGGCATTAGCCACATTTGATTAAAGGCATAAGAACCAGCCACAAAGTGAGTCTTAATCTGGCTGTTGGCTTATATATAAGAGTTTCACTTAATGAAACTTCCTTAGTTTTCATTATAGTTAATCTGGAAGTTACAATTAGTTAAATTCTATCATTACATTTACCTACAGTAAAAAGAACTTGAAATTAAAGTGTTAGAACTACTACAGATATGTATGTTGCCTGAAGTTAGACATAAATTAATCTTTACAGCTCTCCTTGGGTACTACTACTTGTTCAGACCTTGTTTTTGGCATGTTGGGAAGAGAGGGCCTGATTCACATTTCGGTGAAGTGAATAATTATTTCCAAAAGAGCAGCAATGAGGCAGCATCAGAAAAGGACTGGAAGTCCTGGGCTGTGATACTGGTTGTTAGCATAGGCAAATTGCATATACCTTAGGGCCACAAATATTACTGCTGAACAACTTGAGATGATAAAATCAAAGGTGGGCTGTACATATAAAATACTATTAGGTTTAATTCTGCTAGGTTTTTTAGAAAAGACTAAATTAAGCACCTGTCTCCTACTGAAATGTAATGGGAGAGGTAGGAATCAAATACTAATTTATCACAATAAGTTCACTTTAACTAGTAGTTTAAGGAAGTGTACCTCCAACAAAGTCAATGGAGTTGCACATATTTATACATGTGATAAATTTGACCCATACCTCTATTAAGACTGAGAGTCTATGAATTGCATTGTCCCATGCAACACAATTCAATCCAGATGATTAAAATGAACCTATAAAATTATTATCCAACTGGCTACCAATATGTTGAGCAATAAATAAATTAGCAATACTTCCAAAAGTTTTAAATGACATCACTCCTTTGAGTGGTTTTAGAAAACATTCCATATTTCTTTAAGGGGTGCTGTGGCAGAGCACCTTTGGTACCTGCCACTTTAAGGCTTGACAGCAGGCAACAGGGCAGCCTGCAGGTGTGGGCAAGCCCTAATAAGGCAGTCACATGACTGCAAGAGAGCCAAGGGATAAGAGGAGAGAGAGGGCTGAGCAGCCTCCATTTTAGATCCAGGCTCTCAGGACTGAGGCAGCAAACTGTTTCTGTCAGCTGGAAAGGCACCACCTAGCTGAGCAGCTCCTCATGAACACCTTGAAGGTAAGGGCAGAAGCTATGGGTATGGCAGGAGGCTCCTGGTCCTAGGTGTAACTGAAAACTACAACCAGCTGGAAAAGGATGGTCTGGTGGGGCTGCCCATGGTGGGATAGCTCCCCAGAAATGCGAGGCTAGTTGCCTCCATAGTGAAAGGTAGGTAGGAGCACCTTATAACCCCAGGCCCGACATCCTGGTGGGTAATCCAAAGTAGGGACAGGCAGAGGGTCCAGGGGTTATTGGAGGCCTAGGAACAAAGGGGCATGAGGCCTGTGTATGGAGGGGCCTAAGAAGGTGGACCAGTTTGAGAGGGAGTGGGCTAGCTGATCAGAGACCTGACCAGAGAGGCCTTCGACTGGTCAATGCTGGGGCCATGACCAGAAGTGTCAAGAGGGCTGGAGTGCCCACCACAAGGGATGCCCAGAACCAAGGGGCCTGGGGTTTTGACTGGCCTAGAGGTGAGGCCAGGGTTTGTGTGGGTCACAGAGGGGCCACTGCTGAGAGGGAAAAAGGCTCAGGGGGCTTGTCAGCCCAGAATGAGGGCAGAGTAGACAGCCTGATTAGGAGGGATCTAGTAGGGGTCCAGACTAGAATGCCATGGGCCCCAGTGTGGGGCTGGAGCTGTTAAGAACTTATGATGCCATCTGTGAGACATGAGACAAAGTGTAGGCTTGGTGTGGAGCCATGCACAATGCCCCTTGGTATTGGGGCACTAAATGGGCAGCCTCCTGCTTATTACATCAAGTTCACTTAAAAACAAGTTGTGGCAGGTGAGACAGGGCAGACTGCCCTAGACAGGTGGGTGGGTCAAAGTTGAAATCCAGCCCCGAGCTGACCCCTGTCACAGGTGCTTAGACAAAATTTTCAAAGGATCATATCTGCAACATAATTTGCTTTGAAGGAGTTATACTTTTCTGGCTCTTTAAGCTCTTTACAACTCCATCTCATTTACTGTGTTGGAGATCTTTAAACCCCACTCTCTTCAGAGCTAAAAACAATGTAACAAGATTAGGCTGACAGCCAACAAAACAACTGCATGTCAATGAATTTTCTGAATTCTAATTACAATGTCAGATGTGGTAGACCTCCATCTTTCCATATACAGACAATGCTATTTCTTTTACTATATCAGCAGAGTAATTAACTATTTTAGTAATATACAGCACAATAGTAACAATAAAATTACGTAAACTTCAAATAGACTAGAAAAACTTATGAACAGAAAATTCTTTGAGAACGATATACATTTAAAAAGTTGCAAAATAGAAACACTAAAAATAGATGTCCATTCATACCAAGTAACCAAGGACTTTAATAAACAAAAGAACATATACATCTACCGAGAAATCCTTCTAGCTAATAAGGAATTATTGATGTATTCCATTGCCATTAGCTTTATTATGCTATCATCTATCCTTCAAGGAAAAATATATTTTTTGGTCATGCCTGCCACAGCTCTATAAAATATACATTTTTTCAGGCTTTGATTCTTATATTGACAATTGTCAATCAACTTTTCTACTCTTGATAGGTTACATATTTTCCTGTTTTAAGTTAAATAACTTTTACACATACTAATGATCAAGGCTGTTCTCTACATGTAAAACAGAACACAAGACTGGGAAGGGGGCCTGGCCACTGAGTCCAGTCCCCTGCATTCTCAGGCAACCTTTTGTACCAAACAGGTTTATTCCAACCCCTCCCTTACATCAGTCACAAAGCAACTTATAGAAAGAAACTTCCCACAATTTACCTCAGGTAAAGAGCAAAGGAGATGAGGGCAATGTCAATGCCTTGCTAAGTGCAATGACAGAAATGTTAGGCTAAAATATGCTGTGGCCAATATCTAGTGCTTCAGAGAAAGGTGGAGGAAAATGAAAAATCAGAACAAATAATTCATTCATAAGCCGGGGGGGGGGAATCTCCTGGCCCCAGCAGAAATCCTGAAGACCAGAAAATGGGATTACCAGACTCTCCAACATATTTGCCTTTCATCCCCTTACTTAGGATAACATCCACATACTACATGCCCTTATAACTTCAAAAAAAACCCTATCCTTGAATAGTATCCATTCCTTTATACATAAACATTTACAGTTTTTTCTTTGCCTTCATCCCACTGGGAAAGATATTAAATGCCCCATTATTGACAACGCACAATTATGATATATATACACACAGAGAAGCATACTATATCCATGTGTAGGCTGCAAATGGAATAAACATTTTATGTTAAGTACATGCTGTAGATGTAAGTTAGCTTCAGAAACAGTCCCTTAAAAAAAGTTAACTGTTGACTGTATGTGTGCCTTAGGCAAGTTCCTCTCTTGTTAGATCAAGGGTGCAACTTGTTATATTTATATAATTATATTGTTAAGGTCACTATCTGCCAAGGCTTCTCACAAATCACTAGTTTTGATCATCTATGACAAATTAATTTCTCAAATGCCTACTCTACTCTTTCTTTCTCTCTGTCATTTTCAAGAAATGTTTCTCATGGTAGGCAGATTCAATCTTGAGCTATGTCATGGCCAGTTATTGCAAAAGGTTGGGGAAGAATTTGGCATCATGGTCAGCATCCTATATTAGGTTTAGGCAGCAGTGGAGTGCTTTGTTAGGGGTGACTCTTGTGTTCCATCACAACTACTGGGATCTCTAAAACATAGCAAAGGCATTGTGAGAAGGGAGGCAAAAGCCCCCCAAAGCATCCCAAGCCCCCATGCAATGCATCCCGATATTCACCGCAAGGGTGAAGATGAGCAGCAGCTGGGGAGAGACACTGATGCAGGCTTGGCAGTTCTGGAGCTGCCTGAGCCTGTGAATCAGCACATCCTAGGGGCACAGCTCCGGAGAAGTGCGGGCTGCTTATAAAGCAGCCGAAGGCACAGCTGCAGAGGGGCCGAGGAGTGGAATACCGGCTGGGAGATGCCGGCTGCAGAGCCAGAAAGCTCAAGCCCTGGATGCCGGAGGAAGGGGCCAGGTGCCTGCCAGAAGACCCAGACTGGTAAGGCAAAGAGTGTAAGCCCTGGAAGCCAGCAGGGGTAAGGGACCCCCACCGGGGAGCAGCAGCCCCATGAGACAACACAGGGGAATGGCAGGGCTCTGACTGGGAGCTTAGATGCCGCGACAGGGGACGGCCCCACACGGGCACACTTGGGCAGCCCTGCAGCGAGCAGAGCATGGGGGATCACAGACCCCTGGGAGGGGGAAGCAAATGACTGGCTGGTGGGACCAGGATAGCCCGACTACAGGTCAGCCGGGCCCCAGGGAGGTCATGCTGGGGGAGCCGACAGAGGCCTGGGCTAGGATAAAAGGGACAGACTCCTGCTAGGATAAAAAGGATGGACGAGTCCCCCAAGTAACCAAGGGTCATAGATTTCTTAGATTTCATAGACATTAGGGCTCGGAAGATAATCAAGTCCAGCTCCCTACCCCAGGGCAGGAAGTCAGCTGGAGTCATAGGATCCCAGCAAGATAAGCATCCAAATTTCTCTTGAAGGCATTCAAAGTAGGTGCTTGAACCACCTCCAATGGCAGGCTATTCCAGACCTTGGGGGCTCGGACAGTAAAGAAATTCTTCCTTATGTCCAGCCTGAAACGGTCTTGCAGGAGTTTAAAACTGTTTGACTTTGTCATCCTTTGGGGGGCTCTGGTAAACAATCGTTCCCCCAGATCCTGGTGAACACCTCTGATAAACTCAGGCCATCAGATCGCCCCTGAGCCTGTGGTTTTCCAGGCTGAAGAGTCCCATAGCTCTCAGCCTGTCATCATAAGGTCTGTTTTACTGACCTCTGATCATGCACATGGCTCTTCTCTGGACTCTCTCAAGCTTCTCCACATCCTTTTTGAATTGTGGAGCCCAAAACTGGACACAGTATTCCAGCTGCAGCCTCACCAAGGCCAAGTACAAGGGGAGAATGACATCCTGGGATTTGCTTGAGAAGCATCTATGGATGCAAGCCAACATTTTGCTCACTTTACTAGCTGCAGCATCACATTGAAGGCTCATGTTCATCTTGTGGCCAATCATGACCCCCAAGTCCCTTTCATCCATAGTGCTAGCCAGCGTAGCACTGCCGAGCCTATAAGGATGCTGCAGGTTTTTCCTCCCAAGGTGGAGAACTTTGCATTTTTTGGTGTTAAACACCATCAGGTTCTCATCCACCCATTTCCTGAGCCTGTTCAGGTCAGTCTGGATCACCCTCCTGTCCTCAGGTATGGATGCTTTACCCCAAAGTTTGGTATCATCAGCAAACTTGGCCAGTCAGCTTCTGACTCCAATGTCCACATCATTAACGAAGATGTTGAACAATATAGGTCCAAGGACAGATCCTTGAGGGGCCCCACTGGTCACAGGGCACCATGACAATTGACGTCCTTCAACCACCACCCTCTGGGTCTGACCACGGAGCCAATTCCCCAGCCAGTGGATTGTGGTGGACTGAGGCTGCAGTTGGCCAGTTTTGCCAGGAGGTGATCATGGGATACCAAATCGAAGGCTTTTTTGAAGCCAAGATATATGACATCAATCTTCTCTCCCCTATCCAGGTGATAGTCCACCTGGTCGTGAAAGGAAATAAGATTGGTCAAGCAAGACCTACCCACAACAAACCCGTGCTGGCTGTCCCTCAGGATGTTGCCATCTGCCAGTCCATTAAGAATGGCCTCTTTAATAATCTTTTCTAAGACCTTTCCTGGGATAGGGTCCAGGGAGACGGAATCCCAAGAGCCCATCGGCAGATGCCGGACACTACTCAGTTAAGTTTTCCTCAGTTACAGTTAGCCCCGGACAGGGCAGGTTTAGTTGCCTGGGAGCCAGCCTGAAGACAAGGGACAGACATGGACAGACTGACGGCCAGGAAGATCCAACCCATTCGGGGCAGGCAGCGTGGATGAGGCTAGATCATCCAGGTGAAGACCTGCGGTGAGCAGCCTCTGCCCAGCCATGCATGTGGTAAGGGTGGGGTAGAGGGGAGCTTGGAGCCCCATGAAGAAAGCCCAGGGTCAAGACCCGTTGCGCCACCTACAGGGTACTGCCTCTCCAACAACGAACATCAAAGACATGGCAAGTAAGCAGGAGCAGCACCCGAAACATCTAGGTGGCACTGAAGTCTGATCTCACCCTGACTTCGCTGGGGGTAAGGCACCAACCAAAAAGGGACCAAAGCCCTATAACACCTACCAGCGACAGGCATCTACAACTTTAAATAAGTCCACTTTCTGAAACAAATCAATATAAATTTATAGACATAAAACTATACTTATAGATGTTAATGCAATGCTAAAAATCACAATATGTAATCAATAACACAAAAATAATAGAAAAACAGTGGATATAAATCAGTAATCCTTTGTTATGTCACTTAGCTGTAGGATTAGTAACTCATTTAAATATAACAGCAGCTCATATAACATGTATTCAACATTTTAACAAATTATTAGTCAACTGATTTAAATATATTTATAGTGATACATTAAATTATGTTTAATAAATCATGTATAATAGGTCTAACTAATAAAATACATTTATAATGATAACTGTAATAATACATTTAACAACTTTATTTAAAGTAGTTATCATGTGTGTTAATTGCACATGATAAAGTAAAATATCTGTTTTTTAGAAAATGACCTAAATTTAACTGTGTCTTTCATTCTAACATAATACAGAAAAGGGAAAAGCAGTATTTTCTTATATCAAAACTATGATTACAGAATACCTATGGGCATGACCTGGCATACCTTTACTTTTACCATTTATGATGAATGAGTCTGCTGAAATCAATGGGATTATTTGCATGAGTAAGTATTTGCATATTTGAGCTGTGTGTGATAAAGGCGAGTGACCATTTGAATTTTCTGATTTGGGATTAATTTCTTATTTACTTGCAGAAAAATGTATAAAATTTTGTTTAAATGACCATAAAATAGCACAGAGATGTCCACCTAACAGCCTGTGGGCTGCATGCAGCCCTCAAGGAGTTACTGTACAACCCCCAGGTTCTTACCTAGCCACCTCTGGTGAGCACCCTATCACTCCAGCTGCTATTGCAGCCAGCATCTCTAGGCTCTCCCCTCCCTCCCTCAGTTTTCACTTCCCACTGTAGACCCAGGGGACAGGGCAATGCAGCCCACAGCACCAGGGGAGCACACAGTGCAGTGCAGCAAGGGAGCGGAGATGGTGACCACTACCTACATGTGCCGTGCAATATCAATTCATATTGTACAATGGCTGCCATCATGGGTGTGGTGCAGCTGAAGAGCTGGGGCTTTCCGCGTGTGCAGTACAGTGGCTGCCCTCACCCATGATGTAGTGAGGCGGGGTCCAGCCTGGAGGCCCGTGGCTTACATTCATGGTCCGATCCAGAATTTTGGGAAGAGGGTGTGTGAGCATCTGAGTTGGGGATGAGAGCTGCTCCTTTCCCCCACTGCAGCTGGGTTCCACATGGATCCAGCATCAGTGATGGACAGCAGTGGCAACAGGTGGATTCCTTTCCCCAGCATCTGCTCCTGGGCTGACAGGGAACACCTGAGGAGACTGGCAGGGAAGGGGAACCCACCTGCTGCTGCTGCTGTCCCTGACTGAGCCTAGCTCCTTGCAGATACCAGTTGGATCATCAGAAGTAACGCCAAAGCTCATCCCACCCCACCCTCAAAGCAGTAGCAGCAGGTAGGGGAAGAAAGGGAAGGGTGGGGGGTGCTGTGCTGAGCATGAAGGGGAAGGGCAGGGTTAAAAAAAAAAAAAAAAAAGGGTCCCTAGCTGCTTCTCCCAGGGCATGGTCAACTGACAGGGAGAAGGGGGAGGGAGAAACAGTGGGTGGGTCTTTGCCACTGCACCCACCTCCAATTTGCCCTGTTTGAACTAGTGCACCTCCTGGGGCATCCACCCCATGCAGAATATGATCCCCAGCTGCTTAGAAGTTGGACAGCTCTGAATTAGCATGAACAGTGAAGTGTAAAATACTATACTGAAAATAAGAACAGATTCCTGAGTCTATTTTGTATGGTCCATAGTTAACCAAGTCACTTGTGAAGATTCTGCGATTTATAGAAAGCCTCGAATTACCAGTGCTTTGAGGTTCCCCAGAGTGAGGGCAGATCTATATAAGCCCTGACCAGAGAGCACAACATTTTCAGGAGTGATTAATAATTCGGGGTGGCTCAAATTATGGAAGCTGAATCTGAGACCCTGTAAAAAGGTCTTATTTTCAGAAGGTGGTGCTCAGTACAGTCTTAAAATAACCTACTTCTAATGTGCCTCATGCTGGACACCCAAAATTATTGTTTACTTCTGAAGCCTAGATTTTCCCTGCAAAGGGGGAAGATAGAAGTCTTTTGCTGTTCAAGCTAAGTTGTTTTATATTATTTGTTTTATTGTTTACAATGATATGATGTTAAAGTCATAATTATCAACTGTCTGAAAAATCACGCACACATTCAATCAAAATGCAAGAGCTAATCCCAAATATCAATACCTGAAATGAAGTGATTTAGTGTTTTACTTTTGTTTTTGTTGGGGGGGGGTGTTGATCGAGCACTTTAATGTTGTTTCTTTTCCAGATAACATGACTTTTTAGCATAAATATAGAACAGCAGCTCTGTCCAGAAATAGGAGGAACAGAAGCAGTATGGGCAAAAGAATGTCACATGATCACTTTACAAACAAAATGCAACTTACTATAGTTAGCAAAGCAATGCTACATCCCAGCTTCTTTACTTCAACATTATGAAAGAAATTATCATCAAATGATGTTGAAGAATTAGCTCTTTATTTTTAATAATTAGTAATAAAAACCTTGAGTTTAACTATTGAACCTACATTTAAAAATCTTTGTTTTCTGGGGAAGTTTCCACTGAAAGATAAATGGGTATGTAACTTCATGTATTGGAATCATTCTCTTCTACCACTACTCCCCATGTGCTTCTATCAGGAAATATGTGAAGAAGACTTCCTCAGAGTGAAACATGGCCACTTGTGGTGCTGGGAATGGATCAAAGCAGTCTTAATATTTTTGGATAGATCTTTGAAACAATTTCCCCTGTGCCTATACAAGGGCCTGTTCCTTACATGTATTCCTAGGGTAAGGATGCAAAGAGCTGAGATTAACACTGATATTTCTAAGCTACTCAAGGGCTGGCTCTGGACCCGATTCAAGAGCAAAGAAACTTAAAAAAAAACATTTCTTTAGTTTAAAAAAAACTTTTAATATATAATAAATATATATCAGAATAACATCTTTTTTCCTCCAAAACCTTTCCTCTTAACAAAGCTTCCATTTCATCGCACTGGTAAATGGCATGTGAAACCTACTTGGTTAAGGTTGTGCTGTGTTGAGCAGTTACACAAACAGTTTATTCATCTATTTTGAAAACCTTACAGCCCTAAAATGTTTTATTTGATCTTTTACAAATCACTTGTGACTCCATTTCAAAGGACTTTTTAGCTTAAGCCATTTTTAAATAACCACCAAACAATCATTTGCTTATAGCTTTCACTAGATTTTATGAAAAGGCATGATTTTGTTGCATCTCCTTTTTCTGTACTGAGCTACTTGATCTTAGGTTCCTTAATGCATTCAAAAGTAGCGAAAGTTCTTTACACAAGAAAATATGATTGATTGTTACAGTGACAGTAATTGCATTTTAGCAAAAGTAACCATTATAGTAATTTTCTTCAGGAAAGAGATGTCTAACTAACTTAAGTAGCTTGTTCCTTCTTAACACATTAACTCTGGCAAATTTAACATTTAAAAAAATTTAAAGGGTTCACAGACACAACAATATGCAATAACTATATTTGTAAAGTGTTTTTCATTCTCTGCATCATGTGGTGTTTCAGAATGTTACATGCTAATAAGAACAAACCACATAAAACAGAGCACCAATAAAACTACAGAGAAAAGCTGCAATACCACTATTTCCAAGTGTCCAGGCAAATTCTGTCTTTGAAGTAATGAGTTTCAGAACATTTTGTGACATGCATCCACCAAGATGGGATATCAGCTCTGAAACAACCATGATAAAGCATGCTGGGAGAGCAAAGTAAAATAATGGTAGTTCATGTCATGTCATTGAAAGATGTAAGCTAAAATGAAAGACAAAGAAAAGCATTCAGATGGCAAAAAATATGGATCTATAAAAGATATAGTGACATGACATATAGGGACAGCCATTTTTGTGACAGACCACAGGTTGAATTCCAATAATATTAATCAGATATTAATGAAACAACATCATCATTTAACATCATGGATTGCCTCTGGGCAACACATGAATACTAATTGGAAACTAACTCACTAAAAAGTATGGGTTGTGGCATACACTGAGATAAACTCTGCTTATTGCATTATGGACACATTACTGGTACAATTTCCAGGACACTTGTATGAAGGCAACAATATTATCACTACATATTACCTTTTCTGATAATGTATGTTTTACCCGATGTTAAAATCAGAGTGTATTTAATTATAGAATTGTAGGCAAGTAGACTATGAGGGGGAGGGCTGGAAGGGACCTCCAGAGGTCATCTAGTCAAATCCCTGCCTCGAGCAGGATCCTTCCTATCGAAACCATCCTATACAATCCAAAATCTAAACTCTACACTAGACTACTGTCAACCCTGACACAACACAGATGTAACACACTAACCTACCACAGGTAAAACAGGGAAAACATGGCAGCCAATGTCCTGCTTCTATGAAAGGTTGTCACTATATGCTTAGATCCTGGGTAGAGGGCCATGCCCCCAATACAGGAGAAGGCAAAAATTCCTTCCTGCCCCCAGATATGGTGATGATCAGTCTGACCCTGAATGGAGGAGCAGGACTCCCTGGCCAGATACCTTCAGCTTTGAACCCATCAGGAGCATTGGCATACCCCAGTCAAAATCCCCCGCTTGCCTGTAGCCAACACCCAATGCCTCTGAGGGAGGCTTAAAACCACTCTGAGACGTAGCAGAAAGGGCGATGGAGGTAACCAGCAAAGCCCAGAATCATAGGAAATACCCATAGCAGAATGTAGGCATAGCTATGCCTAGATCACCCCAGCCAGTGGCTGTCCAACCTCTTCTTGAACACCTCCAGTGATGGGAAGTTGACAAAATCCCTAAGCAGTCTATACCACTTCCTCACTATTCTAACAGTGAAACAGTTTTTCCAGATATCCAACCTAAATTAACTTTGCTGCAACTTCAGAACATTAGTCTACGTCCCTCCTCTCTGCAGCAAGAGAGAAAAGGTGATTTCCTTCTTCTTTATGGCTGCCCTTCAAGTATTTAATGACTGCTATCATGCCTCCTTTTAAGCGCCTTTTCTGCAAGCTGAACATGCCTATCTCCTTCAGCCTCTTCTTGTATGACTTGCTTTCCAAGACCTTTATCATTTTGTTGCCTGTCTTTGGACCCTCTCTAACTTCTCCATGTACTTTTTAAAATGTGGTGTTCAGAACTACACACAGTACCCCAAATGAGTACTCCTAACCAGTGCCGAGTAGAGAGGCACTATCATCTCCCATGTCTTGCACTTAATGCTTCTATTGATGCCTCCCAAAACTGCATTTGCCTTTTGTGTGGCTATATCACACTGGAGACTCATATTGAGTCTGTGATCTACCAAGACTCCCAAGTCTTCTTCCATAGTATTGCCAATACAGCCATGTGTCACTCATTTTATATTTGTGTCTTGATTATTCCTTCCAAGGTATAGCATGTTGCATTTGTCCGCATTGGACTTCATCCTGTTAGCTCTAACCCAACTTTCTAATCTATCAAGATCCTTCTGAATTGTACTCGTATCTTCCAACATGTTCACAGTCCTTTCCAGTTTTGTGTCATCTACAAACTTGCTCATGGAGCTTTCTATGCAGCATCCCAATAATTAATAAACATATTGAACAGCACTGGACCCAGGACAGACCCTTTTGTGACTTCACTAGAAACCTCCTGCCATTCTGACATGGACCTGTTAATAACTACGCTTTGCTTGTGGCTACTGAGTCAGTTATTTTTCCACCTTATAGTAGTTTTTTTCAGCCCACATTGCTCCAAAATGTTTATGAGCAGGTCATGCAGGACCTTGTCAAAAGCCTGAAGTCCAGATACTCTATATCCATAGTATTCCCTTCATCCACCTAAACAGTTACTTTGTCAAAGAAGGAGATCAAGTTCCTTTGACACAATTTGTTTTTCATAAATCCATGCTGGCTTCTTGTGGTCAGCCTCTCCTCCTCTAGATACTTGCAAATGGCCTTCCTTAGTATATACTCCAGTAACTTACAGGTATTGAGGTGAGGCTAATCCATCTGTAGTTACCTGGGTCCTCCTTTTTGCATTTTTTAAAGAGGGGCACTACACTGGCTCTTTTCCAGTCCTCTGGTACCTGGCCCATCTCCCGTAACTTCATGAAGATCATTGCCAAGGGCTCCAAGATCTCCGCTGACAGTTCCTTCAGGACCCTGGGATTAAGTTCAACGGGCCCTGCTGACTTCAATTTATTTAGACCCAACAAAAGCTCTCTGAGCGTCTGTTTTGTTATCTCCTCCCTCAGCTTGCCCCCTTCCTTATCCAGATAATCCTTATTAGGTGTCTGGCTACAGCTTAATTTTTTTGTAAAGGCTGAGACAAAGTTCCTGTTGAGTAGATCCACCTTCTTTGTATTTTCTGTTAGGCATTCCAACATGACCTGTTAGCAGAGGACCCAAAATAATTTAAAACACATTATTCTAGTTAAAGAATCCATAAAATTAATTCAAAAAACATTTTTAAAGAAAAACATTTACACTATATGATACCTTGTATTTTCATTTCATACACATAAAAAGCTATGGTATATGTGATTATTATTATGTATTACTGCTAAATATGGCTTTGTCTATATGGAATCATAGGGGTGAAAGAGACCTCAAGGTTCCCTTAGTCCAACTTCTAATGCAGGATTAACTATTCCTGAAGCATGCCAGATTGATTCTGTTCTGACTCTTTTTTAAAATCTGCCATTAAGGAAATTCCATAGTTTTCCTATGAAACTTGTTCCACTGTCCTACTGTTGTTACAGTTTCTAAGGGGGTTTTTTTCCCCTGTAATTTGAAAGACCTGCTTCATTCAGGTATTCAGCATAATTCAGGTTGCTTCATTTTATTTATAATAGAGTATAGTTGTTGACAATTGAATATGAGATTCAGAAGGAAACCTAGACATTTGAATTTTCTTTGAACTACACCACTTTTACATTAGATTAAATCAGCTGGTGCTACTCTTGTGTGCCATGAAAGAGTGCCCCTAAGTCTCTAGGTGGGTCTGAAGCAGAGCTGAATAAAAGTCTATCTTTCTGTATTGTAAAAAGGTTTTATATTTTTTAATCTGTTGTTTTGCTCTGGTTCAGAATAAAAACTATCATTCTAGAAACCTGTCTTGAAACAGAAATTTTGGAATTTCAGAATTTTGTTTCATAATTTAGACTTTTAATTTTGTATTTTTTTTGTTTTGTTTATTAGAGTCTGGTTAAGATGCAAGTCCTTCACTACCATATCAGATACATTGAGCTAGAAAAATTTGTTGAGTAGTGCTAAGTAGTGGCCATCCTTAATGACTACAACTTCCTAAACCTGCAGCCAGGCCTGAATGCTGGATAGAGCCTATAGATTGATTTGATATGTGGGTCCAGGCCTCTGTGGTAAATCCAGCCTCAACCTTGGTTCAAGGGTGTGTTGGGTCTGACCCCACACGCTGGCTCAGAGCCACATGTCAGGTTGGACCCAACCATTTTCATGGAAGATGCCTATGCATGATTTCTGTTATTGTGGCAAAGCTACTATGCATCAGCTTCCACACAGTTTTTGACAGAACAGGACCTTGATCCAACAGCAAGGAGGCCAAGACAATTGGAGATCTCATTCCACTGCAACCTTCATCTGTCTCCAAAGCTGTTAAAATTCTAACATCTTCTTCCACCTGCTCCATTGTTGACGACTTGTAGACCCATGGCTGGGGACCAGACAGTCTTATCATAGTGGTGACCTATACTCACCATGTCACAGCACTGACAGAATATATGTGACTTGTCAGGAAGGAGAGCATTGCCATCTGCTGTCCCTACCAGAACCTGGTGATGCTTGGTCCGTGGCTGCTTATTTGTCAGGACAGAGGTGGGGAGGGGGAGAGGGAGGACGGCAGGGAAAGGAGAAGGGAGCGAGTGGAGCAGGGAGCGAGTGGGGGTGCTCACAGTGGGAAGTAGGGATGCTGCACAAGCAGCTGCTCCAGGTTCCTGGGCCAACTGTGGCAAGCAGCCAGTAGGATTCACTGGGGTCCACAGAGCCCCGGCTTGGCCTGTTGCCAGTGGCGGGTGCACATATACAACGAACTGGACCAGAGTTCCGCAGACCCTGGTGCAGCATTCTGGCTGCCTGCCACAGCTGGCTTGGGACCCTGGTGCAGCTGTTTCTGCAGCATCCCTGCTTGGGGATGGCCCAAAACCACAGCTTAATTACCCTGATTAAACCTGGGGAAATTGTTAATCTACACTTAATACCATATAGATTCATGACTTCCCCAGCCTTAATCAGGGTAAATAAGCCATAGTTTTGGGCCTTCTGGGAGGGGCTGGACTGCTGGGACCCCTCAGTTAATCAGAGGCATGGGAGGATCCTGCTGTGCTCAGCCCATGAAAATGGAAGCCAGCCTCAGGCTCTGCCCATGAAATTGGCTGGTTGCATTCTCAAGTGCAGTAGACCCCTAAATACAAGACAGTAGTTACTCAGTCAAAGGAAACACTGTGCTTCCCCCATCATCTTTAATTCAAGTTGTTAACTTGTGTAGAAACTAGCAACTGCTTTATCTTCTTTAGAATCTTATCTCTTGTTAGTTAATTCTTTTTCTTCCAACTTAAAATAGGACTATGATATTCAAGTTGCATTCTCTAACTTACCATCTGTGCTTCTTTCACATTGAGTCGGTAGATCTTCATGCTGATATACCTTGCATATTGAGGAGGCATACAGAGGGCTGTAGTAGGAAAAAAGCAACACAAAGAAAGGTATAGTGTGTATCTACTCTAACATAATCGGTCCTGTTTATTCTTCTTGCTCCTTGTCAAGAAAAATTAAATCATACTCCCTCTACTTTTAAAATTATAGAGAAATAAGGCTGGAAGGGACCTCCAGAGCTCATCTAGTCCAACTCCCTGCCAGATCACCTCTGTCCAAACTATCCCACGCTGTCCAACCCCTTAGCCAATAGGCACAGTCAACCTTGACACAACCACAAGACATAACTTTCCACAGGTAAAGAAGGAAAAACTACTGAAAAAGAGAAAATATGAAGGCTATAATTTACCCACATTATTCCTCTTCGGTCCCTGTATTTTACACTTGGAACCTATTTAGGACCTCATTCCATGCCTCTTCATTTAAAGAAAATATATATAGCATCTTATGGGGGGGGGGGGAAGAGGGAGGCAGTATTTGTTCCCTCCCAAACGGCCTTTTCAGCAACAATATGCAGCTCTCTAGATACCTCAAGTTAGTTTTCTGTTGTAAATATACAATTGGGAACTGTTCAAAAATCCCAATTTAGTTTTTATTATTGAAAATGGTTGTTGGGTCATGAAGTGCTATTGAAGGGATAGCCAGACTTTCAGAATAGTGAGAATGGAGGAGAAATCCAGATAGTTTAGATCAAGCAGAACAAAATAAGCTGTATTTTGTTCTGCCTGGCCTTAGTAGGGTTACCATATGTCCAGGTTTTCCTGAACATGTCCTCTTTTTAGATCCTCCAACCTTAGTCCAGGCAGTTTTTTAAAATACAATCCAAATGTGCAGGATTTTGCTCTGCTCCTGGCTTGCCCCAGCAAGGAACTGCTTGAGGCTGGGGGCAGGGCAATTGGAGGCAGGGTGCATACACAGGTGGCCGGCGTGTAGACAGGCAGGGGGTGGAAGCAGCCTGGCAGCTGGATGCAAGTAAGTCTGTGTGGGGCAGGGTGGTGTGTGTGTGTGTGTGTGTGTGTGTGTGTGTGTGTGTGTGTGTGTGTGTGTGTGTGTGTGTGTGTGTGTGGGCAGGGGGGTGGTTCAGAGCTGCAGCTGCAGCAAGGCGGGGGAGGTGTATGCCCTGGATGCATGCTCCTCCAGTGGGGAAGGGGGCAGCAGGTAGGAAGGGAGCAGGCTGGCCTGGCAGCACTGGGGCTAGTGCCTGTGTTCACACAGGCAGGGCTGGCAGGAGCAGGGGATTATGGGTTGGGAGTAAGGGGCATCAGCAGGGCAGGGCTGCGGGGGATGTGGCTTCTGAGTGAGGGGCACTGGGAGGTGATGGGGGGGTTGTGGCTTGGGAGTGAGGGGCAACAGAATGGGCAGGGGCAGGGCACTGTCATGTCACTGCCCCCCCAGTCATATACCGTTCCTCCCCCCACACAACAGATGTCCTCTTTTTTGGAACTGGAAATATGGTAACCCTGCTTTAAAATACCACCACATATGTTCTGAGGAGAACACTTGTGATGCTCACCTGACCAGCCTAAAATCTGCCTTTATACAACAAGGAAACTCCAGTAGAGAAATAGACTACATTTGAAAGAGCTATCCAAATACCCTGCAGTGACCTGCTACAAAACAAAAAAGAAAACCCTCCATGACTGTACAACCCTGGTGGTCACCTACCATCCCACAAAGTTCAGAAGAATTAGCAACCTACAGCCTATACTCAACAAAGATCAGACCTTGAGAGAAATATTCCCAACTTTCAAACAGCCCCTTAACCTTGTCCAGCTCATCATTAGAAGAAGATCTCCATGGCCCAAGAGACATCATGTGGGACATAGTCTTGCCTTAGCAAGAAATGCTTAACTTGTAAGCACATTTCTGCTGCCTCTACTGTCAAGAACCCCTATAACAAAACCATCAGAATCCATGGTTCCTACACGTGCCTTTCCCAAAATGTGATACAGCTGACCCAATTCACCCAGTGCCCTCAAGGCAACTATGTGGCTGAAACTAAATAGCAACTATGTACCAGAATGAAGAGACTGATAAAAATATATTTCACAGAAAAAAAACATAAAGGATGGAGGCATATGTGTTCCAGTAGAAGCATATTTCTCACAGAATAGCCACCCCCTCTCTGACTTAACTTATCATCATAGTCAAAGGAATTCTACCTAACACCTTTAAAAGGAAAACTTAAGAACAAAATTCATAAGCTGGCTGGACACTAAGAACCAAAGACTAAACATTGATCCTGGTTTTATGACATATTCTATTTTACCTGACTCTGGAATTCGTACCACACATGAAAGATGAGAATGATCCTCCTTCCTTTTGATGGGCCTTGATCTCCCAATAATCAGCTTCATTTCTTCTGCTAATTGTGTGTCTGCTACCCCAGGGAAATTCTCTCTCCTTCCCACTGCTGCTCTTTCTTATGCTGTGCCTGGCTCCTTGTGATCCAGAGGAAGAATGTCCTGCATTCAAAAGCATGTCTAACTGTATCCAAACTACATAGTTAATCCAATACAAGATATTACCCTAAGAAATCCTTGCCTCTCACATAATTTCTAGACCATCACTGCTACGACATCACTCCTACACTATCTAAAACAATCACAATTTTTTTAATTAAGGGCAATACTCTAATTGAGTGGCAAAGAAAAAGTGTACAACCTAGTGCTATTGATTTAATAGTACATAATTAAAGTCTTCCTGTCACAGGGCACTATTGGAATTGGCACCTCCTTGCTCTCAGATCCTAAATTTTTCCCCACCACTGTGTCTCTCTCCTGCCATGCCTTAATGATTCTACAGGAGGCTGAAGAAAAGCTATACCTCAGAATGACTGATCAGATGTGTTGCATATGGTGCCTACTCCGCCCAGGCCTCTTTCACCCTTATACCCTCTCTCACCTGTTGAGAGGTCCATCTCTCACCTGTTGGTCTTAATGATATTGGCCATCGTAGAGAGAGTATAAATCCATCACTCTCTGCTGGACACTTACAGTAAGTCACAATCAGAATTAGGTCACAGTTCTTATTAGTTCATTTGCATGCAACTAAAATTGTGTAAACGGGGAAAATAAACAAAATGATCTTGGGTGTGCGAACTTGTATTCTTAATAGCACTTCTGTTTAGAAGTGTTTAGAAGTGTTATCTCAGCGGACCCTCGTTACTCTGTCTCCCGATCTCTGAGGTGGTCTCCCTCCAAATTGCTGCCCTGAGTAGGGCCTTCTCCTTCCCCTCTTTCCTCGGGCCACAAACTGTTGTCTTAGTACAGGATGCTTTTCTCTTTATTCTGCCACCTTGTCCCTGAAATCTCAGGCTGTGTGCCATAGAGGACTCTCCAGCCCATCGAGTTCATATTCCCTGCTGCTTGAACGAGCAGATGGCAGGTGGCATTATCAGCAGCAGCTCAGTAAGCCACGGCCACTGCCTCAGTCAGACAAGTCTCCATGTCCTACCCTGCTACTAAGCAGGGCTATCAGCCTCCTTAAAGTAGATAGTTCACCCCTTCAGCATCCGATTCACAATACTACTCACAGTTTCTTCTAACTTCTGTTTTTCTGTTGTCTCTTGCAGGTCCCTGGCTGCTCCAGATCTCCTTTTTTTGTGACGAGAGTCCCGTGTCCACTTCCAGTTTGCTTCAGAAGCTTCAGTGATACTCCCAGTCCAGATTGGCCCACACCTCCATGCTGGCACCCACTAAATCTTCACTTCCCAGCTCACTCTCCTTTCTCCTTGCTTACAGGAGCTCCGACCTTCACGTTCAGCATGGAACTCCATACTCCTTTTGAATTTCCTCCCCCATCCTAGTCTTAGCAAATGCGAGTCTTAAAGGGGTCATGTCTGCCACAGTGAAGTCCCACCATGGCATTTCCAGTCCCAGCTCATCAGGAAGGATAAGCTTGAGACCCAATTCCCTGCTATACTTCCTCAGCACAGAATAGTGAAAAAATCAAATTTTGAAGAGTCCACTCATTACAAAGAGCTGAAGATGAAAATATTATCAGTCGCTGCAAAGCAGGAGCATTCTTTAAACTAAGGAAGAAATCCTCAAACCAGAGAAGGGGGATATATTCTTACAGCTAGCTGAAGTTGTCTCAGAAACTAAAAGGTAAGATAATATAATGAGGTATTATCGGAGACCTTCAGGAGGTGAATGAATGCCCTGTGAAGTAACTGCTAAAGAAGGGAGTTACTAGTACAGCAAAAGTGTTGTGTGGTCTGATTTAGATCTCTAACAGAGGTATAAACCAAAGCCATTCCATTAACTTCCATTACTCTGCATTTACATCAGTATAATAAATGAGATCTGAATGTGCTTTTTGGTGTGTAATTTGGGAAGAATGATTTGCTCTTAATTCTAGTACTATTAACCTCCTTGAAAGACACAGACAAAACGTTGGTGAAATCTAAAGCCTTAAATCTAAAATTGAATGTCTGAGTTACCCTCTACTGGACTATTACAGTTGTGAAGAAAAGGGATCAGATAATGAGGGTAAGCTGTCAATTGGAGATGGTGACAAGCATAATTAATCTAACCCCGTAGCTATTCTGAATTATGTTGTTACACACTGATAACATATTGCTATTTAACACTGATAACATATTACTATTTAATGTAGAAGATAAAAGCAGGAAAATAAGCAGAAGCTGTGAGACTTCATAGGAAGAAAAATGTATTTTAGTAAACTTAGAATTGTGGATGAAAGAAAAGTATTCTGGGTAGCTTGAATTTGGGTAGAAAGGATTTGAGACTACACTTAAGAGAAATGGTTGGAGAAGAACTGGTAATAAAGAAGGTGACTAGTAACCAGTGGCCCAATACTGAACTCCAACTAAGGTTTGCTTGGGATAGGGGAGTTATAAGATAGTGTGGTGGAGCACCATCAAGGTACTCACCACTTAGTGGGCTGTAGCAGATGATGGATGAGCCTGCAGGGTAAGCAGCAGAGAGACCTCCACCCAGTAGCCATTTTAAGGGGGAAGGTGTGTGGCAGTGCACCTTTGGGTGCCTGTCACTTTAAGTCTGAGAGCAGGCAGCCAGCAGATGCGGGCCAGCCCTGATGAGGTGGCCATTTTAAGATCCAGGCTCTCCGGATGGAGGCAGTAGTCTGCTGCAAGCAGCCAGGGAGCAACAACACCCAGCTGAGCTGCTGCTCACAACACTGTGGAAGTAAAGGAGGAACTATGGAAATGGTAGGAGGTTCCTAGGGGCCCAGTGAGGTCTCAAGCCCCAGAAAGAAGGCTTGGGCCTAGTTAGAGCAAAGCCAAGCCTAGGCATGGGGCTACCAGCTTGTGGGCCTACAACGGGGCCAGGCAAGCCCCTGAATAGAGCTGGCAGGGATGAGGCCTAGGGCTCAGGTTGAGAGAAGAGTTGAACTCAGTTGAGAGAAGAGTTGCTCCATTAATATCTTTGGGGCTCTAAGCAAGCCCTGGGGGAGAGGGCCATATGGTGGGGCCCAGAAGGGGATCCCTGTTGTCCACAGAGGGCAGCAGCTAGTCTAGCTAGGGTAATTCTCTGATCGCTCAACTAGTCAAAGTAAGGGGGCCAGGGTCAAAGGGCAATTGAGCCCACAAGGGCCAGGCCAGGGCTGCAGAAAGCCATCTGGCATCCCGACTGGCCTGGAGGTGGGGCCAGGGCTTCAAACAGGCTGAAGGTCCTCTTGAGGGGGAGGACATCACAGGTGAAAAAGGGTAGGAGTCAGTCAGCATGCACACTGCTATGAAGGTGGCAGCCAGAAGAAGGCTGCAATAGAAGGCCCAGGAGAGAGAGCAGCCCAGAAACAACACATAACCCAGCAGGGATAAGACCAGAGCAGATAGGCCTACATTGGTCCTGTGCATGACCAGAAGCTGCATCCTGCTGAGGAAGGGTGGTCTGGTGAGGCTGTCCATGGTGGGACAGTCCCTCAGAAATGCCAGGTCAGTTACCTCCCTGGTGAAAGGCAAGTAGGGGCGCCTGATAACCCCAGCCCCCACCATCCAGTGGGTCATTAAGATTGGAGGGTAGTGGGGCCAGGCATGCCGAGAGAGAGGCACCTGAGCCCAGTGTGAGTAGTAGGGCTAGGCATGCCTAGGGAAAGGCACCTGGGCCCAGTGTGAGTAGTGGGGGCCAGGTACGCTTGGTAAGAAGCACCTGAGTCCCATGTGGGGCCATAAGACCCCAGTGGCCCTAGGCAGAAGGGACCGTAGTAGTGAGGCCCCAGAGAAGGGGCGGTGAGTGGAAGGCCTTTGGGTGAGGGCATGAGTGTAAGCCTCAGAAGGCGGCAGTGAGGCCACGGTTGATCTTTGGATGCGTGAGGCCGTAGTTGGACCTGAGGCCAAGTGGTGCCGTTCAATGGGAGTCATGGGGAAGGAGCGAGTGGTTGGCCCCAATGAGGGGGCTAGAGTGATGAGGTACCCGAATAGGGGCTTGGGTCAGAGCTCGGCTCAGGGCAAGACATACTGGCTGGTCACCATTCAGATGAGGGTCACAAGAGGGCCCAAGAGATTGTGTGCCAGCCAGCCAAGGAGCGTGAGAGGCCAGCCTGATGGCCTATGCAGTTGCTCAAGGGAGCAGGGCAGGTTGGGTGTGACCCAGTGAGGGGCAGCATGCAAGAAGCCCTGTGAGAGAGTGGGGTGGTATGAAAGAGGCCCAATGGGGTAGAATGAAAGAGCGGATGCATGAAGCTAGCAAGGGGCTGAGTTTGACCCAACCACAAGCCAGAGTAAAGAACAACTCAAGGATGCCATCTGCAAGGCATGGGACATGACAAGGAAAGGTCAGAGTCATGTACAGCATCCTCTGGCATCAGGGAAGTAAAACAGGTAGCCTCCCACATTTTTTACAACTCAAGCATAGCAACAAGGCATGGCAGAAGAGACTGGGCAGACTGCCCTAGACAGGTGGGCAGACCAGTACTGTGACCAGGCCCCAGGAGTTGCCCCCTGTCACAGATAGCAAGGTGTCATTAATGCCTCCTTTTGAATCTTTTGACTAGCTTGGCATTGTAACAACCCCTTGGAGTGGATTACTGCATTTAGACCCCTGCTACATGTTACATATATTATGCAATTAACTGGTTAATCATGCAATAAATGTAGATCAGCCACAAGTGCAAAATAAGACCAGCCACAAGTGTAATGTAATTATCACATAATAAAAATAAATATCCAGCTATAAAGAGAGCCAATCAGCTATAAAGTTAGTGCTTGAAAATATGTAACAACTTTACAGCTAGTTTCTATCCATCTTTAATTTTAGTGTTTAACAGGTCCCTTTTATGCATGAACTACCAGTGACCTGCAAATACCATTCTAGAATCCAGGAACTGTGGGAGCTTAGGGACAACCTTCCTGTGCAAAGAGGGCTAGAAAGGAACAGCAGCTACTAAAACAGCTCTGTGCTACCAAGGTTTCCCTCTTAAATCACTTTGTTTTGTGTGCCAGATTTAAGGTAGCAGAGGATCTGACTTCAAGACACCTGAACCAGAACAAACTACAGCATCATTGTCAATGATGTAATGATCTTTTTGAACTCCTTGCCAATTTTCCCAACCTCCAGCCCTGCCCCTCTATTACCTTCTTATCAGTCCCTCCCTGCTCTTTTTCAGTTCTTCCAGCACTTTTAAGTATACTTGCTAAACACCAGGCTGGCCATTTGAATAAGTCTGCATTTTGGTCAGGATTTTCACTTCAGAAAGCAATTTTTGTGTGTAAGAGAAAATTGTTCTTTTTTAATATAGCAGGCACCAGCCTCCTAAAAGATGGTGGCATGATGGATATGGTTCTAAAGGCATCTGGGAGAAGGCTACTGCTTTGCAAGATTCATAAATATGCCTGGATTCTTTCTATTGTGAAACTGTCAGTAATGCATAGCAAATGACAAATAAGTGGCATAGCATGAATATACAGTTGAAAAAAATGTCATTGTTTACCAAAGTTGTTATACATTTGACTTTAGGTTTCATTAAACCTGCATTCGTAAACTAAGGTTAATTGAATATTTAAATTCCCCCACTGTTTATAAGTGGGATGTGAAGGGGTTTTCCTTACCTGCTATTTTCATTGTTCCAACTCTGCTACATCAGGCAGGATGATTCTGTACAATTCCTCCATGCTAGCAAGCATAGAATGAAATATCCATCTTTCTACTTTTCAGCCTACTTGCCATAAAAGTTGTTGTTTAAATCACTCAATAATGTAACCAAACATTCTAGCTTTAATCATAACAAGGCTTTTAAACCATAATAGGCTGGGAAACCTAGGTTAGTATTGAACAATTATTCTCAGCCAGGGTGCTGGAGCAGCCAGAGGTGCCCTAAGCTCTATTGAAGAGTGTTATGAGATGTGAGGAGATAAGAGGTAAGTACAAGCTTAGGCTCAGCCCCTTCCTGGCCACACTCCACTCCCAATCCTCGGCTCCTTTGCAAAGAGGTAAGCACTGAAATAAATACCATATTTACTTGAATGCAAGACAAGATTTTTCACCGCTATCAGCATAAAGGAAAAAGCCCCTTGTCTTACATTTGCATAGAAGGAAACCTCATTAAATATGCTGTCTAGTATTACACTGCTGCCAAAAGTAGCATATGCTCAGTAATGGAAACCAACTAGAAAGTTGACTCGATGCAGCCAACACTAAGCATAACTATAAGACACATGACCCATACTGAGCAAACATGATGATTTTTTTAAAATAACATTTTATTTCCAGGACCAAATCAGTTCTGAATTAAGTTCCAAATTTTGACTGAGCAGAGCTCAATCATTCAAGTGTGTAGAGTGCTACCTCTGGCCAAGTAGTCTAACTCCCAGACTTACCAGTCTGGGGCTTCAGATACTCCCAAATCCATGGCAGGCATTCCTATAAGCCCCGAGCCCAGAGGCCTTGGGGTTCAAATGCCCTCTGGTCTCACTTGACCCTAGCCAAAAGACCAAAGAAGCAAGCTAGGGAGAAAACCCAAAATCAATAAACCATAAATTGTGTAGCTAATTGATAAGAGTCTACCATGAGGATAGGCTAGTGCAGCCCACCTGAGTAAGACATATGATACCCATTGAGCACAGTCCCTCTAAATGCCAACTCTTTCAAATCATGGTAAGCCACTATAGTGAATACATTTTGCTTTCCTCTTCATTCCTGCACCTGAGCTGCAACTTTCTTTCCCATTTCCAATAATTGCCATTTCTTCACCAGCCTTAAATGTCTGGCAAACATCACCAAACAGGGCCACAAACAGTTACCAGAATGCTTCTCACACCCTCTCTTTCAGCCTGTCGCATATAATTAGTATGACCCTGTCCTGGGGGAAAATAGGGGAAAGAACCCCAAACAATAAACGGGGATCCCCTGGGGCAGGGAGCACATGACGGAAAGGAAAGAGATATAAAAATAACTCAAAGGGATCACTTACCAACAGCAACAGGTCCCGCAATGCAGCTGGAGGGAGAGAGGAAATCCATGTGGATCATAAGCCACACTTTTATCCAGCTGAAACTGGCTGGTGACGTCACTGGCAGTCACTGGCTGGTGGAGATAAGAGGAACTGCCGGGGAAGATAGCAGGGAGAGTGGAGCAGAGACGGGGAGGTCTCTGCAACCAGGCACTGCCTGGAATGACTGGAGGGTGAGAGAGCCGGCAGGGGCTCTCTGCTACAACGAGGGACAAAGCATCAAAGAAACAGAGGAGCCAGAAGAGGCTCCCTGCACTGACAGAGGCAGGGTTGAGGGAGGGATGACAGAGCTGAAGGAGGCTCTCCTCACTGACAGAGGTAGGAGCGCCGGAGGAGCTCAGAAGGCAAGGGAGGTTTCCCCCCGGCTGGAGACAGAATGGGGCAGCAAGGGAAACTGAGGTACAGCCCAGCCAGAGGCTGGGTGCCATTCCACAGCCCAAGGAGTGGCTGGATACATAGGGAGATCAGGATAACGGGAACAGGGTGCTCCCTACAGGGAAGAAGGACAACAACAGCCCGTGTCATACAGGGTGGAGGGAGAGCTGTAATGACCCGACGTGAAGGGCCACGGTCTACACTGACCCAATGAGCCAAACCTCAGCAGGGTCAGGGGGTGTGAAGGGTTGACAGTCGCCCTAACATAAGAGTAGAGGAAAAGGACCAGTCAGGGCCTCACATGCTAGGTTTTCATTAGTCTTTCTTTTCTTTAGTTTTCCCCCTTTCAGAGGGGTTGAAAGACAGGGTGAGGTGGTATATATAGTAGGACATTATGCTGTATTTTTCTTTGAGTCTCCATCTTTGGTGGGAGTGTAGGATGAATTTTGGAGTCCCGGGTAGGGACTGTCCAAGCCAGGAGGGCACAATTTTCCATAGCCCTACTTCTGCTTGAGTTAGTCGCTTTGGGAGGTGGGTCCTAGAGTGAGGTGAGGGACATGTGAGCTAACGGGTCCCAGGGAAGACAAACATCATCAGGGATATGGCCAAGAAGATCTGATGACCCGCCAGAGGTTGGCATGAGGTTGGGGTGTAGGGGAGGTGGAGCCCCATGGACTACCGCCAGGCGGTCGCTGCGCTGCAGCCGAACCCTGGGTGGCTGGCCCCCCCCACTGGTGTAACGTTCAAAGTCATGGAAGGAGAGATTGGGGGAAGTCACTCAGGGGATAGACGTCAACCCACGGCCCTACAGAAGATCACAGGATGCCCTCTATTGGCCGCCTGGACCAAGGCTGCACGAGACTGGATGGTCAAGGCCCAGCGGGTACAGACCCCACCCTCCATGAGGTGAAGCTGGACTAGGGTGCCCTGAGCCTTATCTTCATATAAAGTTTTGGAGGATCCCAGGACTCGTGGCAAGAACACTTGGTTCCAGTCATGAGCGGGGGGCTAATTAGCACACGGATCCTTTGTGGGTTGTATCTGGAGTACACACGTATACTGAGCAGTGCTGAGCTGTAGGGTGAAAATGGTTTGAAATGCTGTTGGCTCCATTGGGCCCAGCCCAATGAACCATATGGTAAGTCATGAACCTTTTGGCTTTAGACTAACTTCATACATAGTTTGCACTATATTTAAGTAGGTATAAAAGTACTACTTAAAAGTGCATTTATGAAGTACAGTAAAAGCTGTGTTAACCAGCACTTTATTAGCCACAAAACTCTATTAACTGGCATCTGAGCAATGCGGCAAAAGCAAAACCAGAATTACCATTTCTGGGGGACTTCCCATTTCACCACTATGAGCTGAGTTTTTCTTCACCACTTTTTTGGCCCATGGCAAAGTAGCCTGCATGGGAAAAAGCAGCCTGTGCGGGGCCCCCCTCCCTGTCCCCCAGCACACTGATGCTGGGGAGTGTACCAGACGGTGCACATTTGATTAATCGGAATATTTGATTAACCAGCATCCCCCATTTCCGGGGGATGCCAGATAACAGAGCTTTTACTGTACCTGTTTCAAAAAAAGCAAAATGCATCAGTTCTGGATTAACTAAGTCTATGGGTTCTATATATAAACTATATATATGCTTATTTCAAGGTCAGTGTTTTCAAATTTGTCCCTCACTTCCATATGCTTCAGGGAGAGCAGGGGCTGACAGTAAGGAGGTGGAGAAGGGGCTGCAGGGGAAGAAGTTGGTTGGGGGGAGGGAGGCACAGGGCAAGGTGGCTACCTGATTCCCTCCCCCAACATTTATTTTCCTTGCTCTAACAGTGGGAGGGGGGCAAATTCAAGACAAACCTCCAATAATTAGGTTCTATACTTGGAAAATTAAAACAAATATATAATTTTTCCATACATAGAATCTAATTATTGGGGGTTATCTTATATTCAGGGTTGCCTTATATTTGAATAAATACAGTAAGTCTTTTAAATATAGTGCTACTTGATTACAAGAGTTATTGAGGGGTGCCTCAAGTCTAAAAAGATTGAAAAATACTGGTGGAGAAAAATATAGTTTCATAGTTGCTAGGGTTAGAAGGGACCTGAGCAGATCATCAAGTCTGACCCCCTGCCATGGCAGGAGAGAGAGTACTGGGGTCATAGATTCATAGATTCATAGATGTTAGGGTCGGAAGGGACCTCAATAGATCATCGAGTCCGACCCCCTGCATAAGCAGGAAAGAGTGCTGGGTCTAGATGACCCCAGCTAGATACTCATCTAACCTTCTCTTGAAGACCCCCAGGGTAGGGGAGAGCACCACCTCCCTTGGGAGCCCGTTCCAGACCTTGGCCACTCGAACTGTGAAGAAGTTCTTCCTAATGTCCAGTCTAAATCTGCTCTCTGCTAGCTTGTGGCCATTGTTTCTTGTAACCCCCGGGGGCGCCTTGGTGAATAAATACTCACCAATTCCCTTCTGTGCCCCCGTGATGAACTTACAGGCAGCCACAAGGTCGCCTCTCAACCTTCTCTTGCGGAGGCTGAAAAGGTCCAGTTTCTCTAGTCTCTCCTCGTAGGGCTTGGTCTGCAGGCCCTTAACCATACGAGTGGCCCTTCTCTGGACCCTCTCCAGGTTATCCGCATCCTTCTTGAAGTGTGGCGCCCAGAATTGCACGCAGTACTCCAACTGCGGTCTGACCAGCGCCCGATAGAGGGGAAGTATCACCTCCTTGGACCTATTCGTCATGCATCTGCTGATGCACGATAAAGTGCCATTGGCTTTTTTGATGGCTTCGTCACACTGCCAGCTCATGTTCATCTTGGAGTCCACTAGGACTCCAAGATCCCTTTCCACCTCTGTGCCACCCAGCAGGTCATTCCCTAGGCTGTAGGTGTGCTGGACATTTTTCCTCCCTAGGTGCAGCACTTTGCATTTCTCCTTGTTGAACTGCATCCTGTTGTTTTCTGCCCACTTGTCTAACCTATCCAGGTCTGCCTGCAGCTGTTCCCTGCCCTCCAGCGTGTCCACTTCTCCCCATAGCTTTGTGTCATCTGCAAACTTGGACAGAGTACATTTGACTCCCTCGTCCAAGTCGCTGATGAAGACATTAAAGAGTATCGGTCCAAGGATCGAGCCCTACGGGACTCCACTGCCCACACCCTTCCAGGTCGAGACCGACCCATCTACCACGACTCTCTGGGTGCGAACCTCCAGCCAATTCGCCACCCACCGGACTGTGTAGTCATCCACGTCACAGCCTCTTAACTTGTTCACCAGTATGGGGTGGGATACCGTATCGAAGGCCTTCCTGAAGTCTAAGTATACGACATCCACCCCTCCTCCTGTGTCCAGGCGTTTCGTAACCTGGTCATAGAAAGAGACTAGATTGGTCAGGCACGATCTGCCCACCACAAACCCGTGCTGGTTTCCCCTCAGCATAATTTGCCCTGCTGGGCTCTCACAAATGTGAGCCTTGATAATTTTTTCAAAGACTTTACCAAGGATGGAGGTGAGATTGACTGGCCTATAGTTGCCCGGGTCCTCCTTCCTCCCCTTTTTGAAAATGGGGACCACGTTAGCCCTTTTCCAGTCCTCCGGGACTTGGCCCGTGCACCACAAGCGTTCGAATATTCCTGCCAGTGGCTCTGCAATGACGTCGGCCAGTGCCTTCAGCACCCTCGGATGGAGCTCATCCGGGCCTGCTGACTTAAAGGCATCCAGTTCTTCCAAGTGACTATGCACCATCTCAGGATCTATGCATGGAAGTCTGGCGCCTTGCTGCTGCCTCTCTACAACCCCAGTGAGAGACTTGTCGTGCCCCTCACTTAGGAACACTGAGGCAAAGAACTTGTTGAGGAGTTCAACCTTGTTCCCCCTGTCTGTTACCAATTGTTTCTGCCCATTTAGCAGAGGTCCTATTCCTCCCTGGGCCTTCCTTTTACTCCCAATATATCTAAAAAACAATTTCTTGTTGTCTTTTACTTGGGTTGCCATCCTCAGCTCCATGGTAGCTTTGGCCCATCTAACTGCCTCCCTACAAGCACGAGCAGAGGAGGTATATTCATCTTTAGTAATCTCATCTTGTTTCCACTTTTTATGTGCTCCCCTTTTGGCCCTTAGGCTGCCCTGGATTTCTCTGGTCAGCCAGGGAAGCCTCCTGGCCCCTTTCCCTCTTTTGCCTCGCTCAGGGATCGTCTTGCTTTGTGCCCGAAGGATCATTTCCTTAAGGCACAGCCACCCTTCTTGGGCTCCCATCCCTTCAAAACTCCTACTCTGCAGTGCGTCCTTGACTAATCGCCTGAGTTCATTGAGATCAGCTTTCCTAAAGTCTAGCACTTTCACCCTACTAGTTACCTTACCCACTCGACGTCTTATGTTGAATTCTATTAATAGGTGATCACTGTCTCCCAAATGGCTACCGATCTGGAGGTCCCCTACCATGTCATCCCATGTTGCCAATACCAGATCCAGTATGGCATTCCCCCTAGTGGGACCATGTACCTCCTGTGTCAGGTGGAGGTCCTGTACACAGGTTAGAAACCTGCTTGAGTGGTGGGACTTTGCTGTCTGCGTCTCCCAGCAGATGTCCGGGTAGTTTAGGTCCGCCATGACTACCGCCTCTTTAGCTTTTATGGTCTCCGAGAGTTGCCTCACGAGCCCCGCATCTACTTCTTCCCCTTGGTGTCGGGGGTCTGTAGCAGACCCCTACCACCAAATCCCTTTCTCCTTGCCCCCCATGTAGCCTACCCCACAATCCTTCTACTTCCTCAACCTTGGATTCTGTCTTGATGAGGGTTGATGTATATTGCTCACTTACATAAAGTGCAACCCCCCGCCCCTTTCTTCCCCGACCTGTCCTTTCTGTACAATCTATAGCCCTCAATATGTACCGCCCAGTCGTGGGATGAATCCCACCAGGTTTCTGTTAGCCCCACTAAGTCATAGGTGTTTAGTGCAAGCAGGAGTGCTAGTTCATCCTGCTTGTTCCCCATGCTCCTAGCATTAGTATATAGGCACTTGAGCCCTGCGACTGGTGCCCTTGCTGCCCCCCGCTCTGAGTCCCAAGGGGCCCTTTGTTTCTTACCTTCTTGTTTCTTACCTGTTCTGTAGTGCTGGTCTCCCCATGGCTTTCAGGTTTCCAATGCTCTCTTTCTTCAGGCTGGTCTGTCCTTGTGGGTGCCACATGGTTTGGTGGTCCACAGCTTCCCCTGCCCTCATACTCCCCTCCCCCCAACAAGCCTAGTTTAAAGCCCGCCGGAAGAGATCCGCCAACCTAGAAGAAAACACACACTTACCTTTAGGGGACAGGTGAAGCCCATCCCAGCTGAGCATGTCCCTCGTCGTGATGTGCGGGTCGTTGTCCAGGAAGCCGAAGCCTGCCTCGAGACACCACTGCTGAAGCCGCCAGTTGGTTTCTCAGATGCAGTTCTCATGCCGTCTTCCTTGTCTGGTCACTGGTAGGATGGAAGAGAATACCACCTGTGCACCGAACTCCCTCAGCATGCCACCCAGAGCACTGTAGTCCGCCATCAGGTGATCGGGTGTTCTCCTGGCTGCATCATTAGTACCCACATGGACTAGGACCATGGAGTAGTAATCGGTAGGCTTGATCCTGGCCTGGATTACCTCTGTCACATCCCGAATCTTTGCTCCAGGGAGGCAGTATACCTCTCGTGCTGACGGGTCCTGGCGACAGATGGGCCCTTCCGTGCCTCTCAGGATGGAGTCGCCTATGACGAGCACTCTTAGCCTCCTCCTCTGGGTCCTCGTGGATCTCTTGACCTGTTCGGAGTGTGAAGAACGTGGTGTTTCTTCTTGCCCAAGGGTTTCCTCCTCCCCTTCCTCTCCTGCAGGGTCGCCAGGGCCTCGTACCTGTTCACCAGTCGGACTGGAGAAGCTGGTACCGGTTCGCTGCGAGCTGCTCCAGTCCTAGCTGTGACCGTCTGCCACTCTGCTGTGGAGGGCACTCCCTGGGCTGCTTCTTCCTTTGATGCCTGGGCCTGCAGGGAAAGGAAATAACTGTCAATTTCATCCTCCGCCTCCCTGATCCCCCTCAGCCTGCTAACCTCCTCCCGGAGCTCCCTCACCTGCACCTCCAGGGCCCTAAGACGGGCACCTGCCAGACAGGTGTGGGGTCCCCCAATCTCTGCCCCCCCCCGGCCCTGCTGGGGATCCCCCACAGGCCAGGAGGTAGGGGAACTTCAGCTCCCCCATGGGCTCGGTCTGGGTGGAGGCCTCAGACCAGCCCCGGTTAGCCTTGTCCCCCTGGGCAGAGGCCCTAGCAGCACTCCTCGTAGACACCATTCTGAGCTGCTGTTTGTAGACCTGTGTGGTGTCTACACCCTGCCCCTACAGGAGTCTCACTCCTGGCCCTCCCGGCCCGCCCACCGGCACAAACGCCTGCGCAAACGCTGGCGTGCTCTTACAGAGCGCGCCTGTTTGCGCGTTCTGTTCGCGCCGCGCGGCTCGGGAGCGCGGCTCCCTACCAGCTCAGCTATATGGGACCCAGGGGGCTTCCCCTCCGGATCCTGCTCAGCTGCGCTGGGTCCCTCCGCCCCACTTACCTTCGGGGGATCAGCTGTTGCTGCCCCCGCTGCCGATTCCTCTGCTGCTGCCGCCGCCGCTGCTGCCGCCGCCTCCGGTCAGTCAGTTGGTAAAGGGGCACACGTGCATGCGGGACACATGTGTGCCTGACTCCTCTCCTTCCCGCTGTTGGTTCCCGAGCAAACGAACACAGCAAGGTGTTCATCTAGCCTCCTCTTAAAGACCCCCAAGGTAGGAGCCAGCACCACTTCTCTTGGAAGTTGGTTCCAGATCCTTTCCGCCCTGACTGTGAAGTAGCACCTCCTGATAGCTAATCTAAATCTACCCTCTGCCAGCTTGTGATCGTTATTTCTAGTCACTCCTGGGAGTGCTCAGGGGAACAGGGACTCCCCAAGTTCCTGCTGGTCCCCTCTGACTAGTTTGTAAATAGGCACTAGATCCCCCCTCAGCCTTCTCCACATCCCTCCTGAAGTGCAGCGCCCAAAACTGGACGCAGTACTCCAACTGCGGCCTGACCAGTGTCGCATAGAGGGGAGGATCACCTCCTTGGACCTGTTTGAGATGCATCTGTGGATGCATGACAAGATGCAGTTGGCCTTCCTGACCACGTCCCCACACTGTCGGCCCATGTTCATTTTGGCATCAATAATGATTCCAAGATCCTTTTCTGCCTCTGCACTGATGAGAAGGGAGTTCCCTACCCTGTAGGTCTGCTGCTGGTTCTTCCTCCCCGGGTGCAACACCTTGCACTTGTCAGTGTTGAAACTCATCCTGTTCTCATCCACCCACCTCTGTAACCTGTCTAGGTCCGATTGCAGCCTATTCTTCCCTTCTATCATGCCCACTTACCCCCACATCTTAGTGTCGTCTGCGAATTTGAACAGGGTGCTTTTTACCCCCTTGTCCAAGTCTCTGATGAAGATGTTGAACAGTGCAGGCCCAAGGACCGAGCCCTGCGGAACTCCACTGCCCACATCCCTCCAGGTTGAAAATGACCCGTGCACCACCACTCTCTGGGTGTGGCCCTCCAGCCAGTTAGTGACCCATTTGACTGTGTGGGTGTCGACGCCACATTCCCCTAGTTTTTTAATAAGAATGGGGTGAGAGACAGTGTCAAAGGCCTTCCTGAAGTCCAGAAAGACTAAATCCACTGCTACCCCTGCATCTAAGGATTTTGTGACCTGGTCGTAGAAGGCCACCAGGTTGGTCTGACAGGACCTGCCTCTAATGAACCCATGTTGGTTGCCCCTAAGCATAATCTCCCCTGCTGGCCCTTCATAGACATGTGCCAAGATAATTCTCTCAAAAAGCTTACCCAGGATTGAGGTAAAACTAACTGGCCTATAGTTTCCTAGGCCCTCCTTCCTCCTTTTTTTGAAAATGGGAACCACACTGGCCCTTTTCCAGTCCTCTGGCACCACACCAGACCACCATGAGTGCTTGTAAAGCCGTGCCAGGGGTCCCGGAATGACCTCTGCTAATTCCGTCAGCACTCTGGGGTGGAGGTCGTCAGGACCAGCTGATTTAAATATGTCCAGTCCCTCCAGAAGTTCCCTGACTAGGTCCTCACTGACCCTAGGTCTGGGTGCGCCTCCCCTGGGGACTATAGGGGTCCTGGTGGAGGGGGGTGACCCCGTCCCTGCTCAGGAAAATGGAGGCAAAGAAATTGTTAAATAGGTTAGCTTTGTCGTCTGGTGTGACGACCAGATTTCCTAGCGTGTCTTGCAGAGGCCCCACATTACCTGGTACCTTCTTTTTGCCCCTATGTATTTAAAAAAGGACTTCCTGTTATCCTTGATCCGGGTAGCTAGTCCCGGTTCCATCTCCGCCTTGGCCTTCCTGACCGCCCCCCTGCATCCCCGAGCAACTGAGCTATAGTCCTCCCTGGTGATGGCCCCTCCCTTCCATTGGTTATACCCCTCCCTTTTAGCCAGGAGATGTTCCTGTATGCTTTTGGTGAGCCATAGGGGCTTTTGCACCGTCTTGCCCCCTTTGATCCGTGTTGAGATTACCTCCCTTTGGGCTTGGGGGATCGTCTCCTTAAGGAACGACCACTCTTCTTGGACACCCAACTTCCTTCCCCTTCAGGACCTCAGTGCCTCCCCGACTATTCTCCTTACCTCATTGAAGTCTGCCCTCCTAAAGTCCAGGGCTGCTGCCTTGCTGCAGGCCTTTGCCACTTTGTGCTAGATGGTGAATTCCAGCAGGCGATGATCACTGTCACCCAGGTGGTCAAGCACCCGCAGACCCCTCACCAGGTCATCGCCCATGGCCAGGACCGGGTCCAACAAGGTGTCTCCCCTGGTGGGGCTGTGCACCTCCTGGGTTAGATGGAGGTCCTGTATCTTGGCTAGGAACCTAAGTGAGCGGTCAGACCTGGAGATGTCTGGAAAGTTCAGGTCACCCATGATGGAACAAGCAATAAGAAAAAATGTATCTGTGTTGTATTCCTCTAATGTCAGGTGGCTGGGGACATCTAAAGCAGTGCCAATGAGATTGGGTGTATTGTCATTTAATTTTTTTTTTTAATTAAGCAAGGCCTGAATATAGAGGCAAAAATGTTTGTCAAATATGCCAAATAGGTGAAGTATAACCTAGATAGTCACCACACAGATCCAGGGAGAAGCCCTGATCTTTCAACCCAAATTGCAGCCAAGCAACTGTTCTGGTGGAATGAGCCTTTAAAACCATGGGAATCTCTCTCCTGAGAGCTACTTAAGCTTCCCTAATACTCTTTAATCCACCTTGATATTGAAACGCTAGACACTCTGGCACCCAGCGTCTGGCTTCCAAATAAGACAAATAGTCGTTTCAAATGTCTGAGTGCCTCTATTTTCACAAGGTAAATCCTGACAGGCTGTAGAGCACTGGCTAAATGAAGTTTTTCACATTTTCATTATGGACTTCAAGGAACATCATTCTGAAAGTGAAACTCTATCACTAGACATGAGAAAAAAAGATCTTCAGTTACAACAAGGGGTGAAACAGCTAAAGTTCCTTTCTCTAGAAAAGAAAGGCATTCTGATTTGGAACCCTAAATATGAAAGTAGCAGTTCCCAAATTATAGCCCAGTTCGCTGTACTTCTGCATAAAGAAGAAAAGAAGATTGGTTCTTGTGGCTAAGATATCTCTCATAATAGGCCCTGATTTCAGCTGGGGCCTCAAGGAATTACTGCAACATAATGGCAAGACAAAAAAAAAACAAACCAAGCCTGCATTTTCAGAAGTGAATAGTAATTATGATAATTTCAGTTTCTGGGTACTCAAATTGTGGTACCTAGATGTTTCAAGCCAAGCATCCAAATATTGGTAAGTTACCATTAAAATTATTTTAAAATTCTATTCTTTTCAAAGAGTATGTGTGTTAGCCTCCCTCTACCCATTTCCCCATATAAAATAGGGATATTGACTTTTTCACAGGGGTGTTACAAGGGTTTCAATAGCTGATGTTCAAAAAGCACTAAGTGTGAAGCAAGCATAGCTAAAGAACAGCATCTGTAGTTTGCTTTCACATCTCAGTGAGATGAAGGAAAACTTTTACACTAGACAACTTGTTTTTAAACATGTGACTTTCCAGGAAACACAATTCTATGGCTGTCAAAGTAAAACTATAGTCCTAAAAGTGCCTAACATGAAGAATCATATATAAATGTACCAACTAATGAAATGACAAAATGTAAACATATTTCATCTGGAAGTAAGAAATGCAAGAAAATATTAGGTTGTGCTTGTATTTTTATTTAAATTGACCTTAATTCTTCAAAAATCAGACACCTTTGAATTTAAGATACTCCCAAGTTTTCTAACTCTCAATTCAAGGGGAAAAAATTATCGAATATAGGCACAGTTCTAAGGATGCAGTATATATAAGAGCTTTTTACTTCTTTTTATTTGAATTTAATATGTAGCTTATTTTTAGAAGAACTATTGGCCTGGCCTTTGGATTCTGTCTCTGTGGTCTAAAGGAGGGATGGTAGGTCTTGGGCAGCCTCCACTCCTCCATAATCTTGCCTAAGCATACGTGTTGAAGGTCTTGGTGACTAGATCTCTTACACATACACCATGATCCAGGAGAACTATGATTGCCTACTACTATTTGGTTTTAAATGCATGTCTTATATTCAAAGGAATACAGTAAAAGGAAGTTGATAAATTCTTCTTCTGTCCAAAACAGTCACTATTCCCCAATCCATGATCTAACTACTATCAGGAAGCTGTACACTGGAGGTAGAAAGGGGTGGGGGGGAGGGTGGCATTAGAAGATAAAAAATACTAAGTGCCAATTTTAGATCCCCACATGCTTTTGGATGATCATATTACAGCAGTAAGCTAGTTAACTTTTTGGTATCTGCTTCTAACTACAAAGTTGTGACCTTTCCTTTTAGAATGAATTTTTGCCAATCCTAATCATGTTTTAGTTATGCAAAGAACAGACTTCTGCAATCTGCTTTTCATAGGGAGTCCACTTTAAAACCATTCAGAAAGTGAAGCTGGTGCAAAATGCAGCTGCTCACTACTAAGCGAGGCAGCTCAGTGTTTTGAGATATTCACTGGCTGTTCATTGGTCTTTGGGTGTGATTTTATGGTATTGATTCTGACCTGTAATGCCTTAAGTGGCCTGGAACTGGCTTCTTTGAAAGACTGTCCCCTCCTCTGGGCCCTTTTGCTAGAACTGCAGCTAGCAGAAATACCAGAATTGGATTTGCCTCATAAAAGAGGGGGTGCTTAGGTCATGCTCCATCACAGGGTTCTGAGACTGTGAATACCTCTATCCCACTGAGTCTAAATTTGCACAAATTTGGAGATTTGTCAGGCATACGACAAATCTTCTTTTGATACAGGTTGGGGAGAGAGAGGGCAGAGAGCATGTTTTCTATAAAGATGAACAAGTAGAAGGGAGTTTCTATAGTAGACTAAGACTACATCAGAGGTGCGACTTGCCAGTACTGGGCCTTGGGCAGTCCCCCATCCCTTACTTCCACCTGCACCTTCCCTACAGCAGGTCTAGCTCTGGCTCCAGCAATGGGGAGGGCAAAACAGCAGCAGTGGCACGTGGTGCTGGAGCAACAACCTGAAGTTTTCTGCTGCTGGGGAAGACATTACTGCCTTTTCTTTGCTGATGACATGCATGTCAGGAGCCCAGAAAACCACTGATTTTCACTGGCAAGGAGTTAGGTGGTCCTCCTGAATGAACTTCAGGTGTCCCTCTTAGGCAGCACCTGGGGCTTGTGCTCTGCTCACCCACCCATTCTTACACTACTGGTCTACACTATGGGAGCAACATGCTCCAGCCAGGATACTACCAAGTACATCCCTTTCACCTAGTTCCATTCATATGCTTTAAAACTGGAAATGCACTAGTGAGGTTACTCAAACTCATTGGAGACCAAAGTTTCACTGGCAGTGGAAGAACAGGGAGGAGTGGCTTCACTGGAGCATTTCTGGTTTTGGAATGCATAACTGTAGGGAGGTGGGTGATGTATGTGATTGCTGTGATGAAGACATACCCTGACTGTGTGAATTGCTGTTGATATGATTAATGCTGCTGAGATTTTTATAGTTTTATTTAGGTATTTATTCAATTTATATTCCTCCCTTCCCAACAAATGTCAGGGCAGATTATAATAAGAGAAACAGAATGCTTATAAAATAGGAGAACTGCAGAACAATTTAAATGAGAACTAGAATATCAATAAGAGAGGGACTCCTATAAAAAATATCTCAGCCTAGCTTTGCTTGCTAAATGCCTGCCCAAATAGAAAAAAGTCTTGTAGTGCTTCTGAAAGATCTCCAGACTTGGACTGTAGCAGGCCTCCAGAGGGAAGGAGTTCAAGAGCTGAGGAATGACTCCTGAAAATGACCTCCATTTTCACCAAGCAGACTTGGCATATTGATGGTACTTGCAGGTTTCTCTTAGCTGACATTAGGGATTGCAGTAGGATATAAGAGAAAATGCAGACACTTAGGTATGCAGTACCCAGTAGGGGTCTGCCAAATGGGCTGTATTCGATTTGGATTCAGCCTGAATTGGGGATAGTGATTCTATTAGTTGATTCAGATCACTGTCCCCGATTTGATTCAGCTGAATCTAAATCTGAAGATTTGATGCTGATTCGGAGAATCAGTGATTCAGCCATAGACACAGCTTTAAATATTTTTTTCTACATACTTCGAGGTACCAGGTGCGGCTCATGAACACTGCGATGCTGGGGCGGATGTAGCATCCCACAGGAGCACGAGGAGACCCCCGTGGCAAACCTGGAAGTGGACTGGAAGTACTTCTGGTCCACTTCCAGATCCACCGGGGAACATGCTGGGGGCCCTCCCCCCTGCACATCCTCAGCTCAGTGATCAGCCACAGGTGCCCCCCCCCCAGACCCAGAAGACACCAGTTGCCAAGCTGGCAGGATGTGGGGAGGCACGCTCCCCGGCGGACCCAGAAGTGGACCAAGGGTGCTTCTGGTCCACTTCTGGGTCTGCTGCCAAGTGCGTTGGGGAGTACCCCACACTCCTGTGGGACGCTCCATCTGTCCCACCATCACAGCATTCATGAGCTGCCTGTTACCTAGAGGTATGTAGAAAAACATTTAAAGCTGTGTCTATGTCTGAACCGCCAAATCTTTCTGAATCTCTCCAAGTCGATTCGGAGGGTTCTGATTCGATTCAGAGAGATTAAAGGGTTTCCTGATTTGATTTGAATTCGAAGATTTGACCATGAATCAGGCCAAATATCCACTGAATTGAATCAGGGACTGAAGCTTCGCACAGCCCTCGTACCCAGACCATTTAGGGCTTTGTGTCTCAACAAGCACCTTGAATTGTGCCTGGTAAGCTATTGGGAGCCAGTGCAGACTCTGGAGCACTGGAGTTATATGTTCCTGATGCTCTGTCAGAATGTGGGCTGCATAGGCACAGACTCCATGGGTGCTCCAGGGCTCAAGCACCCACCAAAAAAAAAAATTAGCAGATGCTAAGCACCCATGGAGGCAAGCTTTGTTAAAAAACAAACAAATGAACAAACAAACAAAAACACGCTTTACCAGAAGAAGCAGCACATTACTTCAACCCAGCTCTGCAACATCTGTAAAGATCAGGCACTTCAATGGGGCTTTTTGGTGCTTTTAGCTGAAGCTGATTCAATCAGCTATTAGATAAAAGTGCCAAGAAAGCCCCACTAAAGTGCCCAATCTTTACAGATGCTGCAGAGCCAGATAGAAGTAACATGCTGCCTCTTCTGGGCACACACAGGGCTCAGCACAGGAGTTTGCCAAGTTAGAAGTAAAGTGCTGGGGTTTGGGGAGGTTTTTTTATGTATTCAAGAACCCACCTGCAAAAAACAAAGTCAATGCCAAAAAACAAAGATAGTGGTCTGCCATGTTCTGCACTAGCTGCAGCGTCTGGATGGTTTTCAAGGGATGCCCTGTGTTGAGCGCATTGCAACTGTCTAGCCTTACGGTACAAAGGTGTGGATGCTGGTGGCCAGATCTGAATCGGAAAGAAAGCATTGTAGCTTTTTCATTAGATGGAGTTGGTGAAAGGCACTCTTAGCCACCACTACGACATGTAGATGCATGTGCAGCAGAGCATTCAGGAGCACCTCAAGGATGCAAACCCATGTAACAAAAGAAGGCTGAACCCCACTGAGAAGGCTGAACCCCATCAATGGTAGGTGTCCCAATCCCCCCTAAGTCAAGCAGTTTGTCCACCATTAAAATATCAATAATGATGGGACAACTACAGCTTTGAATAGTCTTCTCTTTAAATTATTTTAAATGAAAATAAAATGAAATACATATATTTTTTGACAGACAGCGTGTCCTTCAAAATGCTGGAAGAGGAGATGCTCACAGATTAGAATCAAAGGAATAAAAAGAATGAATGCAATTGATCATACAGATACTAATGAATTAAACCTTACAGTTAAGTTCCACTTTTTACTCCATCTTTAAAAACTTCCATGGCTCCCCAGAACAGAAGATACAAGTCCCCCATGGTAAAGAAGTGTGAGGTAGAGAACTTGGTTATTTCTCCAGTTCTTAAAAATAAATTTTCAGTCACTGTCAGGACCCACTCACTATTAATGAAGACTTTTCTTTTGGATGATTTCAAACATTACATTGTATTTTATATTTGTAGTCCACAAAGTACTGTCTCATTTTTGTAGAAGCAAGAATGAGAGCATAATTTCAAGTGTCAAGACCCAGCCAAGGCATATCAATAGAAAAAAAAATAAAGTTTACAATTATATCACTAACTTAGAAATCATATCTGCCTGATAATTTTATACTTTACCAGTAACACCTAAAATTACAAGAACTAAAATTTAGCACCCACACACCCACACACATGTAAGCAAAATTTCTTTTCTGTGCATTTAGCAGCACTTTGGGTAGTAAGTTTAATTTTCTCACCTGACAAGTCAAAGTGAAATGTTGGACATTTTGTTACTGATTTTAGCAGGAAATAGATCATGCCTGTGAGGTCTATCATCAGTAATAAGTTTTGTGTTTTTTTAAAATGAGGGAGGAAAAAAACCCAGGAGAACAAAAAAAAGTCAATTTTTGGAGTATCCTCTAGTCTAGAAATTAAATGCGAGTTTTCTGAAGGGTTAAGATGTTACAATACCAAATTGAATAGGATCTCAAATAGTTGAAATACACCCCTCTGGCTTTTAAAAATGCACCTAATTGTTGTTTTGCCAATGTTGGTATATACACTTGTCTCATTGGCCCTGAGATTTCTCTTGGCTCATTTAATGCTGGAAATGGTGGGTTACCTTTCCCCTCCATGGCATATTTCTATAGTATCTCTCCTGAAGCAATATGATATCCATCACCAAGGAGATAGGCCTGAGGAGTGATATTTGTTGGGGAGGGTGAGATTAGTTATAGTTACATTGCTGTAGGGTTTGATTTGATCATGAGATAACTTTTGTGCACTTTCAAAATATTTTCAAGAATCCCCAGAACTTTGAATAGGCATTTTTATCAAAGTTGAAATGCAAGCTCATGAATAAATTGGAAGAAACAAATGCCATGAAAGGCTTATTTCTTTATGAGCTCCCCCTTATTTGCTGGAGGTATGGCTTTTCACTGTTACTTGCAACAGGAATGCCAACAATAAAATTGCATCAGTCATTTCAGCCTAGATATGTTTAATCAGTATAATGTCGGATCATACAAAGTAGTAAATTCTTACTTCAAAGGCAACTGAGGGCATCTTAACTATATTTGAAAGAAATTAAGCACATTATGTATAGTTACTTCTATTTTCAGCAGCACCTCCACATCTTGGAGTAGTGAATGGTTGGAATTGTAATTATACAGAGAACTCCAAATGTTCCAAGAAAATTTCCCATTCTATTACTTTACAGTTGTAGAAAGTATTCATCAGGACCTACTATTTTGTTTGTATTTCAAAGTTGAAACTATGTGCCCTATCTGGGTAATTAAATCATTTATTGAATCTGAGCAGTTCCTGCATCATTTACCCAATGCTGTTTTTCAGTTCTATAAAAATTTTGCAAGAATATGTGACATGGGGGGACAACTTGACTGCCATTAACTATTATCTGCTGTCCCAGCTACACATTTCCTATACTAAGTTTCTCAATACAGCAACTTTCCTTTGTAGTTTTATCATTTTAAATGTTAATCAGGACCAGAAACTTAGTTTAGTGGACTTTTACATCTATGCTCTCTGAACCGATTGATTCGTGTTTTTGTTGGGCCTGACAGGGCACCACAAGACAAGTCTACAAAGTTTGTATTTCAGTGTTTGATATTGTTAAATGTAGCTATTGTAATATATCATTATATATGAAGTTCTCTGCGATTCAGAATTCAAGGCTCTGGTACAACATGTTTTCTGTGCTGCATAGTACTAACTATTCAAACTCATTCTTTTAACTGCTTTTTTTTTTAAGTTTGCTCTTTTGAAAGATTGTGCTCTATGTTTCCTTTCCAGTATAACCTGCATTAAAAACCATTTGATTTTCCTTAATTTACACAGATTTAATTCAGGAATAACTCCACCAAGAACAAGCAGAAAGAAGAGTAAGGTAGCACTTTAGAAACTAACTAAGGATCTTGACAGATTCGAAAGTTGGGCTGGAGCTAACAGGATGAATTTCAACACAGACAAATGCAAGGTGCTATACCGGGGTAGGCAACGTTTTTTGGCCGGTGTGCCAAAAAACCCACAATGCCTGCCTTGTAAAGTGCCGGAGTGCCAGCATACCACAAAAACAAAACTGAGGCGGAGGGGTACATGGCAGGATGCACTGCATATTTAATACAATTAAGAATCATAAATGTTGCTTTTTTTTTTTTTTACAGTAAATACCAGGCTTCCTAAACATTCAAAACCTGATGACAATAAATAAAACCTCATGAACTGCCTTGTATTTGTGAATTTTTTTTTTCTTGTTAAGCATGTTGTGCTGAGAGGGAAGAGAGGGAGAGAGGAGCAGGGAGCAGCAGGTACCAGGGGAGTCACTGCGGGCAGGCTAGCTTGGCCAGGCCCTTGGGAAGGCTGCAGTTGGAGGACAGCTGGGGTCAGGCGGGGAGTAGGGGCTCCCCAGGGCACCGCTACTTGGGCTACAGGGGGGGGGAAGGGCCAGCAGCACTGGAGGTGGGCCTCAGCTGGCCTGTGCAGCTCCACGGGGATGGGGTACAGCCACCCTGCCCACAACGGGACGCTGCCTGGATGGGGCAGGATGCCAGGCTCAGGGAGCTCCCTGCTTGGTCTCTGTGCCAGCCAGGTACATTGCGAGTAGGAGCTGCAGCCACAGGCTATTCCCCAGGCTCTGGGAACAGCTGATGCAGCTGGTGCCCAGGGCCAAGCCAGCCGGGAGCCTACAGTGCAGAGGATCTGTGCAGTGCCTGCCCCAGCCCCGGCCCCTTGAGGGGAGCTGCAGATGGGCAAGGCTGGGACCCAGGCAGGCTGGGGCAGCCGCGGTGGCTGTTCCCAGGCTCCAGGGGGCTCCCCTGGCCAGGCCCCCGCACCGGGGATGGCTCTGCCCTGCCTGCACTGTGCCCAGCATGCAGAGAGACCGATCCCAGAGAGGGAAGTCCCCAAGCCTGGCGTCCTGCCCCAGCCAGGCAGCATCCTCATGTGCACAGGGTAGCTGCAGCCCATCCCTGCGGAGCTGTGAGGGCCGGGCCAGGCCCCACCATGGGTGTCACTGGGCACCCCCACCTGCCTGCCCAGCACAGCTTGAGCCTGCAGAGCCCCAGGGCAGCCCCCACTTGCGACCCAGCCCCCAACTTCCTAAGGGCCCGACCAGGATGGCTTGCCTATGGTGCCTCCCCCGATGCCACCCAGACCCTGTCCCAACCTCCTAGCCCCAGCACTCAGCACCTAAGTGCTGCCCTGGGTGGGGCAGGGTGTCTGCCTGCCTGTGCAGCTCCCTCCAGAGGCCAGCCGGGCTGGAGGGTGCAGCCTGGGATCATGTGGTGGGGGCAGTAGAGCACAAACAGCGACCCTGCCTGCGTCCTTCTGGCTCCACCCCAGTGCCTGCCACGGTGCTGGGACTTGTGGCTGCACAGCCCAGAGCAGCAACTTAAAAAAAATAAATAAATAAACAATTTCTTTGTGTGCCTCCCGGCGTGTCAGGAAAAATGTCTCCACATACCACTAATGGCACACACACTGGCGGTTGCCAACCCCTGTGCTATACCTTGGGAAGAGCAATCAAAAACACAAATATGAAATGGGTGACACCTGGCTGGATGGCAGCACTATGGAAAAAGATCTGGAAGACTTAGTAGATCATAGGCTCAATATGAGTCTGCAGTGTGATGCAGGCACACAAAAGGCAAATGTGGTTTGGGAATGTATCAATAGAAGCATTAGGTGTAAGACACAGAAGGTGATAGTACCTCTCTGCTCAGCACTGGGCATCTGGAATACTGTCTGCAGTTCTGGGTTCCACATTTTAAAAAGGACATGGAGAAGTTAGAGAGGGTCCAAAGGCAGGCAACAATATGATAAAGATCTTGGAAAGCACATCATACAAGGAGAGGCTGAAGGAGGTAGGCATGTTCAGCTTGTAGAAAAGGTGCTTAAAAGGAGACATGATAACAGTCTTCAAATACCTGAAGGGCTGCCATAAAGAAGGGGGAAATCACATTTTTTGTCTTGCTGCAGAGAAGAGGATGCAAACCAATGGCTTGAAGTTGCAGCAAAGTAGATTTAGATTAGATATCCAGAAAAATTGTTTCACTGTTAGACTAGTGAGGCAGTGGAATAGACTGCCTAGGGAAGTTGTAGACTCTCCATCACTGGAGGTGTACAAGAAGAGGTTGGACAGCCATTGGTCAGGGCTGATCTAGGTATAGCTATGTTCTGCTATGTTATTTCCTATGCTTCTGGGCTTTTCTGGTTACCTCCACCCCTGCTTTTTGCTACATGTCTCAGGGTATTTTTAAGCCTCCCTTGGATGTTGACTATAGCCTGGGCTGGGGATTTTGACTGGGATGTGCCAATGGGCATAGGGTGTTGACTATAGGCATTGGGTGCCTTGACTATATGCCTTGAATAAAGGCATTGGGTGTTGACTATAGCCAAGGCTGGGGATTTTGACTGGGATGTGCTAATACTCCTGCTGGGACCACAGCCAGAGGTTCCTGGCTAGGGGAGTTTGCCCCTCCACTCAGGGTCAGACCGATTGCCATATTTGAGGTCAGGAAGGAATGTTACCCTATAGTCAGATTGATGTGGACTCTGGGGACTTTTGCCTTTCTTTGTGGCAGAGGGCACAGCCTTCTATCCAGGATCTCTTGAGCATATATATTGATAACCTTTTATAAAAGAAGGACATTGGGTGCCGTGGTTTCCCTGTTTTACCTGTGGCAGGTTAGGGTGTTAGGTCTGTGCTGTGTCAGGGTAATAACCTACTGTAATAGGGTTCAACTTTAGGGGTGGCCTTCATGCCTCTGGAGCTCCCTCAGCCCTTATCTAGTCTGTATCTGAGCACTTTTTCCTTCTCCTTTCCTGCCACACCTTAATGAAATGCTACTTTTAGAAAAGGGAGGCTGTCTCAGGGCTTCTGTAACAAGCAGGCATCCCAGGGCCAGTCTCAAATGTAGGCCCGCCCACTTGTCTTCAGGCTAACTGCCTGCCTTATCTGCCACGCCTTGATGTTAATAATTACAATGATGTTGCTTAGGCGGGAGGCTGCCCATTTATCTGCCCTGGTGACAAGGGCGTGTACATGACTCCAACCTTCCCTTATCATGCCCCATACCTCACAGATGTTTCATGGCCTAAAACCCGGCCTTATCAACTCCTAATACATACTGCGCTCCAAGCCCCATCCCTGGGTTCCAAGCCCCCTCTTTGGGCCTACAACCCCCGACCCCAGGCTCCAAGCCCTGTCCCTGGGCTCCAAACCTCTCACTACAGGCTCCAAGCTGTTTTCTGGCCCCTCACATCGGGCTCCAAGCCCCACAGTACAGAACTAGGGCTCCAAGCCCCATCCCCTGGTACTAATTCATAATGCTTATCGCCTTGCTTAGGAGCTTCCCTACTAGCTCCCCAAGGCTCAGCCCGCCCCCACCCCAAGCCTAACTCCTGGCTCCCTTGTGCGACCACAGACTTCACTGTGATTCTGGGCGCTGCCACAGGTCCCTGGCCTGGGCCCTTCCTCAGTTCTCACTGCGAGCCTGGGCTACCCCTGTCTAGCTACCCACCAGGGATTTGGGGGATGTGGTTATCAGGAGCCCCTACCCACCTTTCACTGGAGAGGTAACTGGCCTGGCATTTCTGGGGGACTGTCCCACCATGAACAGTCCCACCAGGCCACCCTACCCTGGCAAGGTGCAGTTTCCAGTCATGCCCAGGACCAGAAGCCTCCAGCCACCCCCGTAACTCCTCCCTTACCTCCAAGTTGTGCTGAGCAGCAGCTCAGCTGATGTTGACTTTCTGGCTACTGGCAGCAAACTGCTGCCCTGTGCTCCTTGTGCTCTGTTACAGATTCCTAAGTCATATTTCCTCTCATGAACATAGGTGTTGGTGATCATTGCCTTAAAGCAGAGGTGGGCAAAATATGCCCTGCGGGCTGGATCCAGCCCACCGAGGGATTTTGTTCAGCTTGCACAGTTCCTTCGGTACTGCCTGGCCCAGGCACAGAGGGCACCCTGGGCCGTGGTACATGCAGCCAGTCCTGCCATCCCAGGCATGCAGCAGGGCTCAGGCTGTTTGGTGGCCAGACTCAATTTCCTGGCAGCCCCAGCAGCAGCACCTTCTACTGGCTGCTGTCACTGCTGGACCTGGCTGCACTGCCCAGGCACCCCTTCCCGCCCACCTGGCACCCACCACTATGAGAGGGACCCGTGTGGGCAGGGTACTTGGCTGGACCACTGGGATGGGGCTCTGGGCTAGCAGGGATTGAGATGGGCAGGCAGGGCCAGGGAGACCCCAGGATTTTGGGGTGGTGGCAGTGTGGGCCATGTCCAGGGCAAAGTTGAAATCCATTTCCTGCACGCCCCTACCTGCAGAAGTGGCGCCCATCACAGGGGTGTGTGGGCACTGGATCATGGCTCTGCCCCGGCCCCAGCTGCCACCAGCCCATGCCCCCACCCCATGACCCCAGCCTCACTCACCCATTTCGCTTCTTGAACGCAGCCAACGGCCCCATCCCACATAGGGAGTTTTGGTGACCTGTTGTATGGGGTGGGGGGGGGGGGGTTGTGCAGACACCACCTGTGGCACTCAGCAAAATTCCCTATGCGACTCATGGCCCCAAATAATTGCCCACCCCTGCTTCAGGGCTAGTTGTGTGGCTCTGATCACCCCTTGCGTTACACCCATGCCTTGTAGATGTTACTCGTTCCTGGTCTATGGACTCCCACCCCCAACCCTTATCCCTCTTGGGCTATGGGCTCCTTAGCCCCCTCAGTCTCTGGCTGTGACACCCAGTCTTTTGCTCCTCTCTCTAATTGGCCCCTGCCGCACCTGCAAGCTGCTTCTCAAGCAGCCTCTTCTCTCCTTAAAGTGACAGGCATACTAAGCACCTTGTCACAGCTACCTCCTTGAATGCTATGAATGGCGTTATAAAAAAGAATTTAAGTACAATGGATGAAGGAGGGGGCACTGAGAAAAGAGCTTAAGTTGAGTTGAATAGGTCAATAGGGATAAACAAGGCAATTGACTCACTGAGGGAAATAGGAGATATAAAAATTAGTTTAGGTAATAGAATAAGAATCCATAGTCCCTGCTGAAATCATGCTTTACACAATCCAGTCTGTGGATGATTTCTTGTTTCACGGTTTTATGTTCAAGTTTGTTTGTAAAGTTTTATTTTTAAGAATACCTGCTTTGAGGTCAGTGATGGAATCTCCAGGGAGGTTACAGTGTTCTGCCACATGCTTTTTTGTATTTTAGAACAATTGCTTTCTACAAGTCCATTCATAGCATCTGAGGAAGTACATAGTTGCCCACCAAATCTTATATCTCGGAGCCAGTTAGTCTTTATGAAGCCACCCTGCCTTGCCTTCTACCTGACTTCAGACTGATGTGGCTAGCTATCTCTGTCTCACCAAGGTCAATGGACTGATGTAAAAATAGGAGAATCCAGCACGATACAGTTTTGTGGCCTTTCTTGAAGGGTAAGGAAAATGTTTTTTCCTCAAAAAAGAGTATTCAAAACTCACTCCACCTAAGAGCAACTATGCATTTTATTGTAAACGAGGCAAGCGCTTTAGTGCTTTTTAATCAAGGCCCTCCACCGAGCTCTCAAATTAAAAATAAAACAAAATTATTCAGAGCTTTATATGAAAAAAGAATATCCACTCACACAGTAGCAGACAGTTTATTTTACCAAAAGGCCACAGAAAAACAAAGTACAAACCAAAAAGATAGTAACTTCTGGTGAGGCTTCAGACAGAGGCCAGCTTTTAGGGATTATATATTACAGAAATCCAGACACACTCTGGGGCCACTCAGGAAAAAAAGATATATCAATTTTATTTTCTTTAGAAGTGAGCACTTCATTTTTCATTTTGCTCTAGAATCTGTAGATCAAGAATACTTGTACATGAGTGGTTCTTTATCTAAAAAGATCATATACAAAGCACAAAAGAAATGTTAATTGAAATAGTTTTTTTTAGGGCTTTTAAAAAACACAGTCCCAAGGTCCCTTCCAGCAGGGGTAAAGAAAATCATGTTCTGCCTCCAAAAGCATGAAAGCACTCAAATTTCCTTGTCTCAGTATTTGCTGTAAGGGGAAAGCAAACAAAGCCCTAAAATACAGGTATTCATAATTTAAGCCAAACAAGACACACTTCTCAAAGCAGACTCTCTCCCCCAATGATTGTCCCCAGCCAGTTTCTTGACCTCACTTCTTTTATGCTACACACTGGTTCTCTTGAAGGCCAATTGGTTTCATCTGATTCTGCTCCAGGGCCTTTCACTTTGTCCAATAATAAAGAAACTTGCTTGGAACTCTAGTAGTTCATGACTAAGCACATTGATTCTCATGGGCATAAGTTGGATTATTGAACTGCCACAGTAAAAATACTTCCGGAGTGAACTTAGCACCAGAACAGCATATCAAATGCTCATCAGTAGAATACCTAAAGTTTTCTTTCTGCCTCTGAGATCAGTCAATTTTTTATCATTAACTTCAACAGTAACAGAATCAGAGCCTGTGTCTTAATTTAAATAATGGAACTGGGAGTAGATGACCTGACACGGTCAATGTTTTCCTTGTTCACAACGGTTCTTGATGGACTTGACTAGAGTCATTCTCTGTGTACATAAATATAAAAAAATTAAAAATAAAGCCAGGCATAAGGAAATTTTTCTCATGTTAGTTACAATAATATACTAAATTTATCTTACCTTTTATCCAAAGGATTCCAAAATGCTGTGTATGTGTAAAGTGTGTAAATCAGTACTTTCCCCACTACTGAAAAGAAACCACCTGCCTGTAAAATGGAATAAACTGTTTTAAACTAATAGAAAATATTGCAGCTGTTGAATTAATTCTGAACCTGTAACAAATTTACATTTGGAAAAATATTTATTTTAAAAATGTTTGCTTCATGATGCCTAAGTATACTTGATCCTGTTTTAGTGCAGGGGGTTGGACTAGATGATATCTTAAGTTCCCATGCAGGCTTTTTCTTGGGCAACAAGAAAAGGTTGTCTGCTGACATTCAGAAATTCATTCCCATAGCAAAGAAGGAAGGCCAGCCACTTTCCAGCATGAACAGAACATCTTCCAAAACTCACAATTCTTTCCTGTGGCTAATGTCACCCTTACTAGTACAATCTATGTCAATACCCCAAAACTTTCTTTTTTAATACTTTGGTACATGAAGTGATACCTCTACACATCTCCTGTTGAATATTATATCTTTAAACTTTTGGATTTCTTCCTGCAACTAGAAAGTTTTTACTCTGGTATTCTAATGGGATATTACTTTCCAAACTAGAAGATAAGTTTGCTAAGTTTTCCAGTCACAGAGATAGATAGCCTTCTTTTCCTGAGGTCCCTCATTCCCTTGAGCAACCCATTCTCAGTTGCCTAGGGCAAAGTTTGCAAATAAGATTCCCAAACAAGGGTCTCTGGACAAGGTATACTTATGCCCAGGCCTATATAAGACTGAAGTCATAGCACAGTGTTTTTCCAGCCACCTGGCAAGTTTCCCAACAGGATTCCTGAATCTCAAGAGCTGTTGCAGGGATGTATGATCTGCCCTGACCACGCACTTCCTCCAATATGATTGTGCTAAATATGCTCTACAAAGTTAGTAACTGCTAGGAATTCCTTTGGTGTGTTTTTCTCTGAAGAAGTTAACATTTTGCTTACTGAACCACTATCCTTTCAAGATCTCAGTGTCTTTGTGTCAATACTGCCCCCCATCCATAAGGAGTTACTTCCATGTATAGCATGAAAAATGTTTTGAAACATAGGTAAGCCAAGACAGGAGTAGTTACAAGACTGTGAGAATGTTAAATTATATTCTGTTGTACACTGATATGTTTTCCCTTTCTAACTTGGTCTACCCAGTGATTTTGCTATACTGGCAAATTCATTAACAAACCATTTGTAATAGGTATAGCACCCGTCAAAACTCTGCATATGTGTGCGTCTGGGGAACTGGCTGGTTCTGAACAGCTTCAATTTTATTTTTCTTGGTGGGAATTTCTCTGTCATTGATTCTGTATCCAAACAAAATGACATTGTTTTGGAACAAGTTACATTTCTCAGTCAACTAGTACAGGCAACCATAAGGTTATTATCGCAGATCAATTGTAAATGTATCTGTTCTTGTTCATAAGAATTAAAGTGCACAGTATTTTATCAACACTTCACAAACAAGCGTACGCCATACTTATACTACTCATCTACCAATTGTAGGACCTCCACTGAAAAACAAGCCCTGTCCATTTTCTTCTGCTTTGTACATACCCAAGCCCAACAATTAGCAGAATAAATGGTTTACAATGAACAGTTCAGGAAAAGATGCACTGCCTTCTTCATTAGCTTCGCCAAAGTGGTTGCTGAACTGAATAAACCAAAATCCATCATTTTTAATTGCCAGAGACCTTGTCCTGTTGTGATATCAATCTTTTCCCCACTCTTCAGATCCACTTCCACTTGCTATTACCTGCTTCTGAAATCTAAAATGGACAACCAAACTGAGTCTGGAACATCATTCATGATATCCTCTTTTCATTGTAATGGATAAGTTTCTTGTAAAGTGATTTAATTTAGTTCACACAGAATCTGCTGCTACAATCCTTTTTATCAACCAGCTATGCATGAGACCAAAGGACTAGTTGAAGGCTCAGTTACAGCTTCTGGATACGTTTCCTCAATGCCATTTAATGTCTCTTCCCCCCATTGCAACTGATAGGTAGTGAGGTGGCAGTTTAATGGGCTACTTTCCCACAGTATCAGTATTTTTTGGATGAGTGCTCTACAGCTTCTATTTTTGTTGAATCAGAGGAACAACTCCTGCTTCCAAACCCAGTTTCTTTAACCATTCTATTGCCCCTCATGTAAATGACCACCACAGTGCTAAATTAAGTCAAATATAAATTCTGGAAGTTCACCCTCTTCTCCAAGTGGGGTATTTATTATTAGCTGTTTGTCAGAAACATTGAGCAAACAAACAGGATTCCTTCAAATCTACCAGAACTTTTGTACCTATGACTTTCCCTTTGCTCTGGTTTTCAGAAAATGTTTCAATCCCTCCCATCTTCTACCTCTAGAGAAAGGACATCTTTTTCACTGCAGAGCATTTGCCTACAATTCATTTGCTTCACCCAAGCCAGATCTTTAAATTTGGAATTTACTGGGTACCTTTTAAACCCAAACAAATTGTTCGTTTGTTCATTATTTTGCTTTCCAGACTTCTTGCTTGAATTCCTGAAGTTCAATTTTCAACTGACCTTTCCTAGTTTTGGACATGTGTACTTCCCACAATCATTTTTTTCCTTTTGAGAGCAGTTATATAAGAAGAATCAAAACTGAATTTATTCCCTAGCTTCTTTAGCATGTCTGGTCTAACATTTAAGCCAGTATCCACTATTCCCAACTATTTTACAGATCTTAGCAGACATTCAACAGCCAAACACTCATTATCAAAACAAAAATTGTAGGACTGATCCTTGTACCAGAACCTTGCCCCTTCCGGTTGGCATCCTTCCATTTTCCCAGGCATTTATTTGAGTTATGATACAGAATTGAGCCAAATGTTTCCAGAGAGTTTTCTTTAAAAAAATAATGGGCTTTGCACTGAGAAGAGAGATCTGGGTATCACATGACATTACCAAAGCAGATGGCTGCCTGAAGCTAGACCTCCAGGGGAGAGACTGCACAATTCATAACTATATCTGATCCCTGATTCTCTTCACTCCCAGGCTAAGCACACACATTACACTTAAACTGGTATAAATGATTGGAAATTGGTTGAAGCCTGTAACAGAATAGATGTTCATTGCACAAAGACTGGTTTCAAAATGCTTGAATTCAGTTTAAGACAGACCCAGATGGATGTAGTATCAGAGTTAACTGATTTAGTAGGGGTGCACAAAATGGGCCGTATTCAATTCGGATTCGACCCAAATTGGGGGACGGTGATTTGATTTTTTTATTTGGATCACTGTCCTGATTCAATTTGGCTGAATCCAAATCTGAAGATTCGATGCTGATTCAGAAAATCAGTGATTCATCCATAGACACAACTTTAAATGTTTTTCCTACATACCTCGAGATACCAGGCAGCTCATCAATGCTGAGATGGTGGGGCGGATGAAGCATCCCACAGGAGCCCGGGACAGACCCCCCCTCCATCCCCTGGCTTGGCAATCAGCTGTGGAGGGACACCACGTGCCCCCCCCCCCCCCCCCCCAAGATCCAGGAGGCACTAGTTGCTGAGCCAAGGGGCAGGAGAGTGGGTTCCCCATGCGCTCCATGGCAGACCCGGAAGTGGAATGGAAGTGCTTCTGGTCCACTTCTGGGTCTGCCGCCGAGCGCACTGGGGACCACCCCCCCCACCGTGCTCCTGTGGGATATTCCATCCACCCCTCCATCTCAGTGTTCACGAGCCACCTGGTACCTTGAGGTATGTAGGAAAAACATTTAAAGCTGTGTCTATGACCAAATCCTCAAATCTCTCTGAATCTTTCTGAATCAATTTGGAGAATTCCGATTTGATTGAGAGAGATTAAAGGGTCTCCTGATTCAATTCAGATTCAGAGATTCGGCCGTCGAATTGGGCTGAATCTCTGCCGAATCAAATCAGCGACTGAAGCTTCAAGCAGCCCTATGATTTAGGTTAAATAAGTCTTTTGAACTTCTGCCCCAGATCCCTTCCCAACTCAAGTTACTTCACAGTCCCCCAGCATCCCTTGCAACCATCTGCTGTGCTGTCTGCTCTGGCCAAGCTGGGCTGCGCCCACCCCAGCTGTCTGCTCCCTGGCCTGCTTCCTGCCTGTGCCTCTCAACCTGGTAGGGGAAGGGGGTGGGGGAACACAGCCCCCACCCTAGGCTCCCTCAAGCTGGGGTCTCCACTGCAGATTGGAGGAGGAAAGCCCCTGAGGCCCCTGCTCTGCCAGGCAGCAAATATCCCAGTTGTGCCCCCTGGCCATATCTCCATTTCTTAGTCACTTAGTCCATTCCCTCCACTGCCCCCTTTCCCCCCGTGGCTGAGAAGTGGGGGGCTGGTGAGGGGACAGGGCTGGAATGATCACAGCCCAGTGGAGCTGGGAGGTGTGTGGCAGCACCCCCGGCTTGTGGCTTTGGTTAGTGCATGCATCTGCCTGCCTTAGCCAGGGGAAGATAGAACATTTGTTCTGTTCATTAATGGTCCAATTTACACAGCTTAGAGAAACCTGTGTAAATTGGATCAATTCTGCCTCAGGTTTTTTGACTGTCTGTACTTAGCCCCAAAAAGCATTTCCTCTGTTTGTAGAATGTGTCCCCCATGTAAGATGATCAATTTGAAAAGCTATTTCCCCAGAAGAAACTTGCTGGAAGATCCTTATTCAGAGGGGAATGCAGGGGAGACAGAACAGGCCTTCTGATATGCCTTTCTGGAACATATGCCAAAGCCCACAAAATAGAACTATAAAGCCCACTAAATAAAGCTATAAGCCCCCCTTGGTGATGTGGGCCACTAAGGACATGTCACTGGTTACTTGAGACAACTCAAAGACAAACCAGGGATGGGAAGGAAACAGAAAAGGCAGAGCAAAGAAAGAGGAAGACAAAACAGCCCCTTTGACTAGAGAGGACTTTGGTGACTTAATATCAGGAATTAGAGCTTTAAAATCCTTTGTGGAGGCACAGTTTGAAAAAAAATCAAAGAGAGGTAGAAGAAGTTGGGGGCAGGGTCACAGGCCTGGAAATAAAGATGGAGGGAAACCTGCAATCAGTGGTAAATCTTCAAAACAAGATTAAGATGATAAGAAAAAAGAAAAGGAGTTTGGAGAGAAAATTGGAATCACAGAAAATTGTGAGAGAAGACATAACATACAAATAGGACGACTCCCAGAAAGTGTGGGATCCAGCAGAGTATGTAAAGCAGGTATTCCACTCCTTCCTACAGCTGAAAACAAAGGCAACAGTCCTTGTAGACACAGCACACACAGAGCTTCCTACACTCCCCCAAATTCAAACAAACCAAGAGCCATCATATTACATTTGCTCCATTTTGAACAAAAGCTGCAGATTCTGAAGAAGGTTAGAGAGATTTCTGATCCTACTTCAGAAGGATATAAAATTCAAGTGTTTCAAGACGTGTTATAGGCAACATTAAAGAGAAAGAAGGAAATAAGTGAAATCATAGCACCTTTCAGAGAAGCAAATATAAGATACAGAGGGGGGTTTCCTTTCAAATGTATACATCAAAAACAGTAGGTCTTAAAATCCTTGAGAAAATAAACTTATTGGAAAGTACCCTGGAATCTCAGCCTGAGACTGACAGTGAGAAGCAATACCATGATACTGAATGGTAAACGGTTAAGCCTGGGAGAAAGAAGATACCAAAGTACAAGGACAAGGAGACTCGAAAAAGTCACAAAACTACAAGTAATATAAAAACATGAGGGAGAAGAAAAGAAAAAATGGGAGGGGCAATATCACAAGTGGGGAAGAAAAATATATAACAGCAATGCTGAGAACTGAAATACTTAGGAAAATGAGGAAGCCATATTCTAAGGTTAAAAGTAAAGCAGGCTGGGAAAGGGTATAAATATAGTGTAACATGGGAAGAGACTGAGAGGAGGCCTGAAACATGGCTCTGCACAACTCCTTCCAAAAAACAGTATCTGATGAAGTATAGTAGACTCCCATGACTCCCCTATGGTAGTAGTCAAGAACTTCCCAGGAAAGAGTTCACTACTTACGTGTGGAGGGCTTGAATATTCCTTTCCACATGAATTAGGATGAATCCCCACATTTTAGGAAAGGGATAACTGATTAGAAAATAAGGGTTTGTAGATCCATATAAGAAGAAAATCAGACTGGGTAAATAATGGGGGAGGGAGCAGGGGCTTCAGTAAACAGTTAATCTTAGGGCAAAAATGTTTTGTTTCTATATTAGCTTGAACCGAAGAAAAATAATATGTATTAAAAATGTAGACTACATAAAAATTGTAGAAAATGTATAAAAGAAAGAAAGATAAAAAGAGAAGGTACATCTAATCTCTTTCCTCTTAGCCTCTGTGCATTATAAATAGGGGGAAAAACTGTTGTAGATGTTCAGTCTTCCCCAAGGCCTCTTGACCGGCCCAATTCCACACACAGTTAGCTCATTTCCACTTTGATCTGTGACCCACTGATTGTCTTCTCAAGATAATTACTCTGCTCTTTAAATCCTTTTTATGTCTTCTCTGCTAGCAATTTCCAAGTTGGCCAAATGTTTCCTGGCCTTCCTTAATTCTTGGAAAACCATCTGGCTCATGATCGCCAGATTGCAGATTACCTTGCTAGCTAGCCCATTTGACCATTTCAGACTGAGAGTATTTGCAGCTGAATTTATCAATTAGTCCACACCCTTTTTTACTCTCTCTGCAAATTGCCTCTCAGACCTATCTGAAGGCTACAGGTGCTTAATTTTCAGGCTACTTTATTTCTCGTTTTGATCCTGAAGTTCATGTTTTAAATGTTGTTTTTGGTCTTGTTGTTATTTCTTCTGCAAAATCTCCAGCTTTAGTCAATGTGTTGTTATATTAGGATCTTAGGAAAGTAAGGCTGAAAGGGACCCCATAAGATGTAGTTCAGAACTTACTCTCTTTTGATTAAAGACATATGCCAGATCACAATTTCTCTAGGAAGTAGGAGCCAGAATATAATCTACCTATTAAGTGTGTAAATGGACCTGGATGCCTACATTGGATTCTACTCCACCTTGCTTGAATGCCTGAAAAACAATTTGCAAAAGGGTACATGGGTCCTCCTACTCCTCTTGGTTGTAAGGGTAGGATGACAGTGTGTTACAAAAGTAGATGCCTTAATGGATTTTCAGGATTTGATCAGGAAGGAATCAAATTGAACTTAGGCACCTATGTGCACTTAGACACCTAAGGAGTGGAACAGAATCTGGCCGTAGGTCCTTCTAGTGACAACAGTGCTGCTCCTTTCGAATAGCATGGTTAGCCAATTTTCAGGGTCTTGCAGGTTATTTCCATTAGGAGTAAAACCCATTGATGAGTCAGGTATTTCTTTGATGCAGTCCTGTTTGTTTACAAGAATGTATATAAAGTTCTGTTTGCTTGTCATTGTATCAATGTTTCTGTAGCTGTGTCCTTGGCTTTCTTTTTCTTCTCTCTGGATTTCTCTCTACTTCTCTCTCTCACACATGCAGACACATATAGCTCTATCAATCAATGCCCTAACCTCTGCATTTGCTATTATCAGTCCCCTTGGGCCATATGGTTCAGCTTCTATGTAAGCTTTTGTATGTGCCTGTATTTTGAGTGGTGCTCCTATTGTTTCATAAAGAAGCTCAGTTGTGTTTTACATTTATCCCAAATGAAAAATAGCTATTACCCACCAACTTCAATGAGTTTTAATCCATCCTACAATACTCACATAAATCTTCTGCTTCAGAGAACTTCAATGAGGACTGAAGCATAAATTTTCAGCTGAAACTAGATGTTGAAGTACAGGATCTACTACAATATAATGGCATTACAATATAAATATCCCACATTGTGACCAGGCCACTGATCACAGCTTTGGATGTAAGCCCACTCACAAACTCTATTCTCCAGCATTCACAACAGGCTATAATTTAATTTTTGGGACATTCTAAACGACTATCCTAGAATGAAATAAACATATTTTCTTTATGTTACCAAAAACTAAATGTATGCCCAGTTTATTCATTTTATGGTCTTTTTTTTATACAGAAAATACTTCTCAATCCTTCCCACTCAAATAAATATTTTTCACCATCTCTAGCCACTTAAATTTTTATCTTTTTCTAATTACCAACCCAATCTGGCAGCTAAAATTGCATAACAGTGTGTACTTTAAATGACATATTATCATTTGTATTCTTTCCTATCACTCCTTTGTCTTTCTTCCTTATTATATATACACGTTCCAGATAAATCGGTATATGCCCATTTGTATATTTTTTCTTTAAATTATAAGGTTGATCTGTAACAGATATACTCAACCCCAAGCCCATGAGCCAAAACCAGCCCCTGGTGCCATGCCTGTGGGGCTCGTCACAGGTTCAAAAGCTTTGTGGCTGAGGAACAAATCTGCCAAATTTCCAGAACCATGGGGAGCCCTGTGGGCTCAATAGCTTGGATTCACACACTGAATCAGGCACATGATTTTGGTGTGCAGGCCAGACAGTGGTGGTGTGGGGCCAGCTGGGAGGTAGCATGGGTCCTGAGGACCCAATCCTGATGCACAGGGACCAATCCCAGCATATGTGGCTAAGTGGTGACAACACAGGGCCCAATCCCGGCACTTGGGGACGACACGGGAGGGTCTGATCCGGCCCACAGACCAACTCTGTGTGACTCACCTGGCCTGCAGGGCCAAACGTTCAAGTATGACTGATCTGCAAGGGACAGTAATAAGGGCTGCCACTGTTTCAAAGACAATTTTTTAAAGTTGCCACATACTAAATTAGTTTACCAGAACTTAGAAGGTAAAATAAAATGGTAATGTACCATTTACTACCAAGATAAGTTTTTACTTGCTATTTCAAATCTGTGATTTACATAGCTTCTATTTATGAAGTAGTCTGTGTACTAAACCACATTATATATTGGTTTGTAAAGAGCCCTCTTCCGCATAAAGTACTAAAATGACCACTGTTTATGCATTGACAGAATTTTTCCTGGTCACGTTCCTGACTTTTAAAAAAGAGTTGTCAGAAATTAATATCAACAAAAAATATTTGAAACACTTAATTTTCCTTCATAATATCTATTATATATAATAAATGTCACAATACAAGTCTTTCAAAACATGCCCAGTAATACACAATGAACTTTGACTCTAGTGGACAATAGAGTATCTGAAAGCCAAAGAAACCTTTGGCTTGATCTTTCTGAAAAGACAGCATAAATCTTGGAAAGAAATATCTCTTCGTCCTATAACAAACTAGGCTAGATATTTTAAAAGCTCTAGGAAAGGGTTCTCTGAAAACAAGGTCTGGTGTATCATATCAACAAAGAGAGAGAATTGTTGCTTTTGAAAGTAAGTGTTGACATTTTGATCAAAATGATTTGCTACTGTCTAAATACTCAAATTCTATCTACTAGCCAGCTACATATTTGTTTTTAAAGCAAGAGGAAAACTGCTAAATTCTTCCCAGTAACTCCAATGAACCCAATCAAATTCCACCAAGGAAGAACTTAATATGCACAAATTTATTTTAATTTGTACTTTTCCTGATCCTCGTAAAGCTGTGTTATGTGACTATCTTGATATTTTACAGATTGTAAAATAACTGTATCTGCTGTACTTTTATTCATTCAGTAACATTAATCTGAAATTGTTTATAAGTAAAATCTATGTTCAAAATATTTTAGAGAGGGTTTTTTTAAATCAAATATACCATTTTTGTATAAATTATTCATACTGCATAGATGCCAGGTGGAATTAGAAACAAGTATTATTGATTTTTTTTAAATAGGTATTTATTAGTGAGAAAAGCATATAAACCAGATAAACCCAGCCTCTTGCATCTACACTTTCACTGAAGCATTAAAGCCCAGTACAGTACTTGAGTAGCATGATGAGAATGATTTGAGAGTGGGATTAATTCCTAGTTTTAACATGATCTTTTTTCACCTAAGGCAGTTGAAGAAATTTGGTCCTCTTTTCTTTCAGAATATAAAATTGAGAGTTGTTCAGATGGTGAGGGAAGATTAATCCAATAATTATAAAGATTGTACCAGATAGAAATCCTAGATTAAAATTCAGTATAAGATCACAGAAACCTTACATTTCCCACACTACATTTCAGAAATACCTCTGTGGAGACTGTGGATGAATCTTGCAGCATAGAATCTTGCCTATGCTGCTGTTTCTCTATACACAATGCTTGTTCAGTGGTAAATGCAGAAGCAGCAGAGGCAAAGATTAAATCATCTGCTCCTTCTAGGAATGCTGTGCAGAGGGTATAGAAGACATGGTTACTTTTTAATTCTCTTTATTTCCCAAGAAGGAAAAGAAAGTGATATTCATGCTGGCTGTAGGACATGTGTTCCCTACTATGCGCAGAAGAATGAAACTACATAGGATCATATTCATTTCATCTTGCTGCTGCTCCATGACAGGATAAGCTTTATGTGGAGGTGAAAGACCAGCTACTGTATCTTGGATGACCATATATCATAATGAAAGATCCATTAAAAATACATACACTGATTGATCTTGGAAGAAAGGAAAGAACCAGAATTTAAGGTGAAAGGCAAGTGGAAGGGAGAAGGCAAGAAGGCGAAAAACAAAGCAAAACAAAAGAAAACAAAATGAAACAAAAGCGCACACAGCAAGAGCAACAAAAAATGGGGAAAGGCATTGGGTGTGTCTACACAAGATGTTACGTCACTGTAGTGACAAGCTACAGCAACCTCACTCGTCGCTAGTGCCATGGTGTCAGCAGGCACAAACCGAACCAACCCGTGCTGTGCTGTAATGGAAGTTACGGTGTAGTCATGTAGTACTTGGTTAAGCAAGTGCTAACAACTATGCAGTAACAACTGCAGTCTGGCATACGTGTAGATGTGCCCACTGAGAAGAGACTGACCCTGCACATCTATTTAGGGCAGAATTCAACTTTCATCAACATTTGCTAGGAGCATTACAAAAACAATACTTAGTCCCTGAAACACGCTGTAAAAATGATTAGTGCTGAGTTCTGTCCTACACTCAGTTTTGGGCTGAATTACCTAACTTTGTAGAACAATTTTCTGAAACTCCTTAGTAGAGTTAGTTTATTTTTAATCAAAGTCTTTCTATTGGTTTAGCTGCATCTACACTTAAGGGCTTGTATAGATTTAACTAATTTTGTTAATTTGTTTGCCTGTCTCTCTCCTTCTTAATTCTGTTGATATGTTGTATTCATACATTGTGTATTACCAAGCAAAGGTCATTTGCAGAATAAGACCTTCAGGCCAGATTCATCCCTGCAATGGCTCTGATGTTAATGCACCATCAGAATGGAGTCCCTGATTTGCTTTGGCCTCTGTTGGCCTCACATAGAGCTGGGGAATAAAAAAGGCATAGGTCTGCTCTGGACATACTTCTGGTCCTGATAAACAACCTGACGGTCCAGGACAAATGTGACAAGCCGGGACACGTTGCTGGTAGCATTCACAAACTTGACGGGGAAGATTTATGCCAACAGGCAATGATTAATCAGGCCCCAAAACAGTAATCTTCGTGGGGAGGGACAGTGTCTTCTAAGGACATAATGTAAGATACATATGAATGGTGCATATACATACATATAAAGTACCAGTAATGCTGGGATATAGTGGTCTTTTTCATTTGAAATTTGTAATGTTAAGTTTTATTAGCAAAAACATTGGTATGAACAAATATCTCTGAATAATCTCAATGAAAATGTAATGTACAATAAATACCTAAAACTGAAAACCTTCAATAGAGAATGATGTTGACAGTGATAGCTTTGTGCCTTTAATTTTCAGCTCAAGTGGCAACATGATGAACATTTAGAAGCTGAGCCAAGTGGAAATACAACCAGAAGAACAAGTCGTGTTTGAATACTGTGCTTAAGAAGACTATAAAAACTACAGATTAAACAGGAGTGTTGTAAGACTTTAATTAATTAATGCTTGTAAATCAGTCTGAAGTCCCTGAATAAAAGGCAAGATAGAAGATGTTACCACATGTCTTGATATTCCAGAACTGCACAATCCATAGCCACTTTTATTTCTGCATGACAAAAACGTCACCATGCAAGGTCTTTGGGCAAGGAATATCTTTTTAGTAAGTGTTCACAAAGTGTTAGGCACAGTATGGTGCCAATCCCTAGGAGGTATTATAATGTATATTCATGCTGATGTGCCAGTGGCGACCTTAGAGCTCTGGCAACTGAAAACTTCTGTTTATCTACCAAATAGATATTACTCAGCTAATAGCAGCATACTTCTGCTCCACTGCTTGTTAATGCTGCTCAAACCTGACCTGAAGGACCCCATTTATAAATGAAATATCCCTCCATATGATAGATGTTCCTTCAAACCTAAATTGGTAAATCTAGTCCAGAGGTTGTCCGGCAGATCCAGAATAAAAGACAGTGCAGATTGTAAGACAGATATCTACAGTCAACCCGTCAGTTTGATTAGAGGGCATCAGGATGAGGTGTGGCCTGCACAAACCCTTAGTGATTCCAGAAAGAAAAGACCAGCATAAAAAAAGCTTTTTCTTTCTTGCATCATTTTCCGATCTATAAGAGAGGTGCCATCTTCTTTACCCTGAGGCAGGTATTATGGTATTTGGACATTGAGACTGAGGTTGTGTACTGGACCCTGTGGAGGTTGGTCCTGCCACAGACCAACAGTTGCTGCATCACCATCACATACAATCCTTTGACCCATAGTATTGGGAAAACAAGGGTGAATAACCTACTAGAGATGTTGACACCAGGCTAGGAGTCCCTCTAGATTTGCTAAGCTCTCAACAAATCTATGCTCCAGCAGTAGCAGACTATGCACAGCTCACTTCAGGGTATCACAAAGGACCGCTGCATAGGTCCTTTGTTGTTATCAGCTAGATAAGGAGAGCACATGCGACTGTCTCACAGTCTACCTACCTTGTCTCTATCAACCTGTTACCTCCAGTCCTCTAATTAACACCATACACTCTTAGAAACAGGGATCACTTTTTGTTTTGTATAGTATCTACAACGGTGTCAAAGGTATATCCTGTGGACCACATCAAGTTCACAGGATTATTTAGGCCCTGGTCCGGCTCCTGAGATTGAGGCCTATGGACTGGCCCCGCACACAGAATCTGGGACTCCGCTGTATGCAGCACCTGCTGGGATCTGTATTACACAGCTTGGGTGGACACCACAAGAAATGAAGGTCCTGGAGCAGGCACTATGTGAAGCGTGGGCCCTAGAGTGAGCATTGCAGATGCTGGATCAGTCATGCAGGAGAGGGGGGTCCACGGGCCCATGCTGCTCATCTGGCTTGCAAAGCCAGAAGTTTAACATCCCTGTTATAGGGTCCTAGTTTGTGACTAGGGTTTACAAAGGCGATCCCAATACAAACAAATAACTGCTGAAGAACCTAGTGTTGTAGCCCAAAGAAAGAGCAATGGGAGAAAAGAAGTGTCACTTGAGAACGGAGAAGGGGGAACCAGAAAAGTGGATTTAAAAAACATATCACAGAAGAGCTTAAGTGAAATAGCAGCTAAGGAAAGTAGCAGCTCTTCAAGACACATGTCCTAGTAGAAGAGACCCGGGTGCTGATAGAGGCTTGGTGACAACCACCGCAGGTAATGCCATGTTAGCAACTCCCGTTTCAAGTCCCCATGCCCAGCCCCCTTCCTCTTAAAAGTCCCAGCTCCTGGAGTCCTGCGATATGAGGCTGCTTCTGCTGAGCTTCTGTCCTCGCCCTTTCAGAGGAAACCGACCCAGCGCAAAATATGCCCAAACCAGAAGGGGGCTAACAACCAACAAATCTTCAAGAGCAAACTAGACCGTCACCTTGTTGGGCTCACCAGACCCTCAGGTGTCTTTCCTGCTTGGTGCACCCCACGGTCTTCCGAGGGCCTTCCCCCTCCACGAGGTGACCTGGGGGGTGGGGGCTGTGCCACGACGTTCAAGCCTATTTCAGACTGCTGGGAAGGTGGGGCACGGGGCAGAGCCCTCTGCTCCCAGGGAGCTATTTCTGGAAGGGGGCGGGACCCCGACAGAGGATGAAGAGCTGCGGGTGCGAGGGGCAAACCAAGCCCTTCCCCGCCCCCTCGAGGCAGAGAGCGGGGGAGGGGCAGGGCACCCCGCGGCGCGTGACGGAGCGAAGGGCGAGGCGCGCCCCACACACCCACAGCCGGGTGCAGGCGCATGCGCGCAGGTGCGGCTCTGCCCCGCCCCTCCCCCCGCGGGAAGGCGGCGGGCGGCGGGCGCGGATTGGGCGCCGGGCCTGTCAATCCGGGGCCCGCCCCGCCCGACAGGCCGTGGCGCTGGGGGCGGGGGGAGGGGAAAGGAGGCGAGGAAACAAAAACAATCGCCCGGGCGCCGCCATCTTGGCTCCGTTCTCCGCACCACGCGAGTGAATGGGTAGCTATGAAATTACCACGGGGGCGCCGCAGGGCACGGAGGATCGCTCCGACCTGCCTGGGGGGCCCTAGAGCCGGCGCCTGCCCCTCGCCAGCCCCTCGGCCCCGCGGCGTCGGGGATAAAGTTGGTGGGCACCGCCGCCGCGCCCGGGAGCCCAGACGGTTGAGCGCGGCGCCGGAGCCGGGCGCGAGCCGCGGGCAGAGCTAGGGCCGGCCGGGGGCGCTCGGCGAGGAGCTGGTCCCCTCCTCCGGCGGGGGAGCGGGGCCCTCGCCACAGCCCGGTCCGGCCCGGCCCGGCCGGTTTCTCCGCCTCCGCGCCCGACACAGCGCCCGAGGGGATCGTGCTGCCGGCCATGCAGCGGAGAGCGAGCGGGGCGACGTGACGGCAGGAGGGAGGCAGTGAGGAGCTGCGGACGCCGGGGGGATTTGCTCGGCTTGTCCCCCGCTCCCGGGGCGGCTCCGGCGGGCCCCTCGGCGCGATTCAAAGCCAACTTCCATGCGGCCCACGTGTGCGCCGTAGCGCGGCTCGACCGGGCGGGCGGGCGGGCTGCTGGCCGGCCTCGGGGGCTCGCGGGGGTTTCTTCTCGGACGCTGGTGGCCCCTCGCCTGAGCACTACACGCTGCAGAGCCGAAGACAGCTGCTGACTGGTTGCAGCCCAGCCGTCGCCAGGATGCTTTTCGGAGCTTGACGGGGGAAAAAGGAGCGGAGCTGTGTTCTTGACAGTTGATTATTTCTCTTGTATAAAACAAAACAGCAAAACCAACGGTTTCCCCCCGTGAACTTTTTCTAAATGGATTCTTAACGTGCTTTTATGAAGTGCATTTTGCCACCCTTTGTACAGAAGCCAAATGACACGTGTATTTTGAATTACGTTTCCAAATATACACATCCCTCCTGTACTGTGGATCTCTCCAGACAGAGCTGGAGGGGCTGTCACTCTCTCAGAAAAATCCGGTTTTACTATTTTACGAACGCTCTCCTCTCCACGTCTGTTGCTTTAGATTGCTTTATAACTGGTGCATAAAAAAAAAAAAGGAAAAGAAAAGGGGGGGGGGTTGGGGATTTTCTACTTGGAAGACCCAGGAACCTGGCTGCTTAGAAACGTCTCTGTTCTAAGTGTATTTGGAAAATGGGAGCTGCTACCAAGTTGGCGTTTGCTGTTTTTCTTATCTCTTGTTCTTCAGGTGAGCAAAACTCCCTTTTATTTATTTTTTTACCATTTAAATTGATAATTGTGGAGCCCAGCTTGCAAACTTCAGCTGACACTCTCTCTTGATCCTGTCTGAGTTTGTAACTGAGGCGACAGAGTGGCTAGGGATGAAAATAGTGATAGCCGCCTTTTTTTGTTCGTGAGCCTTGAGATTCTGTCGTCCAGCATTTCCAATGTATGTGGCCTGTGATTTTTTTTTTTTCAGTTGTTGCTATGTTAACCATACGTTTTCTTTGCGAACTATTGATTTCAAAGTTGATTGACTGTATGGCAGGTTAGTTGTATGTTTTTATTTAAAACAGTTTAAGAAAATGCGTGATGAGACAATATCTGTAACTTCTTGCAGATCTCTTATTTTGGAATAGTTAGTAATGAGCTTCAGTGTTCTTTAGTGGTGTTTAAAAATAGTTACTATTCTGAAAGTATTAGCTAGTGATAGAGATGCAAATGTACACAAGGGCAGGCTTTTAAATTGCCCCATAGAATATTTTGCAAAGCTTCTCTTCCTGAGGTCGAATGTATATGGTGCTTCTTTTAACTTTACATTTGAAAATCTACTTTGAAATGGCTGCTCTTAATTGTATGGGAAAAATGTCTGAGAACTGTAGGCTTGTCAAAATACTTTTTTCATAGCAACCAGTGGTTGGAAGAATTGCTTAATACCATTTCACTCACTGGGAGCTCAGCACTCCCACAAAAGGCCACATTCATCTACTAATCCTGGATAGCATAACTGATCTGAAATCAGTCTTAAATTTCCAACCTGTTATGTAGCTGACTTCTTAACCCTCTGTTCAATGTAGTGTGTAAAAGTGGAATTGCCTAGTACTTTTACAGTTCTTCCAGTTGGCTTCATCTAGTCACGTTTTTCATTTTATTTTCCATATGCAGATGGCTTGCTTTCTATACCAAAGTGTTCTTAAATTGAAACTCTAATGTGTAGGGTTCTGCTGAATGGTACATTTCCTTGTGGTTATTAAATGGATAGTCTAGTCTTGTGTCTGTAATGTTATTGATCAGTTCCGTGTGGGCTGAATGTGCTGTGAAATGGTGATCACTGCCAGAAATTAACCAAAAGTATCATGTCTGTTTAAAGAACACATTAAAGACAGCAGGACACTTTTAATATCAGATAAAAATGATACTAGTTGTTGTTTTTGTTTTTTTCCTTCCTAAATGAAACGCAGTAGCCTTCAGGGAAGTGGTTGAAGCCTTTTTTGTCTTCAAGTGAAAGTTTGGCTTGTAACATTAAGTAATAAAGCTATTGTCTTTTTAAAAACAGCTTGTTCTTGAGTTCAGGAGATTCTTTTGTTGACATTTTGAAAGGACTTTTATGCTCATCAAGTCCTCTTTATTTCTTCCTTCCTTCCTCACTTCATTACTATCATCCTACTGCCTCAAAGACAGAGCAGTTCTCATATACCTATCTTGCTTACTAATCGGACACAACTTAAACCACACCATAGTCTTCACTAGCATACTTCTGGCCACTGTTGCAATTGGCAGCAAGAGAACTGGTGTTAAATATTAATCTTGTCTATTCTAGCTAAGGAAATGGAAATACCAGAAAACTAACTCGTTAAATCATGGAATACAGTTCATATTAATTGTATAATATCACTGTTTTCCAGATGTTATGAATATTTTGCTCATATTATTTTCTAGAGATTTATGGTATTGCTATAGTTCACGTTGTTGTGTGTAGTTAAAAATCTAGCATGATGGTGCAGTCATGAGTGTGTTTGGTGTTCCTTGTGTTTTGTTCTGTTTTAAACTGAAGTGAAAATGCAACTTCTTCCACCAATGCAGTTGAGCAATCTGGATTGAAAGGCATTTCTGCTTAAAGCTCTTTCATTCAAGTATATTGGCCACTATGAAGGGATTTCTGTACTTAATTCTAGCGTTGCAATTTGTTTTGTTTCCTGTATTTGCATGTGTTCAGCTTGCATCAGATTACATTTTAATTTAATAGCTTTGTCTACAACCACTTGCTAAAGTTATGCATGGACAGACTATTGGTATTAAATCTCCTTATGTAAGTGAAAACTTTACCCTCTCCTTCCTCCTTGTTAGCACTGGGACAGAGCATCTAATTTGCATTACTAAATATAAGTTACCGTTTTAAAACATTGGGTATATGTGGAACATTTTTGATTATTTGGCTTTTTCTATCTCAATCCAAATTCAGTTAACCACCTAGGAAATAGAAATACCATTCCATTTACCAGGTTTATTAGAGATGGACACCCTTTTCCTCTGTCTACCTCAACGCTTTCAAGTAAATGTTAACTTAGTGGCTTCTAGATAAAAGGAAAATCAGGGATGTACCCATCAGAACAAACTCGAGACAGTAAGATGTTAGATAAATAATTAAACAACTATCCTGCCTGAAAGTTTCCAGCATGTTCTTTCATGTGCTTTATGCTTAAATGTGTGTATACTACTGGCACTTTTATGCACTTCTAAAAAACAAAAGAAAACATGGAAGAAGTAACATGGGGCCTTAAAATTGCTTTGTACACATCTCTTAGTATGAATTATTTATTAAAAAAATAAAATTCCATTACAAAATACGGTTTTTCATTTAACTTGGAGATCAATTGCAAAATATTTCTAAAAGAACAAAGGTTTGTTTTTTGGGGGGGGGTTGGTTTAGTTTTTTAATCCTTTTTTGACACTTCGCTTTTAAAAAGTGAAAAAAGAATTTCTTGGATGTCCAAGCGTATGTATTTTGGTGCCTTCTCTTTCACCTTTTTACTGAAAGGCCCACCCTGTTTTATAGTCTATCATCCAGATAATCAGTTGTAGTGTTAATGATTTTGTTTTGAATTGCTCCTTCTAAAAATACTTCACTCAATTACTCTAGCCTTCATTTTTTTGACACAAATGATCTCATTTTGATATTTCTCCAGTCATCAAGGTTTTATAAAAAAAAAAAAAAAAAAAGTCTTCAATTTCTTCTGTTTAATTTAAACAAAACTAAACCTTTTATACTTTTCTTAAGTGTTACTGAGAAGCAAGAATACCTAACAAAGAGGTGCTGTCTCAGTTATGTTCTCTTTGTAGCTCTCACAGGTCAGTCAGTTTGTGGGGAGTATCTTAAGTCATTTTGGCAAACAGAATGATAGTTTAGAAATTCTTCTCCAGTATCATCAAAGACCCTCCTACAGAGGCCACTCAGCTCTTTCTCCTCTTTTCCCTATCACATCTTTGGTGAAAATACAAACACTTTTGCTAGATACTAAAGGACACTATAGTAAACAATCTAAAATACTGCTAAAACTTTAGGGCAGAATTGTGAGCTTTTTTTCTGGAAGAACTGAAAATAATCCAAACATTCTTTGTAACAAGTGGGTAGAGTGGTTCAAACATAAAAGGATGTTATTTTCCCCCCTTTTGGTATTACTTAATCCTGAGTATTACTCATTAATTGTTTCTAGTGATATGCTTCCTGTAAGCAATCGGTGGTTAGTGGTAGAAGCTGCCTAATCACCTCTTTATCTGTGATAAAATGAGTAAACATTTTAAAGATGAGCTAAACACTTAACAGTGACACAGAGTCCTTTATGCTTAAACAGCAGTAACCACGCACTGTTTTTTGAAGTTCATCACTAGTGGAAAATATTCCTAACCAGCTTTCTGGCAATGCTCATAACAGGGCTTGTAATCATATTTAACAGAATTTTCCAATATAACTGTGATTCCATAAGTATGATTTATACATTAGATTAAAGGATTATCATAGCCTTGTATTGATGTTTTAGTCATATTTGGAAATGGTACAACAGACTTTGTGAGAGGAGTCAACATATCATATCTTCCAGTTGTTTAAAACTGTTGTCCATATTGGGCATTTTGGCATTACAAATTGCATTAACAGCAGTTCTGGTAGAACTGTGCTTTAGGACAAATTAATGGATACAGATGTAGCTAGTTTAGTTTTTATTCCCATATATTTGCTATAAATACAAATTTACTTTTAAAAGGAAGAGTTTTAGAAGACAAGTTTACATATGCGTGATGACATGATGGCTTCTCTGTTTGAAGCAAAGTCACTGTTACCCTATGTTGCAACTGCCAAAGGGTAACTTCTATAATCTTTGAATGGTATAGTACAGCAGTGGAAAATGATTTGAGCTCGAGGGTCACTTAATGATTTTTGATGAGCAGTTCCCCCTCCTCCACCCATGAGGGAGGAGGTGTGGTGTTGCAGAGAGTTACCAATATATCCTATCCGGCCCACTGGGAGCCTGAGGGCTGAAGGCTGCACCTATGCTGCTTTGCTTTGCTGTGCTGCACCTGGGCTGGGCCACACAACATGCAGACTCCTCCGTCCCCCTACCTGGCTTCCTGTTGGTGCTGCACAGTCTTGGCACCACAGCCATTGGCAGCTGGGCCCGCACAGGACAGGGCATGATGCAGCACTCCTAGTAGCTGTCCTGCCTGCTGTGATGAGCTGCTTGCACTGCACCAGAAAGGTCGGGGGCAGCTGCTCTCAGTTGAGCCCCCTCCCTGCAGCTGGCATGGACTCACTTCCTTGTGGTGCCATGACGTGAGTGGCTCATCACAGCAGACATGGATGGGCAGGACAGCTACTTGGCATGCTGCATTGTGCCCTGTCCTGTGCAGGCCTGGTTGCTGGCAGCCACAGTGCCAAGAGTGTGCTGGCCAAGTGCCTCTAGGACAGGGGTGGGCAAAATGTGGCCTGCCAGGCCATTCTATCCAGCCGACGGAGCCCCTAAAAAATTTAGAGAAGTAATAGTTATCTGCCCCTGGCTGCCTGTCATGTGGTCCTTGATGGCTTGCCAAAACTTAATTAGTGGCTCTCCACCCGAAATAATTGCCCACCCCTGCTCTAAGAAGCTGGGTGGGGAGGGGAGGGGTGGAGAAGTCTGTGCTCTGCCTGGCCAATGCCCTGCCCCAGCTGTGGGCACAGCCCTCTTTCCTCAGGCTCCCAGTGGCAGCTGGTAGGTCAGATAGGATCAATTGGCGAGCCAGATTTTGCCTACCCCTGGTATAGTAGCTTTCAGTGTGATCATGCTAGCTGGGTTAATGATTCCCTTCAGCTTCTAAGCATTATCCCTGCTCGTTCTGCTAAAAAGATCCTTGGGGCTTCAACTTGGTTTGCTTACAGTAAAAAAACAACTGTTTTAACATTACTTTACTTGGAAGTTAGAGTGGATTAGTTTCTTCCTGCAACATATTAAAATCTAAGGTATTTTGAAGTGACTTTCTTTTCCATCTCAGTCTAAAAGATCATTTTCTCATCTCTTTAATATTTGTTTCCCTCATGTAAACATTCCCTGAAACTTATTCACTCTTGTTTGAACTTTGTGCTTTTTTGTTTTCTTAGAGCAGTCTTACGGAGCTTCTGTCTTTTTTTTTTTTTCCCCCTGAACATGAGGCTACATAGTAAAAATAATGACTTTTGCTTTATGTGGAATATTTGGGAGCCAAATGAGATGGAGGAGAAAATATGAAACCTAATCTTGTAGAAAATGTTGTGACTTGGAGCTCAGTTGTAATGGTTTCCAAGATAAATGTCCAGTACTGGTTAGCTGACCCAATGGTAGAGCTAATATGGGATGGCAAAAGGTAGCAGTTGGATGAGGTCTCATTTACGCTATGCAGTTCTGCTGGCACAATACCACCACTTCCTTCAGCTAACAATAACCGTGGTCACTTTTTTTTTATTCTTCTGCCCTCTTTCAGCTTTGGAGGGTGGTAATGGAATTATTACCATTGACTTAGTTTTTTGGGAGAAGGAAAGGTTTTTTTGTTTTGTTTTGTTGTTTTTCTTTTGTACCTACCTCAAGGTTAGTAAAAGTTTATACTTTTTCAAAAAGTTTGTAACATCTACTTCTGGGAGGAAGAAGGTACTTTTTTGATGGTTTTTGTTGTTGTTTTGTAGTTCAACCCTTTTTAACAAGTCTATCCCTTCTGTCTCAAAGTTTCAGCTCATGTACCCCCCTTTATATTTTTTTCTTGTTTTTAATGTTACCACTGATGCGATATAAGGCAGGATACACAAATTAACATTAAATGCATTATTAATATATGCATTAAATATATCGTAGTTATGCCACAACAGTTTGGGCTGGTAAGTCTGTTGTGAGGGAAAGGGGGGGGGCAGATCAAGGCCCCCACAGTGAGGGAGGAAGTGGGGCTGAGGCTGAGACAGGGGCAGGCGCTACACAGCTGGGGCAGGGTGTGGGACAGACCCGCGAGTGGCTTGTCTGTGGGGATGGACTTCCACTGCTGTGTGCACCTCAGGAGGGCATGGGGACCATGTGCCCCCAGATCTGTGTGGGGTGAGGGTAGGCTGCTGCTGTGAGCTGGGGCAGCGCTGGCCCCATCCTCCCCCCTGCTGGGAACAGCCTGGCACTGTCCCAGCCCCAGCCCACAGTGGCAGCCTGCCCTTGCCCTGTGCACAGATTGCATGTGGCTCTGTCCCATGCCTCACTCTGGCTGTGCAGTGCCTGCCCCTGCCCTACTTCCTCCCTCACCCCCATTCCCGTTCCCTCAGAACAGACTTACCAGCTGGATCTGGCTCCTCTCCATGCTGCTAGACTGTGGTCCTGACTGCCTGCATGCTGCGCTGTAGCTGAGCGTATGCACAGGACTTTTATTGGCCACATAAGCCAAAAAAAGCTGATTGCTGATACTGTCACTTCTTTTCCTTATATTGATGCCGATCTGATATGGGACTGATGTATCAGTGCACCTCTAATAATTTTTTTCTCATTCATTCTGCGTACCCGCTATGACCTTTTGAAGTACCTCTGCTTGACCATGGCTGTAGTGTCCAAGCAGCTATACCAGAACCCCTTGCTTGTGAAAAACGGACAGCTAGATTATCATGCTTTGCTTCTTGCCGCCACCTTTGAAGGTGATCTTTTCCATTATTGTTTCCTTCTATCTAGAATTTTCTGATGCAGCAAGCATGCAGGTAACGCATTTAAATTTTATTTATGCCAGCTTAGTTCTGAGTAAAGCCAGTATAACCTGGAAACTTGATGACTTCATCACGCAGCAATAGATGCACTAGAATGTTCTGTCTGTAGACTCTATGAGGTCCAATATTTGGAAGCTTTTTAGTAATTCTAAAAACTGTACCCTTTTTCATGTTTTACCAGTACTTGGAGTCAAGCATGGTGGATTAGTTTTAACTAATTTGTATTAAACCGAATTTAAAATCAGTACAAAGCCTTGTTTTAAACCTTATAAAGGCTTCTTATTTAAATCCATAATCACCCTGTTTCTCATTTTACTTCTGAACTGTTTCCTAGAGAGATCCTGTGTCTTACTGGTTGATAACCATTAAAAGATTGATTTGCAGTTGTTCATACAGCTTCCACTCAGTTCAGTTCTAGGTAGCCAGGAGGCTATGCTGTACCTATACTTACTTCTCATAGGTTTTGTCAGTGTACTTGCATTAAGAAAAGTCATTCACTATTAGCTCTTGATTGATCTTATTTTTAAAGAAAATAAATAAAACCATGCTTTGTATCATCCTATCTTGATGGGTCAGGTAGGTTTCAAGTTTTTAATAAATGTATTAAGTGACCTTAAATGTTTTTGATACATAAACATGTATTTAAACATATTTTGAATTCAAAATTTATTTATTTTGTAAGTAAATAAAATATTTATTTGTAGTTTGTAAATCAAACTGTTGCTTCTGTCCTTTAAGATTTTGGAACTAGTAGAACTCGTGCACCTCATAAAACAACTTTTCAGCTCTCAATTGGTTTTGCAACTTTGAGTAAACTAATCTTTCAAGAGTATTTCCTGAATAAACTGAAATAAAGAAAGATAATACTCTCTTTGCCATCAGCAACTGGTTTAGTACTTTCCTGAACTTTAATTCCAGGTGCTTAGCCAATAACTTCCAGTTCTAGTTTCTTTAAAACTTCCACTGCAGTTTTGTTCCAGTGCAGTTATTTGTTCCATACATGTTGTTTTTGTATCAAAATTTAAACTTTTAAATATTTAGGCCTTAGTATGACACATGCATTTTAAAAAAAATATTTGAAATTATGACAATGCTATTTGGTCTAAGTGGAACCATATTAAGTGGTTGACTAAGTCTTAGAAATGTAACTTTTTTTCAATAAATATTGCTTTCTCAAATTTTCCCTTTTCTCTTGCTTTGTTTTTCTCTGCTCCCCCTGCAAAAGTAACTTTTTATATCCGTGACTTTCAGCCTGGGTTCCGTGGACCCCTGGGCATCTACAGATTGTCTGAGGGGTCCGCGAAAGATGACTGCGATCAATGAAAAGTATGTGGTTACACACACTTACAGTTCAAAGGTGTGCACACCTCCATTCAAAGTCAAAAGGGGTCTGCACTTCCTTTCAGAATTTTTTAGGGGTTTGCAAATGAAAAAAGGTTGAAAACCACTGGTTTATATTATAATCTGAAGTGGATAAATCTGTTCTTTTTTTTAGATATGAAAAAAGTAAAGCATGATCACAGTCGCAGCAGATTAGGAGGCTGTTCTTTATTTATTAAGTGATTTAAAAAAAAAAAAGCGTTTTTGTTCTCTTTTGCAGTTTTAACTATAGATCAGATGCATCATTTTTATTTATTTTTTTGTCTGCAGACTTATGTCCTACCATATTTAGGGGTGCTTCATACTCATTTCTGTAGTGTGCTTTCCTTTTCAGTGGGGGTTATGGAGGGTCACTCCTAATTTTTTTATTGTTAGATGTGTGGCACAGCCTCATGAGAAATTAGGACTGGAAGGGACCACATAAATTTGTCTTCTGAGGTAAGAAGAATAGTTGGGGAAGTACTGAGGTCCTGGAGGGGATGGGAGTCTGGTGTCCAAGCAGAGTGGTTGTTCCTTAAGGAGATGATCCCCCAAGCCCAAAGGGAGGTAATCTCAGCACGGATCAAAGGGGGCAAGACAGCGCAAAAGCCCCCATGGCTCACTGAAAGCATATGGGAACATCTCCTGGCTAAAAGGAAGGCATATACCCAATGGAAGGGAGGGGCCATCACCAGGGAGGACTATACCTCATTTGCTCGGGGCTGCAGGGGGGCGGTCAGGAAGGCCAAGGTGGAGATGGAACTGGGACTAGCTATCCAGATCAAGGACAACAAGAAGTCCTTTTTTAATTACATAAGGGGTAAAAAGAAGGTACTGGGTAACATGGGGCCTCTGCAAGACACGCTAGGAAATCTGGTCATCATACCAGACAACAAAGCTAACTTACTTAACAATTTCTTTGCCTCCATTTTCCTGAGCAGACCGGGTCACCCCCCCCCACCGGGACCCCCATAGGCCCCAGGGGAGGCGCACCCACACCTAGGGTCAGTGAGGATCTAGTCGGGGAACTTCTGGAGGGACTGGACATATTTAAATCAGCTGGTCCTGACGACCTCCACCCCAGAGTGCTGAGGGAATTAGCAGAGGTCATTGCGGGACCCCTGGCACGGCTTTACAAGCACTCATGGTGGTCTGGTGTGGTGCCAGAGGACTGGAAAAGGGCCAATGTGGTTCCCATTTTCAAAAAAGGGAGGAAGGAGGGCCCAGGAAACTATAGGCCAGTTAGTTTTACCTCGATCCTGGTTAAGCTTTTTGAGAGAGTTATCCTGGCACATGTCTGCGAGGGGCCATCAGGGGAGGTTATGCTTAGGGGCAACCAACACGGGTTCATTAGAGGCAGGTCCTGTGAGACAATCCTGGTGGTCTTCTATGACCAGGTCACAAAATCCTTAGACACAGGGGTAGTAGTGGGCATAGTCTTTCTGGACTTCAGGAAGGCCTTCGACACTGTCTCTCACCCCATTCTCATTAAAAAAACTAGGGGACTGTGGTGTCAACACCTACACAGTCAAATGGGTCGCTAACTGGCTGGAGGGCCGCACCCAGAGAGTGGTGGTGGATGGGTCTTATTTGACCTGGAGGGATTTAGGCAGCGGGGTCCCGAGGGCTCTGTCCTCAGACACGCTGTTCAACATCTTCATCAGTGACTTGGACGAGGGAGTAAAGAGCACCCTATTCAAATTTGCTGATGACACTAAGATGTGGGGGGATGTGGGCACGCTAGAAGGGAGGAATAGGCTGCAATTGGACCTAGACAGGTTACAGGGGTGGGCAGATGAGAACAGGATGGGTTTCAACACTGACAAGTGCAAGGTGCTGCACCTGGGGAGGAAGAACCAGCAGCATACCTACAGGCTGGGGAACTCTCTTCTCATCAGTGCAGAGGCAGAAAAGGGTCTTGGGGTCATTGATGCCAAAATGAACGTGGGCCAACAGTGTGGGAACGCAGTCAGGAAGGCCAACCACACCTTGTCATGCATCCACAGATGCATCTCAAACAGGTCCAAGGAGGTGATCTTTCCCCTCTAAGCAGCAGTGGTCAGGCCACAGTTGGAGTACTGCGTCCTGTTCTGGGAGCCACACTTCAGGAGGGATGTGGATATCATGGAGAGGGTCCAGAGGAGGGCCACCCACATGATCAGGGGGCAGCAGGGCAGGCCCTACGAGAAGAGGCTAAGGGACCTGAACCTGTTCAGCCTCCTCGGAGAAGGCTGAGGAGGGATCTAGTGCTGTTTACAAACTAGTCAGAGGGGACCAGCAGGCATTGGGGGAGTCCCTGTTCCCCTGAGCACTCCGAGGAGTGACAAGAAATAATGGACACAAGCTGGTAGAGGGTAGATTTAGACTAGACATCAGGAGGCGCTACTTCACGGTCAAGGTGGCTAGGATCTGGAACCAACTTTCAAGAGAAGTGGTGCTGGCTCCTGCCCTAGGGGTTTTTAAGAGGAGTCTAGGTGAACACCTTGCTGTGGTCGTTTGACCTCAGTACTCTCTCTTCCTATGGCAGTGGGTCGGACTTGATGATCTGCTCAGGTCCCTTCTGACCTTACCAAGTATGAAACTATGAAATTCAATCCCTGCTGAATACAGGATCATCCTTGATTAAACCATTCTAGTCTAGTGTCTGTTCAAACTAGGGATGTGAAAGATTAAATGATTGATTGTTTAACTGATAAGCCCAGTGATAATGGGTTACTTTATCAGTTATTATTTAGCACAAGACTGGGTTTAGAATGGCAGGGAAGGGGGAGAAGGAAAGCCATGTGGTGCTCCAGCAGAAACCGGAAGATGGCAAGGGAGGCAGGAGGGAAGGAGGAATGAGGGGGAAGGGGGCCCTCACTTAAGAGGTTAAAGAGGAGAACAATGGCAGTTGAGTGACTCATCAGTTAAGCAGTTAGCTCCAGGGCAGGCAATTATTTCAGCTTAATGAGTTTTGGTGAGTTTTGCGGCTTTCAAGGGCTGAAAGGGTAGCCCTGTCCCTTGATGGGTGTCCCACCCCCCGGTTACGATCTTAGTACCGGAAGTCCTACCTTGAATCCCTGACCTTTGCCACCAGAAGTCCCTCCCCTTGCCCTGGAAGTACTCCTTTTGGGTGGGGGGAGAGTGCTGCCATCTTGAAACCAGACAAAAAACAAATTGTATAACAAAAATTCAAACATGTACTATAATTTTAATTTAAAAAGAAATGTATATCTTTGTCCTGATTTATGTGTGTTTGCATACCATATCTAGAGGCAATTGCACGATAACTCAAAATACAGCCCCACTCTTGTATATTGTATGCAGGGTGTGGTGGGGTGTGTAGTTGGAGAGTGGATGTGTGGGGTGGGTATGAATGGGTATGGGGTTATGTTGTTGGGGTGGGGGCAGTGAGCAGGTACGAGATTTTGGTGGGTGGGATGGGAGTGTGTGTGGGAGGGCATGTTTGTGGGGAATGGTGGCGGGTAGGGGGGAGGTTCTTGGAGTCCCTGGAGCTGCATGTAGTGGCAGTAAGCAAGGCCAGCACCATCTGGCCCTGTAGCACACCGTTCCCTGTGCTCCCTCCCTGTTCCCTGGCTGCTTGTTCATAGGTGCTTCATCCCTCTCGGTCTGCGACTTCAGGTGACCTGCGTTGCTCCCAGCAGCAACCATGTTTGAACTGCTGTGTTATCGTTTAACCAATATAATTAGAGTAGGTTAAGTGGACAAATTTTTTTATTAAACTATAATTGCATCCCTAGTCTAAACTGCTCTTGCAAACTTCCAGGAATGGAGATTCCATAGTTTCTCTAGGTAGCCTGTTCCAATGCTTGACAGCCCATGTAGGCAGAAGGCTCTTGCTAATCTCCAGCCTGAATTTTCTCTGCTGCAGTTTAAGACCATTGATTCTAGTCCTGTCCCTTACAGCTGCAGAGAAAAGTCCTTCCCCATTCTCTTTGTCATTTTTCTAGTATTTGAAGACTTATCACATCCTCCTTAGTCTTCTCTTCAGAGTAGAAGTTCTTCTTAAAACTTTTGTTGCTCTCTGGATTCTTTCTATTCTGTTCACATTTTTCTTGAAATATGGGACCCAAAACTGGAAATAGTACTCTGGGTCAGGCCTTAACAGTGTTGAATAATGGAAGAATCCCTTCCCTTGACTCTGCATGTGACCCTCATATTAATACAACCCAGTATGCTGTTGGCTTTTTTGCAACAAGAGCACACTGTTGTTGTCTCATATTCACTTGATAGTCCACTGTAGTCCCTAGGTCCTTCTCCACAGTACCGCAGCCTAGCCATTCATTCCCCAGTCTATATTTGTGCATATAATTATTCTTTGTCAAGTGCAGGAGTTAGCACTTGTCCTTCCTGAATTTCATGTTTGGTTTTTCGACCATTTCTCCAGTTCATCATTTTGGATCCTGGCCCTACCTTCCAGAGTGTCTGCAGCTCCACCCAACCTGGCATCATCTACCAGTTTGCTAGGCATGCACTGTCCTGTTGTTCAAATCATAAATGAAGATGTTGAACAATACTGGGCCTAGGACAGGCCTCTAAGGAATCCTGGTTGATTAAGGTCTCTGAAAATTGTCAAATACAAATTGCTTCAAAATGTTTCTTTTATTTTGTTTACTAAGTTTAAAGTTGAACCTTTAAAAAGGTTGTTCAAGTGGTTGTAGTGATGTATAGTTTGATGTTTGTTTTCATTTTGAAAACTTAGATCCGTTTTGATGTTTATAGAAATTTTTAAGACCAAGTTTTTAGATAATTTAAATACTCCTGAATCCTTTTATCAAACTTTTATGATTTTTAGAACCACCTTGCATGTTTGGTGGGCAAAAAAAAAAAGGCCTCTCCTGTCTATGTAAGCAACTCATAACAATAGAGGAAGTGGCATAACTGATTAGGTTCAGTACTGTGAAATGCTACTGTAAAACTAAAAAGGGTGATGGTGGGAGAAGTCTTTTACTTGAAGTGTTGGAGTAATGTAGCTGTCGTAGTCCAGGGAATAAGAGGGGCAAGGATTATTGTGGGTGATAGCTTTAATGGGCCAGTTACATGGTTGGGATAGACCATGCATTTGGGGTATTATAGTAATAGTCTCCTAGTTACAGTAATCTTGGTCACTGTTTGTCATTATTACGTATAGGTGCTTTTGAAATGTAGGTGGTGGTATCTGTTTCAAGTTGCAAAGGGGTTTGTTTATGTTTTCATGTCTCAGTTTCAAGGCACTAAGCCTATTAGAACTGCATAGAATTGACCCAGATTGTCATTAAACATATGTATAACAAATCTGACTATTTTGATTATGAAGGTACTTTAAGCTGAAACTAGAATAGGGCAAGTTACTGGCTATAATTTGTGTGGTGTAATTAGTGAATTTCGGAGCTGTCAAGGTGTGACCATTTTTTTTGCTTTGCAGATTAGCCAGCAATTATACTATTATTTTTTTTAGATTTGGTCCAAGAGAACATAGCAAGACTGATCCATAAACCATGGTTTTAGAATCAAGAATTCTCTACATATTAACTTGATGGAGACATCACTTTCACGCAGTAATAGTTTCATGATTATCTTTTACATTTTCTATTGACAAATGGTCAGTTTTTCATTGTTAAAAAATACATAAACAACATTAGAAAAGGCATTAGAGACTTTATTGAAAGAAAGCTACAGATAATGAAGACAAGAAATGGCATGACTTTGAGTACCTAGATGGTGAAGCAACCGAGTTAAAACTCAGGAGGCAGTGGTTGAGTGTTTTCGCACCAGAGAGGAGAAGCATCTCTCTTATGCCTGGGCATTCTGCCCTAGCAACCCTTGAGAGATGACACTAGCTGCATATCTCTGGCATGGCGATTTACCAAATTCATAAGTTTATCAGAGGCTTTTTAAATTGGACAGTCTGTTTGGATGACTGGAGTTTTATGTCCAGTTTAGGGTACCACAGTTAAAGAAAGATGTGGACCTGTTAGAGTACATAGAAAAACAAAAAAAGATGAGAAGTCTTGAAAATATGAGCTGTGGTGACAATTTGAAATTATTAGGTTTGCTTAGCTCAGATAAGAGAAGATTGAGATTTCAAGTACTGCAAAAAGGGGAAGGTTAAATGCTTCTTGTTCTGTCCCCAGCATGTATGGGTAATTAGTAGACTTCAACAACAATAAGGAAAGCTTAGGTTAGATACCAAAAACGTTTCTAACTGTGTTATAGTTAACCATTGCAGTTGGAAAGTTATGGGATCTCTATTATTGGAGGCCTTTAAGAGCAAGTTAGTCCTATCTGTCAGGAGTGGATTTGGTATAACTTGCCACAGGGGATTCCCCCTAGGCAGGCTTCAGTGGTAGAATTCTTGTCTGCCACACAGGAGACCCGGGTTTAATTCTTGGACACTTACACAAATACAGCCATGGAGGCACCAAACATCTTGGGATTGTGCCTCAGTGGCCTAAAGGTGGGGATGGAGGGTCTGGGCAGACTCCACTCCTCCAAAACTCTTGCCTAGGCATATGCATGGAAGGTCTGAGTGACCTCTCATGCCTGTTTTTCATATATAGCTGGGAAGGTCCTCACCTGCATTCTGCTCAGTCAACTCTATTTCCTTGCTGAGGAGATAATACCCAAGTCCCAATGTATTTTCAGACCACTCAGAAGGTAGGCTAGATGTGATCTTTGTTGCTAGACAGCAGCAGGAGAATTGCTGTGAGCAACACCAAGATCTTTGTGACCTTTATTGACCTGGCTGCAGCCTTTGAATAGACCAACAGAGGCCCTGTGGGAGATGCTGATGAAATTTGGATGCCTACCAAAATTTGTTGCCATTATCCAACTCCTTCACAATAACAATCCAGCAACCATCTTAAGCAATGGCTTGGCAACAGACCCCTTTACTATTAGAACTGGAGTCCAACAAGAATGGGTGATTATACCAACACTCTTTTCTTCTGTATTCCATCGATTCTGCATGTCATTGCTGACAGACTTCCATCTGGAGTCAAGCACCCAATATCACATGGACTGGAATCTCTTTAACATCAATTGGTTAGTTATGTTCCAAATCCAAGATAACCAACACATGCATTAGAGATCTTCAGTACATTGACAATTGTATTGTGTGTACCCCTTGAATTGAAAAGCTCCAGGTCACTCTTGATTGTTTCTGTGAAGTGTATGTAATGCTTGCACTTGATCAGCTTTGTGAAAAACAAAATACAAATCCACCCCAAACCAACTAGCTGCTCTTCCATACATAATAAGAGGGCAATCCTTGGACACTGAGTTATTACCCTTACTGGGGTAGCTGCCTTTCCCAAAAAGTAAACATAGATGACTATTCAACGATGGATAAAATCTGGCAGTATTGTCTTTGGATGTCTCTGAAATCATGTCTTTGATGATTGTGATATCAGGAGCCAAACCAGGCTCCTGGTATGAGATGAGAGCCAAACCAGGCTCTCATCTACCAGGCTGTTGTCATCCCTATCCTGTTGTATGGGTGTGAAATTTGGATGATGCATTAGCAGGGATCCTAGTTTTCTCTGTTAAAAAATCTCCAATTTTCTGTTAAAAAAAACTCGAAATCCACCACATATAAATGTCAAAGACATCAAAGATATACCTATAATGTGTGTATGTATAGGTATCAGTTGAATACAATGTTTTACTGATGTATTTGCAACTTTAAAGCAATTTGGAAGCCTACCAGTACCTCAGTCATTAAAAGAGACAGATAAGGGTCATTAAAATTAATTATAAATACAGTAAAATCTGTTATCCTGCATCCCCCTGGTAAGGGGATTGCCAGTTATGTAAACATTACGGTTATCTGAAACCCCCCAGCAGGGGTTTTCAGATAACACGGAGCTGGGGTGGGGTGTGCGGCAGTCGTCCTCAGAATGGTGGCAGCATAGGGTAGTGGGTGGTGGCAGGCACTGCCATTGCGTTCAACGTCCCCCTCCACACACACATCCGGCCAGCCAGCCGGAAATCTTGGGTAATGGAATTTCCAGTTAGTTAAACGCTGGATAGTGGAGATTTTACTGTACCTATATTTTTTTGTGTTTTGAGTTTGGTTTTTCTTTCATGGAAAGCCAGAGCTCTCTCTGTCCCCTTCAGTCACCAGCATGTGCGTCCACCCCTGCTGCTTTGTGGGACTGAGCAGCCCTGATATGCTGGTACCCTGTCCCTGCCATTGATCCTTACTCACAGCCCTACAGCCCCGCCAGCCCTACTGGTGCATCTCACTCTGGAGCCATGGGCTCCCACCTCCCCCCAGCCCTACTGGTGCTCCTCTCCCCTCATTTCCCAGGTTTGTTTCCTTTAAGGGGCAAAATCCATCACATACGCACTCTTTCTCTTTCTCTCTCTCGCTCTCTCTCTCTCTCTCTTTCTGCCCTTCCCTACACACCCTGCCCCACCCTGGCACCATGGTCTGGTAATGTAGTTGGGAGCCACATGGTGTGGTGGCAGTGAAATGGCTGGAGGTGGGGTGGGCCTGGGCTGCTTGGTTCTGCTGTGGGCTCCCCCTGGGTCCTACTGCCTCTGCCTCCTGTCATCTTTTACAAGCAGCCAGGAGCAAGTAAATATTTATTTTCTAAATTTTTAGGGGCCCTGCAGACCACATAGAATGGCTGGCAGGCCAGCTGTGGCCTGCAGGCCATATTTTGCTCTCCCCTTATCTAAGCTTTCTTTAGGATTGAGTGGGTCTCTACTGTAAAATTGAATGCTTGGTTTTCAAATGGCCTGCTGCTGCCAACTTTGAGGATTATATTTATGCTCCAGAATACTCTCAGTTAACTTGAATGACAGTTTTGAAGTTTTGTAGCATCAGGTATGCATTATGGGGTGTGTTACTGTCTGAGCTCACTGATGAGGTCAAGCTGCAACCTGTAATTCACTGACTTTCAGTTAAGGTGCTAGAGCACCCTGAGGTGCCTTGATACCCATTCAGGGGTGCTGTGGGGTGCCACACAACGTTAACACCGTTAGGTATGTAATCACTTGCACGTAATCCTTGCAGGATAAACCCAGAGATTTCAGAGGGGAATCCATGGTGTCAAAATCATTCTGACCTGCTTAGGTCTTTGCAACAGAAGAATTTGCGGTAGTATTTTTCTGCAGACAGAAAAAAAAAAAAACAGTGAAAGCTAAGAGCTGGCTTTTTTTAAGGGTATCTTGAGTGTAACAGGGTTGAAAACCACTGCAGTAATTTCTTGAAGAAGATGGAGGGAAAGAGAGAGAGAGAAGGAAAAAAAACCTTTGGGATCATGCTGCTGCCTGGCTTCTTGGAAATGGTGTAGGCAGGGTCCATTCAAACTATTTTTTTTAACTATGGAGCAAACTAGCATGGAAGATGCAGTTGTAGACAAATGGGCAACTAAATGCCAAATAGTAGAGGCCTTTGGTCTTGATTTGAAATGATGGCTTAAAGCTACTTTAAGCTATCTGAAGATGTATTAGGCATCTCTGATTTATGTATGGCTCGTTATCAAACTTATTTTCAGTTGTAAAATGAGAAACTTTTTTTCAAATTAAAAGCAACAATACAGTACCTGCAATCATTCGAAAACCTTTTTACAGGCTATAGAAGTCATGATCTAGTAATTTTTTGTACCAGTAGTACCTAGTAGTAATATACCTTTTTCTTGTTTACGGTGCTGTGATTTCAGTTACATTGTTGGCAACTCTTTTTCCATGTAGTCAAGCTGTTAGTAAGTGGATTTCCCTCAAACTCAACTTGACACCCTTGTCTATAGTTAATTTTGTGCTGAGTCTCATTTCAAAAGCTGGGTCTTGTGGGTAAAACCACACAAACTGATCTAGGAAATATAATACCTAAGGATCATTTGTTATGGTAAATGAAGTGCTGTGCCTTTACCTATATTCATTCAAAAAGATTAAAGAAAAGGTTTAATTCTTGCTCCCAAATAATCCATAGCTGTCAAGTACTTGCTTCTCATAATCACTTGGTTCTGAGAGTCTTTTCTTTCTTTTACCACAGGGATGCAGATGCAACTTTCAAAATATCTTTCAGTGTTGATGATGATTTTGCTGGGGTGCGAGTGTGTGTAATGCATATATGCAAACAAGCAGTGACATAACTAAGGGTGGGTGAGAGGGAGCACTCGTCCCTGGTGCCAAGTTAAGGGGAATGCCAGAATTGCCCTCCACCCCTTCAGAGTCTGTGCCCCAGTAGCACAGACATACCATATCTCCAAAACTGTCCCTGGCTGCTATTGCTTTAAGAGCAACAGAGTGGAGGCGAGCAGAACACCCTTTTCCTCCTTCCCTTCTATCCCCTGCAGAGTGTCCCGGATGTCAACCCAAGCCTGTTAAACCACTGTACATTTGCTCACAGCTTCTTTTCAAGTATAGAGTTGGCAATATAAGAGCAAATCCATTTTAAGTTTGTAGATGGTTGATTTGATGTACAAATATGTCCTTTTTGGAAGTTTGTATTGAAAAGTATGATTGTATCAAAGTTTCATATACAGTATTGTTTTTTGTGTAGCTGTCTTTCAACTTCTTTGCTCCCCTACCCTTGTTCCCATTTTGATTCATTTACCAGCCTAAGTCTATTTGAGTTCCTGCCTCTCCTTGTTTTCTTGCCTGAAGCTTATAACATTGACCTTATAGGTTTTTTTTAAATTAGGTGTTACATATTAATTAAATGCTCAATCTCAGATGATGAGGAAGCAGTAGATTTCTGTCTTACCTGAAGCATGGTCTTGTCACTCTTTCACAAAAATTAGTTAAGTTTTTATATTTTATTTGCCACTCCATGGCAGATAAGGATGAAGTGCCATGATACTTCAGAGAACATGTCTTGGGATGTGGACAGATGTAAACACTGAAATGTTGTGAGTGCCTTTGAAACATTTCATAGAGCCTTCTATACAAATGTACGTGCCTTTTGAAAAATTCTGAAACATTTCCAAACGCTTCAGAATAGTATCTTTTTAAATTGGGTAGAGTTTTGGAGTGCTTCATTGCTCTTGTGTATATTTGTAAGGAGCACACCATGGGACCCCTTGGTCCTCCGGTATCCCACTCTGGAAGCAGGAGGGAGAGCAGAGAAGGCTGAGCACTTCCTCAGCTGGAGCTGGGTAGAATCCCCCTCCCCAGAGATGGAGTGGAAATCAGATGAGACCCTTCATCCTCCTGGTGGATGCTACTGTTGCTCTTTCATTTTCCCACCCCCTCCAAAATCTCCACAGCCCCTTGTACTGCCCCCCCATGCTGGATGGTTTGTAACACTCTAGCCAGGAAGCACTGCAGGGGCTGTATGCATGTCTAGCGATTCATAACAATACTTTCTGAAATGTTTCCAAACCTGTTACACTTGGAAGTGGTTCAGTTGTTACTTCTGTTTGCACCTTTAGTATCTACGTTCTGCCATCTTGAATAGCTCAAGGCATAGAAAAGAACAGCATCCTAGTATCCAGGGAAGATGATGATGAGCCTTGTGATGATGAGCTTTGTGATGACACAAAAGATCACTGTGGTTAATCAAAAGTATGTGAATACCTATACTTAAAATTCAAAGGAGTTCACACCTCCTTTTTAATTTTTTGGCGGGTTGTAAATGAAAAAAAAGATTGAGAACCACTGCTGTAAGACAATGGAGAAAATGGGCGCATCTACAGGAAACGTGTTAATGTGTATTAGCCTAATTTTAATGCTCATTGCAGGTGTGCATCTACACATGTACACCCTTAATGCACATTAAAAATGGCACAATTAGGCTAATTGTGCCTAAATTTGATACCTGCAGGTATCAGACTTGGGTGCAATTAATTAAAGCATGTTAACACATGTAGACACGGCCTGGCACTAACTTTGGTCCTGGGTCTGCCCAGCCACTAGGAGCACATGGCAGGGCTGTGGGGACTTGGGACTAACTTTAATGCCAAGTGCACTAACTTTAGTGCTAAGTCCCTGCACATGTAGACACCCGCCAAAAATCACTTAATATGCATTAAATTTAGTTGCGCTTAAATACACATGTAGATGTGCCCAGTAAGACTAATTAGTTGAAAATGGGGAGAGGAGGCTTGTCTTCTAACAGTGGACATGAGTAAAATTGGACTGCTTATTTATCTTTCTAGACTTCCTACTGCTTCTGTCCAACAGAATGTACTCCCTTGGGCTATACATGAGAATGTAATCTGTTTAGTAAACTTATATTAAGCACAGTTAAGGACTTGGGTGGAAATAATCTGCTGTGCTGTTTGTAAAAACTGAAAATGCTGGAAGTTCAGTTGCTAGATATTGACATGTGATAGCAAAATGTTGAATCTTAAGAGCAGTGGAGCACTTGACCATTATTTGCCTGTGGCTTTAAAATAAAAAAGATGAATAGGGAAGTTATTTTCATTTTGAGGGTTATGGTTTTCATGTAGTAGTGGATGACCTTATGAACACTGAAATCAATGTGTAGAAATGAATATGAGTATCATCTGTGGTAGGAGAAAGCAACTCTGACCTTGGCAAGTGAAATAAGGAAAAACTTTATATATAGTTCTTCTACAAACATGAAGCTTCTCTCACAATGAAATATCCCAATTCTAGTGTGGGTTACTCCCCCTCCTCCTTCCCCTTCCCAAGCCAAATCAGTGGCATAGTGCTGCTGAAGACTTTAATATACAGTTTTTCTTTCCTCTTCCTGCTGTTTCCATCTACTCTTTCTAGATGGTAATTGTAGCAGGATTAGGTACATAACATCTAAGAGGGCATTTTTTGAACTGCCAAGTTTTACAAGGTAAATTTTGGACTTAAAGTACTTGTGTCCTTTTTTTATAGGAGGTTTTGAAAATGAACAAGGCATATGGAAACGTATGCCAGAATATCTTTTAAAGCAAAACACAATGTCTTTATCCGGTGCTGTTCACTGTCATTTTTTATTATTGTACTATTTCATTTTCTGAATGCACTTTTTTTGCAAAAACTTTTTTTCTCTTTTTTGTAACTTAAAGTGTTTGTAAACTAAGGCTACTTATTCCTGTAGGCAAGCATTAGGCATTAGTGCAGATATTTATTAATTTTAATTCAATACACTTTGAACTTGTGCCTTTAGTTGTTTCTGGTCTTGTTGTCTCCCCCTTCACAGAGGTTAGATTTTGAGATTTAACTCAAGTTTTCAAACTTCTGCCTATGGTTTGTTCACAATGAGACTACTTGAAAGCTTTTTCCATCACAAATGAAGCTTAGAAAAACCTTGGAGAGGACCTCTTATTTGTTCTGACAAGTTTTTTTTCCTCTTTTTCTTTTTTCCTCTATCTATTGATAAGGCAAATGAAAACCCCTGTGACATCTTTACTACTACAGGATTTAATGACTAATTCATTATAGTTGTTTCTGATCTCTATCAGGTTAGACTTAACCAGTCCTTGCTTTTAAATGAAACACTGTCTTTTACTTTTATATTTAATTAGTGTAAGGTTGCAGTCCTCCAAAGAGCACCCTTTGTAACTATGAAGTAGCAGTGTACTTCTGCTGCACTTTTTTTTTTTCTTTTGGAGAATAATTTGCTAGATTTAATAAATGGAACATAAATGAAGGTTTTCACCACTATGTGGAGTAGAGAAACTAGCTTATAAAACTCTGAGGTTTTGGTTTATATTATGAAAAAAGCAGTCAGTCAAGCTGGTGGTTTGTTCCTTTGCATGTTCTTCCTGTTCTGAGCTTTGCTATTGACATGGGTTAAGAAGTGAGTTTATAAGGCTGTGGTTCTTGGCCTTGTCAGACTCTGTAACTTGGGAATTTAGTCACACCCCTATTGAGAAGCACTGGTCTAAAGCAGTCATTTTTTTTTCTTTCTTTCCAACCAGGATGCCATGGCATACTGGGATGCCATGAGATGGTTTTAAGGGTGTACTGGCACCTGACCCTACCCAGCATCATGCTGACTGGTGAAGGCTAGAGCTGCTTCTCTGGGAACTCCCACTGCTTCTCTCTTGGCTCCCAGCAGTCCCTGTACTGGCTGCACCCACACACTAACCAGTGCTCTCCATGGCAGGCAAGCAAAGGGCTGCGAGGGCAGGTGATTTTGTTCAGAGGCATGTAGGCTAGGGACAGAAGTTACACACAAACCAGTTTAAGTGATCAGAAACTTGTTTAAACCTGTAACAGAACAGAAGTTCAGTGCACATAAACCAGTTTCAAAATGGCTAAAACTGGTTTAAGATAAATGTGGTTGAATGTAGACTCAGACTTAATGGATTTGGGTCAAACCAGTTTACGGAACTTGTGTCCCAGACCCCTTCCTGGTTTAAGGTAAACCAGAGTCTCCCAGCATCCTAGCCTGCTTTTCAGCCCTGGACTGGGCTGTCTGCTCTAGAGCGGAAGGGCTGGCCTTGCCCCTCTCCTTCCTAGCCAGAGCTCCAGCTTGTTGAGAGAGGTGGAGACTGCAGGCACAGCAGTGTCTTCCTGGCTTCCTCCCCCCCCCCCCCCCCGCCTTACTGCTAACTGCTCAAGCAGGGATCCTCCTCACACAGCACAGACCCCAGCTGGCATCTGGTCATGGTCATGCTACCCCCATGCTAGCTAATGCTGAGAAGTGTCCATGTGTGTGTCTTCAATTTCACTGGAATAAAGGCAGACAGGACAGGGTCCACTTAGGGCTTTTTGGAATTAATCAGCAGGTCAGCTGGTTATGTCTGTCCATTCTTCCTTACAAAAGCCTTGGAAAAAACTGATTATGAAGAGCTTTAACTTTTTTGTTCTCTTGATGGGCCAATAAGCTTTGTGTTCTGATAATCTCCCTGGTGGCTGCCGGTTTGCTTCAAAGGCTGCATTCTGATAGTGTACAAGAGGAGATAGAGAGAGGTGTGAGAAATGGCCTGGTTTGCAGTTCATGGAACCTGTGAGTGCCATCAACTTTGCTGTAGACAGTATGAAGAAGCAGGATGAGGGAGATTGAAAAGCTCAGTATCATCAACAGATGCATGCACTGCACACAAGCAGTCCTCCTTCCCCCCCCTTTGCCTCAGAGTGCTAGCTGAGGGCTGGGTTCTGGCAACATTCCAGTCCCTGGAGCAGTGAGTGGGGGAAGCCTGGTCAGGGCTGCATTCCCCTCCTCCAGGTACACCCCGGCTGGGGATTGTGCAGGCCAGGGTGGGGGCTTAAACCCCTCCCTATTCAGAGCGTCCTGCCAGGGCTTGGCCACATCCCTCTCCGCACGGGAAGGGAGGGCTCACTAGCACTGCCTGGCTTCTAGCCTGAGCCACTGCAGACATGTGCCTGCATTTCCTGAATCAAAAGTGAATGTCCACTTACAAATCAGTTTAATCTCTGCAGGTTAGACTAACCTGCAATTCAGACTTGGGCTTTTTGAATGGCTGTCTCTAGCCCTAATGTTTAAGCAAGTTTTTGCTCAGTCAGTTATGGAATGAGTTGAAAGATGTCTTGGAAAAAGCATTTTGATCTTGGTGCTTAAACAAAATATTAGGCTTTCCCACCTGGCCTTACAGTAGAACCGAGTTAAAAATAGCTGTCTTCTACTTGCATGTCCTGTAAGACAGGCAACTACATACACTTCATTATTTGTGTAGCACTTAATGTGAGTGCAGTGCTGCGCAAAGCAGAGATGGTAACACCCTGGAGTTAAGGATTTTGCATTATAAGAGAGCCAGTCTTGCACTTGTTACACACACATAGCCTGCAAAGATTTGAGGGTCCAAGAAATGCATGACTAGGCACAAGTTGATGCTACAACAATAAATGAAAAGAAAAGATATGGGGTGAAATCGTTTCCATTGAAGCCAAAGTCAAAACGAAGGAGTGTATCAGGGTTCTAAAGATCTGAAAGCACTGAGGTTTTCTGCTTCAGAGAAGTAATGAGTTTGAAGAAAGTAAGGATAGAAGCATAATGCATGAGGTCAACAGAGAGAGAATGTGTCATATTCTCTCAAATGGCAAGGAGAAAAATGACAGTGATGTTAAAAGGAAAAGCTCCTGGTAAAAATCTTTCTGAAAACATTGTTTGAAGCTGATTTTAAAGTAGCCTGATGCTAAAAATGATATGCTGCTGCAGATTGGTGTGTTCAAATATTCTGTACCCTTTGTCTTTTTCCTGATCTCATTCTGGACCTATTGTTAACCTTTCTACATCTGTCTCTTGTACAGATTCGATAAAGATAAATTAACATATGGATATCCTCAGAAGAGGATGGGGGGAAAGGGCTGTTAAGTAAGAGATTGTAGACCAGTGGGTCTCAACCTCATTGGACTCAAGGCACTTCTTCATAACTTTTGTGAACCGAGTGGCACCCAGTTTCAAAAGCTAATTTATACTAGTGTTTACCTTGCTACAGGCAGGTTGGGTAGTGGTTGTGGGGGATTGGCTAGAAAAGGACAAGTCTGAGCCTGCATTTATCTGCTTAGTGTATCTATTTATCTCTGCATACTGTGCTGGATCTTTTAGAGAATCTGGCAGTACCCTGGTTGAAAATCACTGCTTGAGCGAATTTATTGCTGAGGCCACTATTCTACCTACATAGGTAATACCTACCAGATAAAGGTGAGTGGAAACCAAGATTAACTGAGAAAACATTTTCTCTTTTGAATTTGCTTTTTATTCTGAGAAATACCCTGTATTTTCTTGCCTACTGCATACCCCTAAATTAGGTGCGTACTTTGTTTCTGGAAGGCGAAAAGAATTAATAAAAGGTCTTTCTTGAAAACGCTGATAAACACTTTTCAGGGATAAAACATGTAGCTGCAGTAAGGCAGAAGCAAAAACCTGTGGCTGCCCCGTTAACAGTACCTGCAGGACGTGGCAGGCACTTTTGGTTGCCCACTTGGCCCAAGGGCTAGGGCAGCTTGGCTCTAGCAGGATTAGCCCTCAGCTGATTCAGCAGGTGCTGCTGGAACAACTCATCCTCTCTTCTTGACTTGGGTGGGCAGCCAAGCAGCGTCTGCCAGGTCATTTTGAGGCCCTGATCGTGCTGTAATCAAACTGCTGGAGCCGCCTCTAGCTGGGTGAGTAGCCAGCAGCACCTACTGAGTCAGCTAAGAGTATACCCAGCTCAAGAAGAGGGGCTGGGCAGTTGGACTCCATCACAACCAGGCTTTCAAGTGATGTTGGCTGCCTGCCTGGCTTGAGAAGCAGGGCTGGGCAGAGTGGCTTTCACATGAACAGGTCCTCTGCTCCTTGCACTTCCTTGTTTTAAGACTCACACCCCCATTTCAGGGAGAAAACTGTCATGCACATATGGTGACTAGAGCTTATCTCTTTGGGTTCCTTTTGATCTGTTTCTCTAGTTCTGTGCGGGTGCCTATCAGCCTTCCATTTGACCATTTTCAGAGTCTTGTTCCGGTTTAATCAGCTGATGCAAGTGCAGATAGTTTTGAAGACCGTGTTTTTGCCAAAACAGCTTACATTAAAAGGTGGCAGTAAAAGGTTAGTTTAATCTTTATTACTAATCTAACAGATTAAATATCTAGGTTTTGTTTTTGTATCAAATTGCAATACTTGCTGCTACAGGATGCTACCGTTTTTCCTGAGTATGAGATAAGGTATAATATACGATATATTGCTGTGCAGTAAGTTATTTGAATACTTTATTTTCATAAGATATAGTCAGAGTAAAATTATTAAAACTAAATTTGTCAGAGAATAGAATAATTTCCAGATGGTTGGAAGACATTTCTCCATGTTGCTTACTCTTGGTGTTAGGTCTTGCAGTATGTAGCACAGTGATTCTCAGCCAGGGTGCCATGGCATCTTAGGGTGCCTTAAGATCCTTTCAGGGGTGCCACATGATGCCACACAATGTTTGCACTGTTTGGTGTGTGAACATGATTCACAAGATAAACCCAGAGATTTCAGATAGGAATCCACAGTGTTAAAACTATTCTTATGTGTTGTGGTGTTTCTGAGTTCTTTGCAACAGAAAAATAGCTCTTTTGTAGTAAAAAATAAATAAATAAATAAATAAATGAGTGAAAGCTAAGAGCTGGCATTTTCTGAGGAGTGCCTCTAGTCTAAAAAGGTTGAGAACCACTGGTGTGGCATTATGGAGATAGCTCGGAGCCTCTTTCTACTCTAGTGCCCTTAATATCTGCTTTCTGCTTAGTTTACAGTAACAGTGTGTGATCACATCTTACACAAATAAAGCTTCTCTTTGTGAATATAGATGCTGTTTTTTCCTTTTGTTCAGGCAAGCAGCTAACCATCCTGCTCCCTTCACAGTGGAGCTGTTTTCCAGTGTGTCAGAACACCACAGCATTTGACAATGAAATAAGTATAGTGATTGCTCCATAGATGCCAGGAAGATAGTTTCCTTAAAAGAAGATTATTGCATGTGTTCAGGGGTACATCCAGAAGGGGATATGGTGGTGCATCCCTCCACCCTTTGTTTCCCACAGTGTAGCTCAGTGTCTCTGGTTCTCTGCAGCCCTGGATGCCTGGTCCCCTGCAGGGGCCAGACAACACCATGGGAGCAGTAGGTTTCAAGTCCTCTAAATCCATAACAATCCTTTCTCCTCAGCACCTCCTCACTTCCTCTGTTCAGCAGCACCTCTCCTTTCCAATTCCTTTGCTCCCCCTCCCTACTTGCAGTTTTGGGCACAGGAAGGGGAGACTTGTGTGTACCAAAGGGAGACCTGTGTGCTGCTGCCACTGTCTCTGGCTGACCCAGGGTGGGGAGATCTCCAAAGCAGTTCCTTACCTGTTCCAGCTGGGGCTGCAGTGAGTAGCTATGCAGGGAACCTGGCTCAGCAATGATGGATGGGTGGGTTCCTCCTCCCTGTCTCGGGTGATCCTGCCTGTTGCCACTGCTGTCTCTGGCAGAACCTAGTGCTCTCTGCAGTTGCTTCTTGCAACCCAAGGAGTAAATAGAGCAGGGGAAGAGGGGAGTTGCTGCTGAACACAGAAGGGGAGGGAGAAGGTGCCAAGAGCTTGAGGAGTGGGATTCATACCTGATTTGGAGATTTACAAGTCTCTGGGCCCTATGAGGAGAGGCTGAGGGACCTGAACCTGTTCAGCCTCAGCAAGCAGAGGGTGAGGGGGGGATTTGGTGGCTGCCTACAAACTCGTTAGGGGAGATCAGCAGCAAAAAGGAAGAGCCCTATTCTCCCCGGCAGCACCTGGGGTGACAAGGAACAATGGCCAGAAGCTGCTGGAGAATAGGTTCAGGTTAGAGATTAGGAGGCACTATTTCACTGTCAGGGTAGCTAGGATCTGGAACCAACTTCCTAGGGAAGTGGTCCTTGCTCCTACCTTGGGTAAATTCAAAAAGAAGTTGGATGAACACCTGTCTGGGGTCATGTGATCCCAGTGTCTGCTCCAACCAGTGGTGGTGGGTTAGACAAGATGATCTATTCAGGTCCCTTCTGACCCCCTAACTACTATAAAACAAGCGACACAAATGAAGAAGCAAACAATGACTATATTATACTACAACCAAGGAACGACAAACAATTGAGTCACAAAGTACAATAGAAACAACAGTAGCAATCAATAACCAACAAATGAGGGACACGAGAGCTCCCGCAGATGGTGCTAGAGAGCAGTGGTCTTAAATTGTCTCGTGCACTGCTACTGCCAGGCACATAATGTCTCACATAGGAACCACGCTACCCTCCTCGCACGCTTGGCTCCACACAGCAAAAGAATGTTGTCCTCCCAGGACCTCACCCAAAACGCAACAGGCAAAGAGGGGATTGAACACCCTGGTCCGCACCCACTTGTGCACACAATACCTCACAGATGCAATACCTTAGAAACCTTCACCCAAAATTCATGCCCCGACTGAGCCTGCTTACAAACACAAAACTGGGTCACCAGTTCAAAAGGTCTTCTGTTCCAGTGTTTTCTGGAACTGACCATAACTGCACCTAGAACCAGGCCAGGGGACACTGGCATTGATTTTTGCTGTCAGCAGTGTGTGTGGATAGATAGAGAATATTTCGGTGTGTGCATGCATACATGCGTGCGTGCACGTGAGCTTGCTGATCTGTACTCTTTAGTCCTCATTATCACTTATGCTTAAGCTATTGTAGCCTTCTGGGCTGATAGGTGAAGTTACTGTTAGGAAATTTTGTACAGCTGTTACTTCAGAGTGCCTTGTGTATTTTCTCCAGACTTGAAGGCTCCAAGTCTAGTATCTTTAGATACATGGTTTTTGGGAGACACTGTGCAATCTGCTTCACTTTTGCTGAGCTCTTAAGCTGTTCTTTACTTAGATGGCTTGAGATCCTGGTATTTTCTTCTGACATGATTACTACTACTAACAATTTAACATGATTTCTCCGAGTGTTGTTATGGTTAAAAAAAAAATAAAAGAAAATGTGATCCTTGCTTGGGTAAGCAGTGCAAATACTAACTAGGAATAGGAGAGGGAAGATTCAGTTTGAGAGGTTTATTACCAAATAACTTTTTCCCCAATACCACTTTGTACTTTGACTGAAATAATTTGTCCAGCTGTTGTGGGGGGAAAAATTAAAAATAATACAAGAATAATCTTGAGAACTGAAAAACTTGTCTTAGTGAAAGAGACCATAAGAAGTCAGTCTGTTTAATTTAAGAGGTGACTGAATCACAGGCTATAAGTTCCTGTGGAGGGAAGAGATTTGATGGGTAGATGGCTGTTCATCTAGCAGAAAAGGGCATAATGAGATGAGCACTGGAAGATAAACCTATGCATGTTCCCAAGGTATGTTTTTTTTTCTTTTAACCATAAAGGTAACTGATCATTGGAGGAACTTTAATTTGATTTTCAGATTTGGTTTTCAGTAACTTGCATTTCAGAGTCTTCCCTCAAATACTGCATGTTGTGGCTCAAACAGAAGTTGTGCATGTTACAAAACTGATGCTGAAGTTACTGGCTGAAGTTCTGTGTTGTACAGGAGGCTGAACAAAGTGATTACAAAAGTTCTAGCTTTAGAATTTGAGTTGATACCTATGGGCATCATTTGTGGTATTTGATAAATTCATGGACTTTTCAGAGGCCAGGCTTTTTAATTATGGACAGGTCCAGTTTTGTCACTTCCACAAACAAGCTAAAGTTATGTGTTTTAATCTTTGTACTTTCCTGTAAGATAAAAGATTTTTTTTTCAAATAATTGCTGATAAGTTATTCTATTTCTAACCCTATTGGCATCAAGTATTAGCCCTTTTTACCTGTTACTGGATCAGGACGGATGATGTGTGTGTTAGGCATGATGGATATAACTTTGGGAGAAAGTTCCACTGGGGAGAAACACCTTGGAAAATAACTTTTTAGTGAAAACTAAATTGCCATGGTTTGAAATACTTGTTTTTAACTGAGAGGGATTAATGGAATAAATGCCAGTAAAAGTAACAAAGTGCACACCATTTGTGGAATTTACTACACAAATATGTATACACGTCCTGTTCTATGCTCCCTTTTGGGATGAAGACCTTTAGAAGGTAGGCACAGACCAATTGTTCTTTGGAGTATATTTTTAAAGAAACTATAGGCAAGCTATCAAAATTTGCAATGGGACATTGTTAATTAAAAGTTTTTTTCCCCATACTATTGCTGCTTTCTGAATTACATGTTTTAGATCAGCAGTGTCAAACTCATTTGGCGCCATGGACCAGATAAACATTCCTGAGCCAGTCTGGGACAGACCCCATATGCTGCCTGCAGCACACACAGTGCAGGGTCCAGCCACCGCTCTGTGTACAGTGCCAAGGGGCTGGGGCTGGAGCATGGGGTCAGTGCAGCAACCCACAGGCCAGGTCACACTGCTCCACGGTTAGATCTGGCCTGCAGGCTACATGTTGGACACCCCTGTTTTAGATGTACTGTATATATGCAGTAGAATAAAGTTACATTTGCTTTTGAGAAAATTGTTCTGTGGAATCTTTTAATAAATCTCCCCCCTCCCCCAACATACTCTCACTTTCTAAGGGAGAGGTTTTTTCCAAACTTAAAGTTTTTGTTTAAGTATATGTTTGCATTTCTTTATTAACCTTTTTTCTAATTTAGTATAGATAATTACCATTGATTACTGGACTAATGCAAGGCATTTTTAAAAAATATGCTTGTAATCTATGTACACACAATGTTTAAAGTAAAAGTTTTTTTCTCTTGGGTTAGGAAGCGATAAGATTGAAGACTAAATGTGATTAATGTACTTTGCAGATGTTGTTTTATATGCTTCAGAGGCTTTCTGAACTAGTCCAGTCTAGACTGTCTGACTACATTCTGCTTACAGCTTTGATCCTTGGTTAAAACTGGTTGTATTACATTTATATTATGTTCCATTTTTTAACTTAAGAAAACTGTCTTAACTCTATATAGGCATGCATGATATATTCATACTTGCATTATGCAGAACAAATGTGTATTTGAAAGTAATTCCTGTAGGAAAATCTCTAGTTTGGGGAGCACTTAAATTCAGCAAGTAGCAAAAATAGATATTTTATCTTGGAAGCTTTGAATTTAACATTAGATTCATTTCAAATTCAGTGGAAGTTGCTTAAAGTAGTAAGATGTCATTACTTTGTATTGTAAAAAGTCACATTCACAAAGAACAGTCTTAAAATGCTTTTTCCTGCTGTGCTGGAGATATGCCTAAAGATACTTGGCTTCTGATTCAGTCTGATTCTTTTCGCCCCCATCACTGCAGTCATTTGTATACTTTTATTTGTCAGCTCTGATACCACTACTCTACTTTGCCAACACGTGTTTGCTACAGTCGTCGTTCTTCTAACTGAGGATTGATTGAGCAGAAATATCTTCAAACTTTAACAGGCTAAAGGGGAGAGACAGCAGCAGTGCATGCAAGATAAAAATCTGAATAGCATAGAACTTAGCATAAAACTCTGTAGTTAGATTGGTGCTCTGTTTTAGTAAAATTCTTATTTGTTCCCCATTTTGCGGAGCGAGACACCCCTAGATGGAGAATGTACCCCAAAGTCTTCTGAAGTAATATGGGATTTATATTAAAATAGAAACACTCCATTAATTTTTGGTGGAGCATTTTAATTGCAGTTGGAAACCCTTTTATTTCACTCTTGACCGCTTGTATTTTTCAGGTTACAGTACTTAAAAATTCTCCTTCATTAAACTTGGTAAGGTACTGACGTAAATTCTGAGTGTGTTTCTAAAAGGAGCTTAATATAAAAAAAGGAATATTCAGTGTTTGGAATTACTCTTTGAACTTCATTCAGACACTTGAGTGATTTGCATAAAAATTATTTTTGTTTTGACCATATGTTTTACTGCTGTAATGTTAATACAAATACCCTATAACAGTGGAAATAATATAAGTAGAAGATGTAGGGTAGGAGGAACAAGATACAACATGTATGCAAGTTTGGAGAATTATTATACTGTTGTGAAATTCTAAATTTATAAAGCACTGTTTATACTGTAGTAAAACCTGAACTTCCTAGTCAGGGATCAGAGTTTTATTAAGGTACACTATACAAACACAGAAGAAAGTCCTTGTCCCAGGCAGTTACAGAATATAAACATGGTACCATAAATTCACTATAATATGGACACCTTGTGTACCTTTACCCTTAATTTTTGCATGTACTGACATTTTTGTTTGTTTAGCCAAGCAGTGTTAATTAACATAATTGAAGTATTTTTAATGATATTATATACTTCTTGCATTGTGTGGAGAACAGGCTGGAGCCATGAGCCAGTTCAGTGGGCCATTTTTACTTAAATGGTCAACAACAAAATAGCATTTAATGACATGTTGGTATTAGGTTTTATAGAGTTTAATGCCTGTGAAATGAATGGATCTGATGTTCTTCTCTGCAGGTTTAGTAAGGGACCATGATATCTGTTTGTAGTTAGAACAGTGTTGATGATGGCACTCCCTTAGCCATGGTAGTCTGAAGTCAGGCCGAACATAAGGGGCGGTGCACCTTAGGGCATTTATACATGTGTCTGGGGGATGGGGAGAGAAGGGGTTCTTTGAATTAAAGCAGCTCTGAACTGCTCTAATTAAAGCGCCCAGAGCATCTTGTGTATCAGTGTCCCTATGCTGAATAAAGGTGGCAGGGGTGCTTGAACTAAAGCTCATTTAACTTTAGTTAAAGCACCCCTGCTGCGATTTTTCAGTGATGGGATGCTGATATACAAGTTGCTAGAGTCTGCTGGAGCATAATAATTACCATGCTTCAGCAGGCTCGATTAATTGAGTCTGCTCGTCGGAGCAGCCTCGCTACACATGCATAGGTGCCCTTAAAGACTAAGTGGTTGGGAGGTTTGAGATTTCCTAGGTGACAACGTACTTTGTCAAATACTAGGAATGAACTAGCAAAAAGAAAAGATTTTTCACACAAGGGAAAGGGAGAAAGGGAGGGGACTAAAGCTCAGAAATGTAATAAGTAGATTGGTTATCAGTTGAGATGAACAAGACAGTTAACATCTGAAGGGGCACCTAAGTAAATAACTAGTGCAAGCTAATGGGATAAGAATCCACAGTCCAGGGTGAGACCACAGTGTGGATGATTTTTTTTTCTTCATTTTTTGGTGTTTGAGTTGGTTTTTAAGTTTTTTTTTTTTTTTTTTAAGGGAAGGATTGTGTTGTGTGTTTAACGACAACTATTCGGAGGAGTCATTAGAAGACTGAGTTAATTCAGGAGAAGTACTTTCTTGAAGCTTCTTGTACTGCTAAGATGAAAGGGAAATTAGTTTGGCTGGTGGTGCTTCCTGATGCATCAGTGCTGTGAGATGGTAGCCTTTTATCTAAGACCTCAGTGCCTTGACACATACACAGGCAAATAAACACAACCATGCTTTGACCTTTTAGCTTTCTGCACCCAGAACAGTAACGTAAGTGGCTTTTTCTTAGTTGTCTGGGAAGTCCTGTATATGAATCAAAAAGCACCAAACCTTTGTTTTTGTCCCCCTGCATCTGAAAATTCTTCCTTATGAGATGACAAAGTTATTTGGGTGAATCTGATTTAGACCAACTTAAATAGTTGGAAAATAGTCCAACTTAAATAGTTGGACATCATAGTCTTACAGCAAGCTTCTGAGTTTAAAACCCCTTCATCAGGCTGAGGAAGCCTCTGTTGGTGTGTGTTATTCCTAGATGGAATGAATAGTAAAGAAGCCAGAGGCTGGGCTGGTATGCATGCAAAGCAGGCAGTCAAGTGAAGATGTAAATTTGTGGGGGGTCAGTGTGTGAGAGATGGGCGATGAATGTTGTGTGAGAGAATGAAGTGTATAAGATTAGTAATATCAGTAGGTCCTTAATCATGGCTAAAACAATGCATTTAACTCCAAGTCGCCCTCATACTTGTCTCTTTTTCTCTGTTGAAGAATTTTTCCCCTGCCACTTGTCAGTGGTGTATTGTTACTAATTATGTTATGCATTTTTCTGTTTTTAATTGTACATGACAAAAAACTCTTTAGTGAATGTTGCAAGTCTTGCATGTACTGCTGTGCTCTGATAATAAAACACAAGAGAAATGGATTGTAATACATTTTTTATATTTGTTGTTAAACTCCAAACAGTGGTAGAAAGGAACTTGGTTTCAAAAAGTACATCCTAGTTTCTGAAAGTTCTGCGGATGTTTTCCTTAGTCATACAATATGCTTACAAGGGAGAGGAGGAAGGTACTGTCTGCTAGTCCATATTATTTTCATCTGGGTGTGATAAGTTTTATTAGTTTAATTTTGGTTTATTCACAAGGTAGCTGGTTGCTATCTTGCTGCAGTAACTAGATTTACGTTTTCGTCAGTGACAAACAGATAATTTTTTCGGTACATCAGTAAGCTCTTAAGATCTCTGCTCCATGGTTATGATAGAACATCCAGTTTTCCCATCAAACCCTGTATGAAAGGTGCAGTGACGCATGCAAAACAATGAACCACTGAGCTCGGGGAGGTAGAAATGCAGTTTTGCTAATCTAAATGTAAACTGAAATGTTTTCTTTCTTTTAACTGTGGTTCTTTAGTCTTACAGCAAAACAAGCTTGAGTGTAAAAGATCCTCTTTGAATTGCCACAGCAGATGGTAGAAAACCTTCAATTAAACAGGGTGTTGTTTTTTTCCTGTGCCAGTTTACGTACATAATGTAAACATCATTTCAGGCTCCTAAAACAGTAATTAGACATTTGACACAAGGTCATTTGGGCTTTCCTGATTTCTTGGCCCCACCCCCACCCCACCTTGCCCATTTTGGGAAGAATATAATCAAAGAATCATCTCTCTTGAATACTTTTGTCTTAACTTTCTCCAAGCAATGAAAGCAGTTTTTCATCACTAACACTAAACTGCCTCTCACTTCCTGTAGACAGGTTTTTTATTTGCTTTTCACTTTACCTGTTTAAAGTATACATTTGGAACCTAGACAATTGGGCAGAGCAATCATTTTTGTGACTATATCTAGTCCCCCAACTTCTGTCACTTTTTTGCAGTATTCTCTTTCCTTCCTTCTGTGTGTGTAAGGTCCACTAGTGATCAGACCGGCCTGCCTCGACTTCCCCAGTCTATTCTGTACCTCCAATCTCACCTGCCACAGCATGCTCTTAATATAAAAAAAACACTGGTGTAGATCGTCACTCTGGGACCACAATATGTGACAGATTATTTCCCTCCCCCCAAAAAAACAAAACCAAAACCAAAACCTAAACCAAACAACCCTCCCTCCCCTTTAGCAGAAAGAGTATTTTTTGTGGTAAAGGTAGTGCAGTTTTCTGCCCAGCTTCTCAGGCCTGTTCTCAGTGCCTCATTCGGGTGTGAACAAGTTTCTAAGCCTCTCCCCCAGTGCTGCTTGTGGTGACAGATTCAGTGTACACAGCTGGGAAAGCCTGCACAGACCTCCAGTCTAGACCTCCTTTTCTCAGTGCATGGAAGCATCTCCATGAGACCTCCCCTTTTCAGGGTACGAAAGTTCTTTTTCCCATGTAAGTGGGGGAAAAAGGATCATGAAAAGTACTGTGGTTCAAAAAGTGCCTTGGATATCCAGGCCAGGATTGTCAACCCAAGAAATTTATTTATTTTTTACTCAGTCTGCAAGCTTTCTCTTGACAGCTAAACTTTTCTACTGATGCATATTTTTACTGATATATGTTTTACATAATGTAATTGTCCTTCTGCTTGCAGGCCCCCAGTTAGAAGGTCAGGGTTCAAATGTAGGGGTTTAATATTAACCATAGTATTGTTGTCAGGAAAAAGGCTGCAATATGTTTTTTCTTGACTGAAGCAATGAATTTACACCATGCTGCCCTCCCTCCCTTTTCCCCCTCTAGCAAGGGACCCCAACTCCACCCTGTACCATGCTGACCTCCCAGCCTTACTCTAGCTGGCCCTGTTCTTCCCCATCCTGGTACAGACCCCTAAAGAAGTCTCCTTGTGACACAGCAGTATTACAAGCAGCCTCGGATGCAGCAGCAACAGCAGCAGCAGCGTGTGGCAAAGATGGATGTTCAACCTCCAGCCTGAAAAGCTGTCTCTGGCCCATGGAGCCATCTCATCTGCCCCACAGAGCTTCCTGTCATAAAATTGGCAGCAGGGGTGCAGTGGCCATTTATACCCTCCACCCTGCCAAATTCCCAAATCCCAAGTCAGTGTTTCCTCAGCATGGTCCCTTATTCGCAACCCACAGCTCCTCACTCCCCACCCTGCTAGTGCCCCTCATCTCCCTGCCCCTGGCCCTGGTGGTAGGGGCCTCAGCTGCCAGGGCTACAGGACTAGAGCCTGGAGCCCCCTGTGCCCATCCCCCCATCCTCCCCTCAGCAGCACCTGAGCCCCGGCTGCCACCTGTAGCAAGTGGTGGTTGCTGCAGCCAGAATGGAGCATGAAGCCCAACTCCCCTCCCCACGTGGCTGGCTTGGCTGGAGCAGAAGGAGGATGTGGGCTCGGGGCTTCCCACCATGCTGCTTCCTCCCAGGACCTCCACAGCTCAGCAGTTGGGACCCAATGCAGGAGGGTGGGGAGGCTTGGTGCCATTGCCAGCAGCCCCAAACTGGCTGCACTGCAGGGGGTGGGGGAGGAACAGCAGGGCTTGCAGCTGCCCCCACCCTGTGCACAAATCTGGAGGGTACTTGCCTCCCATGCCTCCCTCCCTGGGCACATGTAACCCCATTTTTAATCACTGCAACCCCAAGTTTCGGAGCCACTGTCCTAAGCCCCATGCAACTGGTCAGAGCCTGGCCATGCCCCTTTCCCCCTGCAGAGCTGGGCCAGGCCATCTCCTCCTCACTTCTGGATCAAGGCCTGGCCACAACCTCCCTTCTCCCTGCCTCTGCTCCTCCCTCCACAGGGCTGAGTTTGAGTTGGGCTATGCCCCTTTCCCACAGGTCTAGCTCCTTTCCCCTGCAGGGCTACACTGGAGCTGACTTGCCTCCTTTCTCCCCCATGTCCCTCTGCATGGCTGGATGGTACCTGTGGCACTGGCCCTGGATCAGGATCACCAGTTGGATCCAGCGGATCCAGCCTGCAGACAGATTGGGCACTGCCTATCTGGCAGAAGATGGGGGGGGGGGGGGGGTTGTTTTGGTTTGGTTTTTTTTCCAGATAGTTGTTTTAGCCTGTTGTTTTGTTTTGTTTTGTTTTGTTTTGGTTGGGGTTTATTTTATTGACAAGAAACTTACTGGCAGTTGGCAACCATGGTTTAGATCCACTGAGTCACCACCTTCAGAAAAATCAAGGGAAGAAAGAGTCCATCCCTGGTTACCTTAATTTTTTCAAGAGCGTACCTCTAAGAAATTCTGTTCAAAGTAAAATCTGTTTTTCCTCAGATACCTTGTACACCAGACAAAAATGTGGCATGGTTTGGTTGTTAATTGTACTCTTAAAGTATCTATTAACTATGCTCAGTTCAGAAAGACAGTTTAGGTATATGGTGTTATTTAGTGTTGCCACAAAAGGAGGTTTCAGAAATTTCCATTTTCAGGTAACCAAGAAAGGTGTAATTTTTTTCTTTCAGTATAACAGTATGCTCCCTCAGATGCATGGATAGTTTAAAGACAGAAAGATCATGCTGCTTTATAAAGGCAATCACTGTTTATCGATTATATTATCCATATATTTATATTTTATTGTTTATCCATATATTCTTCGGCCTTTAAAAATTGGACATCTAGTCGTCATTTGATAATGCCTTCAGTAGAAAGATGTTCTTTGCTGTAGTAACGGCATTACTATTAGGGAAGGATATACCCCATTTCTTCATCTGTTCACAAATATTTACATAGGTTCCCTCCTCTTAGTTGATACTGCTGTGAAACTTTGGTGTCATGGATCAGTGAGCTTCATTATGAATAAGAAAAGATAACCTTGTCAGTGTCTTACCTTAAAATTTTAAAATGATGAGATCCACAGATTAAACGTGCAAAGAATGCTATTGATTTGGGGAAAAACATAGACTTAAGTAATAGGCATTCAAAATTTGTTCATTAACATTTCCTTGATTAATTTTCCTTACTGATCTAGAGTGCTTAGAAGTAGTGCTCAGTTGCACTGCATCTCCAGGCAGTGATATATATGGACACAGTACACTTCTTGTATATACATAATGCTTTCCAAACTGGCAATGCTATAGATGCCTTAATGTGGTTCTGTGGACATATCACTAAGCTCTGCTTAGAAATCGTTCTTCATCCTTGAAGACGTTCTTAGTTCTAGAGCAACAACTATCATCAGAACCATGCTGGCCATCAGAACCATGGCCTTCTGAAAGAGCATTTCTGTTTCAAGGAGGTAAGAAACAAGGTATGAGTTATTTCAAAGGCTTTGGGCTTTTGTACTGTAACTGAAACCCAGATTTTTTGGTCACTTCCATAGTATGAGGAAAGGGCAAAGACTTTAAGTTAGTTTAGCATGCAAGGCATATTCATCAACCTCACTATAGCCATCAGGCATCTTACACCAAATATTACTGTATTTTCTCACGTACTGCACACCCTCAAATAAGACATGTGCCTTACCTAACAAAGGTAAAGAATACTGTTCAACTTCTGGGGCTAAAGGCAGGTTACCACTGGAATTGAGAAAGCCAGATATTCCTAGGGAAGTTTGTGTTCTACCTCTTTCATAGATTCATAGATGTTAGGGTCAGAAGGGACCTCGGTAGATCATCGAGTCCGACCCCCTGCATAGGCAGGAAAGAGTGCTTTTAGCCTAGTCTAGAACCTCCTCAGAGATAGTTGCTGGGGGGGGGGGAGAAAACCAGCTTTCTCCATCTTTACCAACAACATTGTCCTTTTATGTTGGCCCAGATTACTATTGCAGCTGACAAACAGATTGGATATGCATCTAGCTGGGGACATCTAGACCCAGCTGTCCTTCCTGCCTATGCAGGGGGTCGGACTCGATGATCTATTGAGGTCCCTTCTGACCCTAACATCTATGAATCTATGAAACAGGATATAGACACCATTGTGGGAAGGCAGAATGAAGAGGAAAAGATTTTCCCAGAGTCATAGCCACACATAGCAGGGTCAGAGCCTAACATTGTTTACTCACCCTCCCTTTCTGGCTTAGGCAAAAATACAGTTCTAACCCTTTTACATCTCTCACAGCTGAACTCAGTCATGGCTGATCAGTCAAAAGCTGAAAGCATAGCTGTTGCTGAAGACTGGACTGCATAGGTGGATTTATGATATTGAAAGGAAATGAAAATAGTCTGCAGGACGAGGAAAAAGAGGGATCAAGAGATCCTAACAGTGCTGTCTGTTAGCTCCTCTTGATCTTTGTTTCACAGCCCTGCAGACTGTTGCCAAAGAAAGAATAACTTGATTACTGGCACTTCAAGACTATTAAAAAGGAGATTGAGTCATTAACACCTGTGGAATGGAGACCAATTAGCAGAAATCAAGTAGATTATAATGAGTCAGGAAGTTAACTGACTCCCCCAGCACTGGCTGAATAGAAATACTACTACTATTTTAAACTTCATGTGGAACAGTGGGATGCAGCTGCACCAAGGTCTCTGCTTCCCATCTGCCCCTGCCTTTGCCCCTGGTCCCATCCCTCCCTTCATGCAGTTCTTAGAGGGAAGAGAACAAAAAGAAGCAATGGCCATCCTAAAGCATCTCCATCCTGCCCTGGGCAGAAATTCAGCTTTCCTGCTTAAAATATGAACCCCAATTTTAGAAGACTAACTTTTGGGAGGAAAGTGGGTGTGGTATGCAGCAACTTCAGCACAGGAGGACTCTGACTGTACCATGCTGCATCCTTTTTGGGGGAGATCTCCTATATGGAGTTTACAGCCTGTGCTCCATGCTGTGGCCAGGATCCTTGTCTTTGTAAGCAGGGAAAATGAGGCAGGCGCTTCTAAGGCTTAAGGGGGGCAATTCTGTCCAGGAATTCCTGGGGTGTGCAGGACCAGGCTCCTCAGACTCCAGAGACCCCTGCCCAAGGAAGGCTGGAGAACCTGAGCAGCTTCATGTTGCCTGAGCAATTCCATCAAAAGCAAACAGATGGAGGCCACAGTAAAGTGGTGAGCGTTTGTGGCTCTAGCTAGACAGAAAGTGTGGGCATCTGTTTGCCTTCATTTTGTGCCGCAATCAATTTTTATGCCTGCAGAGATGTGAAGTTTGTTTCCACAATCAGTGGCATACATATGTGTAAACTTCAGGGGGCCTACTTATAGAGGAAAAGCCTATAAATGCAAGCTCCAATGAAGGCAAAGAATACTATCCAACTTCTGTGGCTATAGACAAGTTACCATTGGAATTGAGGAGAAAGCCAGCTATTCCTAGGGAAGTTTGTGTTCTACCTCTTAGCCTAGTCTAGAACCTCGTCAGAGACCGTGGATTTATTGAGAGAGCTGCGGGGAAAGAAAACCAGCTTTCTCCATCTTTGCCAACGATATTGTCTTTTTATGTTGGCCCGGATTGCTATCACATCTGACAAACAGGATCTTGGACACTGTTATCTGAGGTTATCCTACACCAGTGGTTCTCAACCTTCTTAAACTCAAGGCACTGTATAATTTTCCAGAATTAAATGGAATTCCATCTAAAAAACTAATATAAGCTTAGTATGAATATTATAAAATAAATGTAGCAGTTACAATTAAGAACTTATTAATAATGTATTATATTATAACATACAATATAATAGGTACCCATTCAGGCTGTTGGCAGGGAGTATTCCTAGGCTCTGCCTGGCCTTGGGCCTGTGTTCTCTCAGTGCAATATTTAGACCCCCTGCACAAGGTTCCAGGTCACCATTGTGGCCTGGGAACAGGCAGGCCAATTTTTGCCCATATTTACTCCAGGGTGATCCCCTCTGAACTCCAGCCCCAGTGCTGTAATGTGCAGAGTCTGGGTATGTTTGACCAGCAGAGATGAGGTGCCAGTCTGCATCCTTGATGTGTTAGGGGTGTAGTCATGAAATTGGAGGGGTGGGCACACAAGGTAATTCTCTAACCCAAGGGTTTTCAACTTTTTTAATTAGCCCCTAGCAACTGTGTGGAGTTGCAGGGGAGGGGTGGCAGTGGCTGCACGCAGAGTGGCAACAGTGTGGGTGGTTGGTGTTGCTGGTGGCTGCCATGTGCAAGCTCCCCCCCTAGTGTCTGGCTGGCTGACTGGGCGGCACCTGTCCATCTTGCAGAAGAGCACTGCTGCCCTCTTTCCTCCCCCCTGCCCCTGCTCCTGGGTGGTAGCGGCACGAGGTAGTGGGTGGCGGCGCTCTGTCCCTGACCAGGTACCCATGCATACCCCCTAGGGCCTTCTCAAGTACCCCCAGGGGTACTTGTACCCCTGGTTGGCAACCCCTGCTGTAATCCTTGCAAGATAATCGTATCTGGACTACTCTAGAAGTTTCTAGAAGAAACTTCTTGCAGGATCACTTGAATCTCTCAGGATTCCACTTGAAAGAAGCTCTCCAATTGTTGGACATTCTACATGATGCTACAAGAACATTGGCTCTTCCTGTTACAAAGGCTCTATTGGATTTGGTCAGTAATATTTAGCATGCATTAAAGGAAGTAAAATTTATTGGGTATTTGTTGAAGCAAATCTTTGCCCAAATTCAATACCAAGCTCTTTAGAGAAGAAAGAGTTGACCACATCAACCTCTAGCTGAGAGCCAAAATGAATAATCAGTTGAATCCCAGAAGTCAGTTCCTCTCTGATTTTACAATTCAGAATTTTAAACTGCTATATTCAGCCTTTGTGTTAGGTTTATTTATGTTAATTACAATAGATTTATGGATTTTGTAGAGAAGTTGGCATAAGAACATAGGAAGGAGCCTGATTTTTCCAATTGCTGAAGGGCATCTAGGGCAAGAATTTCTTTGGGGCATCTAGAACAGGGGCCAGCAAGGTGTGGTCCACAGGCCAGATCCAGCATGTGGAACCTTTGAATCTGGCCTGCAGAGTCCTGGCTTTGGTAGCATCCTATAGTGGAGGACTTTTTGTACTGCACCATAGCCAGATGACAGGGATTTGGGCAAAGGGAAAGCTTTCCACGTGCTGGGCATGCCATAGCTGGGAGGCAGTGACTTCAGCATGGGAGGATTCTGCCTGTACCATGCTGCATTAAGGTGGTGGGGAGAAGTAGTGAAGGCAGCTCAGTCCTAGAGCCAACCTACCTTGGGCCTGAACAGGGTCATCCCAGCCTCCCTCCAAAAACCTTTGCCAACCTGTGATCCAGAGCCTTCTATGATCTTTGTCAACATCTGTGGTCGTGAGACTGGCTTCTTGGCTTTAGAGTCTGGAGGTCTCAGGGGAGAGTCAGACAACATTTTCTATTTTCAGATTCCATTTTGTTTAGTGCAAAGAAAGATTAATCACTTCATACTTTCACAAGATTTGTGTGTCAGTTTGCTTCTTTTGCCCCCCCCACCAAAATCAACCCCAAACAAACAAAACTTAAATACCTCTCAGACTCTAGACATAGAACCAAGCACTTTATTTCATTAAATATTGCAATACTTCTTGGATAGTAATTCCAGCAGAGAGACCCTCTGCAACTTCCAAGTATATCTTATCCTGCATCAACAAGTAAACATGATTGATTGATTGAGACTCATGATTGAACTTTGCTTCCAGAACTGCTCACTTTTGTGAACCATTCCCTTCAAATAATTTAAACTTTTTGGGTGAAGTATCAGACTTTGTTACAAAGTACTGTATGGTCAGATGTTTTAGCTGATTTATTCTTTCTGCATCTCTAACGGACTCAGGGTTTTATTGTAATATTTCTGTCTGAGTATGTTCATGTTGTAATAATGTTGCATGTCTCAGTTTCTGTGATTAGTCTATGAGTGGAGAATTAAGTGTGAATCGACCTCCTGCTAAATCACAGAGCTACTTGTGTGTGGTGGAGGGCTAGGGAAGAGGAGATGGATTTCAGCATAAACAGAGACTTGAATTGACTGACACATCAACAAAGGTGGGATTGCAGGTGACATCCAGGATGGAAATAAACATGACAGTAGATGAAAGAGTGAAGAATACAGGCTGTCTGCTCCGAGACGATAGTCTGATGATGAGACTGACCAGCTGAGTAGCTTTGGGGGTTGTGCCTGGGCAGACAGGAAGGAGAGCAGCTCTCTTTGGGGTGCTCAGGGCTGCGCATGCTAGTTTGGGGACAGAGGGACTGCTTAACTCTTTTGAGAGGGCAGAGAACCTCTGGCTGGGTGGCCTTTGGTTTGCCCCAACAAATGCCTTTATTGAAGGGGAACTGTCTGTTTTGCTGCTTAGAACTTGAGGGGACATTTCTCCCAAACAAGAGGAAGAATTGCTCGCTCGGGAGTGGAACTGGAAGGTAGATCCTTGAGGCCAGGCCCCTGAAAACAGAAGCATGTCAAACGACTTCCAGCCAGGATTTCAGGGAGAGTTGGGGCTTCCCTCCCTCCCTCTCTCCCTCCACCCCTTGCCAACTCCATGCGCTCAAGAAGACATTGCTGGTGTCAGATATCAGGCAAAGGCATGGAGGTCCCAGACAAGCACCCACTGTTGTGGGGCAGAAGGGTGGGGGCATCCATGACAACACTTATTTCCTTTTCTATCTGTCTTAGCCGTTTCTCCATCCTTATTTAGGTAACTTTCCTATGAGAGACTGCTGCAACTAAACATTATGGGTGTCTATACATGTGCTGCGGGTGGGGGAAGGGGCATTTTAATTGGAGCAGCTCCCCGCCAGCTGCTCTAATTAAAACGCCACAGCATCATGTATATTCAGTGTCCCATGTTTCAAAATGGCCGTGGGAGCGCTTTAACTATAGCTCATTCGAGTTTTAGTTAAAGCATCCCCACCTCCATTCTGAAATGTGGGGCCCTAAATACACGTGACAGTGAGGCATACAGGAGCGTTCTAGCTAGATTAATCGAGTCTAGTAATTAATTGATTCTGCTCCAACGCGTTCTAATTAGAATGTGTCAGAGCATGTGTATAGGCACCCTATGTTCTCTCTAAGTAGAAGAAGAGTTTCTGCTATAGTATAGATAGAAATATTTCTATCTTGAAACTTAGCAGTGTTAGTGTTGAGAAACTAAATGGCAGAGAGGGTTTTTAAACCTTTATTTATATATATATATATATATATATATATATATATAAAAGTTAAAAACAAACGGTGAAAGTGCAGAAGCATTTGCCTCTTCCCCCAAGAGGCAGAGCACGAAACACTTGTCAGTAACAAAACATCCATATTAGCAGAGATCAAAACCTTCTTGGGCACACAATGCCTTTCATGGGAGTACACATTGAGGACTATTGGTCCATTTTCCACTTTGAAAAGTGTTCCCTTGATGGCCTAGCACAACACAAAGCAGTCTGCGTTTTGTTGCAAGATGAAGTGTCCAAATTGAAAATGAGACCAATGCCCAGATCAGGAAACAGAAGGTCTGTAGGGCATTTAGAGCCAACCCCTGCAAGCCAGTTTCTGCAGCTCTTCAGGGTTGCTATCTTGACTTGCCCTAGCAGGAGACTGGCTAGGCAGATAATGCTTCCCTGAGTCGCTCAGTGCAGGAGAGAGAAAATGTATGCAGTCTTGAAGTCCCAGTTCAGCATGCTGAAGAGGGTGCTGAGGGCAATAAAGAGTGATCACACCCCTGGGAATACTCCAAGAAGGCATGGAAGATTGTCTTCTCCACCTTGTTATTGTTGCCAACTCTGCTGGGTCTCGGTTATGGACAGGTGTCGGTGGCCAGAGCCCCCTGCAGTAGCCACCACTGAAAGTCAAGAGAAAGAATAGAAGAAAGACGGTGGTATGAAGTTGAATTTATAGTTGCTCTTAACTTCCTTTGATTAATATAAACGAATGGTCTTTATCACAAGCATAAAGAAATGAAATAAAAACAACCTTAAGAATAGGGTAAAATAAACTTATGCTGCTTTAGAATTCCTAAAACTACTATTATTTAACTACACTGATTCAACTTGCCCTTCAGCCATTAACATTTTTGGCTTCTTTTGGGCAGTAAGAAACATTTTCAAAACTTTTCTTTTATTTGCTAACAAATATTCTCTAGCCTTTCTCCCAGTCTTGAGAAGCTATCCATGTCCTGCAGCCTGTATAATTAACTATAACAGAAGGTTTTTATTTTAACAGTTGTTTTGTTTCATCTGGAAGAGCATATCAACTTGAAGTTTAAAAGGAAGAACTTAAAGAAACTGTGAAAAACTGTTCATGCAACTTTTGATTTTCAGTGTTTCACCTCTCAGAATCTTGTGTTTTAATTGTAATTTACTTTTAATCACAAATAGGTGCCATACTAGGAAGATCAGAAACTCAAGAGTGCATCTTCTACAATGCTAATTGGGAAAGAGATAAAACGAATCGCAGTGGTATTGAACCTTGTTACGGTGATAAAGATAAAAGACGACACTGTTTTGCTACATGGAAAAATATTTCTGGATCAATTGAAATTGTGAAACAAGGTTGTTGGCTGGATGATATCAACTGTTATGACCGGTATGTGAATTATTTTTCTATAAATTTAAATTATTTATAATTTTTGCTATGTTGAATATTAATGATAACTAAAAGCTTACCAAAATTCCCCAATGACAGAAATGTTATGAGACAACTGAAAGGATTTTAATCCATAAATAGTTTGAGCCAGAAGATTTTATTTTGTTTGTAGAGTTAGATATCTAAATTAATGTTAAAGGCATCAAAATACTTTTAGTTTTATTTTGAGAGAGGTTGAGTATCTGTAACTCTGACCTAGGTGACCACCTTTGAAGTTCCCATATTCAAACTTCTTTTATTTTTTAGTTATTGGTTGGGACCCAGGCTACATGCCTTTGTGTACAAAGAAACGCATGATAGGCTGTCAAGTCATAAATTGTTCTCATTGTCTTAACTGTATAGTATAGGCTAGATAATTGAAGAAAAGACTTTATTTATTATTCTTTACTAAAACATACTTCTGAAAAATAAAACTCCCAAGATAGTATTATCTTCATATTTTTGAATATTCAACTTTTCTACTAGAAGAGGAAATGCTATTCACTATGATTATCTCTTCTCCTAAGGAAATGTTTCCTGCTTTTTTTGTAGGGCACATTTATTTTAAGATTTGCAAACACTGCTGCTGACAGAGTTGTACAATTCTTCTGATTTTTATTTTTATTTATTTATTTTTGTTCTTCAGAGAAATACCAACACATTTATAATATGGCTTTTCTCAACAAGACTAAAGTATTGCTGTACTGAAAGGAAAAGGAATTTTTAAAGAACCTTTAACTACTAATTTTGTCTAGAAATTGTTTTATAGCCATGGTGGAGGCAGCTAGGTTATGTTCTTTCCTAAGCCATAGCTTAGGTAAAGGAGTTTTACAACAGATTTAAACATTTAGGGTGGGATTTTCGACTCTGCTGCTATTGAAATCCAGCGAGAACATAGACTACAAAATGGATCATTTAGGCAGCTAAGCACTAATGGGAAACTAATGACAGGATTTTCAAGAAATGTGAGAAAATATTTGGAAGGCAAGGAGGTCAAGAGAACAGGTGGGAGCAGTGAGAAAAGGTTGAAAAAGAAGAACCAAGATTTATTTACACACAAACTTATATCAGTTCTGTTAAATTGGTGGAAAGTGTGTGGTCTTATTTGGTGTAAAGTTTAATTTTGGTTGCAGTTGAACTGAATTATTTCTAACATGCTTCAAGAAATATGTAGAAGCAAAAGAGAATGCCGGTTTTGGAACATGAAATGCCCAACATTTATTGAATGAAAAATAAGATAGGCAGGCTTAAATATTAGAAAACTTCATACTTCTGTTCTTCAATAACTATAACTTATGGAAATGAATTGATCATTGTTTGGCATCCTTTTATAAGCAAGTTTGTTCATAAGTATGATATTTTGCCAGGGCTGTCTGTTACATACAATTTAAGATATGAAGTTGTATAGCCATGTGCTAAATTTAGAGTTTGTGGTAAAACAAAGTATAATTAATGGCAGAGGTATAAGAATATTGATGTGTGAATGCGTTATGGAAGTAACTGTAAATTGCAGTTGTTATAATAGGTTCAAAAACTGTCCTTGACTGCAAAGACAAATATAACATTTTAAAACGCTTCAACTTTTATAAACGAGGTAATCCTCATCTCTTTCTGCAAGAAGTTCAGACTGCTCCTTTACTCCAGCAGGTCAAATGTATAGCCTGTGGGCTGGACCTAGCTCATGGAGTCTGTTAATCTGGTTTACTGGGATACCAGCATACCACCAAAAGTTGTGGGGAGTGGCTTGCTGAAGAATCTGGGGCTTTTGGGCCCCAGGAGACATGGAGATCAGCAGACAGAAGTGTGAGTTAAGGTTGATTTCAGCCCTGGTTGCCTTCCAGGTGCTCTGCTTGTTACCACTGCTTTGGCTCTTATCTCCTCAGCTGTTGGCCCCATTTTTGCCCTATGCTGGAGTTGCCACGTAAATTGTGCTGGAGCTAGAGCTACAGCAGTGGCACAGGGTATGCAGCAGCTCCATCTCTGGCACCAGGCATGTAGCAGGAGTTGGGTGTGCCTCGGTTTGGAGCCAGAGCTGCTCCTGCTGTGTCCCCTGGGGCTGGAACCACCCAGTGACCTGGGCTGGATCCAGCCTGTAAGGAGCCCTACCATGCAGATCCAGCCCAAGTCACCATGCAAGTTTGACACTCTTGCTTTTACACTTTTGCTTCTTTAGTGAAGACATCTACTGTTGCCTTGCCTTGCCTCTCCTAAAATTTATTTCAGAAGGTTTTTGTGACTTCTCTTCACCAATTAATACTATTCTGTCTCGTGAGCTATTGTTGTTAGTGGAATAATCCCTAACTTTGGACATTGGCCCTAACTATTTGACTCAATAGATTTTTTCTACACTGTCTCCTATGAAGAATGTTTCCATTCTCTACAGAATTGTACTGAGGTTTTAGTGGGTGAACTCAAGTAATTCTTGCTAAAAAGTTGTTTATTATGTCTCATTTAAATGTGGGTTCATGGCTCATTAGCAAAATGTTTAAGATGTTTTAGAAATTTCTTGGGTCTCTAGTCTCAACCTTAAAAAGGGAAAAATGCTTGCATCTTCTATTAGAAAAGTTACAGTAAAATAACACTGATTAAAAGGAAATGTATTATTGAACTATGGTTTCTCTTAAGCAGAGATTTATCTCCGGATATCATGCCGTTCTGGATTACTGTCTTACATTTGCTAAAGTGCACTTTCAAGTTTAAAATTTTTATTCTTGCTCTGGTTAAAAACAAAAGTCAGTTTAAAATTAATAAAATCTACTTTCTGGTGATCTCTTACAGGAATGATTGTATAGAAAAGAAAGACAGTCCTGAAGTGTTTTTCTGTTGCTGTGAAGGCAACATGTGTAATGAACGTTTTTTCTATTTTCCAGAAATGGAGGTCACGCAACGTAAGTTTGATATTTTAAAGAAACTGTTCTGCAAAGTTTGTAAAACTATAATTTTTGTAAGTTTTAAGAGGGGAGACTTTTCTAAAACGTTTGCTAGGTCAGCGTTTCTCAACCCGTGGGTCACGACCCAAAAGTGGGTTGCAAGAATAGATGAAAGGGTTTCAACGCACCCATCCCCTGCCCACACACTAGTGGGCTGTGGGCAGCAGGTCAGAAGTGAGAGGCACTGGGTCGGGACAAGCCATCAATGTTTACAAATGGTCCCTGGTACAAAAAAGGTTGAGAACCACTCCTCTAGATAACTTCTGTAAACAGGTAAGTTACTTTACTAGAATAGCAGTTGTATTTTAGTTCAAATTAATTATGAAAACAGCCAATTTGATATTCAGCTTAAATGGAAAGTCTGTGTTTCAGAACAAAGCCATTTAAAATGATATAAGCACTCTAAACTATTAAAAGGCATTTACCTATGTCATCCTGTTTAGCAAAGATGTCATCAAGAAGGCTAAATAGAAGTAATGAGGTTTTTTTGTTTTTGAAAATATAAGCCAAATCATGGAATTCTAGGGCATCTATACATATGCTCGGGGTGGGGAGGGGGAAGGAGGTGGGAGGGCAGGCGATTTGATTAGAGTGGCTTTGAGAGCTGCTTCAATTAAAGCATCTACAGCATCACGTGTATTCAGCATCCCATGCTTCAAAATGGCAGTGGGGGTGTGCTAACTAAAGCCCATTTGAAAAGCTTTAGTTAAAGTGCCCTGGCGCCGTTTTGAAATGTGGGGATACTGAATACATGTGAAGTGGAGGCTTCTGGAGCACACTAATTAGCATGCTCCAGCAGACTTGATTAATTGAGTCTGCTCCATGTGCTAATTAGCAGGTATTGGAGCAGAGGTTCATCACGTTTATAGGTGAAAAGTTAGGGTTGGAAGGGATGTCAGGACTAGTCCAACCCCTTGCTTAAAGCAGGACCATCCCCTAACTATATCATCCCAGGCAAGACTGTCTAGCTGGGACTCCACAGCCTCTCTGGGTAATCTGTTCCAGTCCTTTACTACCCTCCTAGTGAGAGAGGTTGTCTTAATATCCAACCTAAACTTCCCTTGCTGCAACTTGAGACTGTTGCTCCTTGTTCTGTCACTTGCCATCACTGAAAACAGCTCCATCCTCTTTGGAACCACCTTTCAGGTAGTTGAAGGCTGCTATTAAATCCCCCTCAGTCTTCTCTTCTCCAGACTAAGCTCAGTTCCCTCAGCCTCTCCTCAGAAGCCATGTGCCTCAGCTCCCTAACCATTTTCATTGCCCTCTGCTAGACTCTCCAGTTTTTCCACATCCTCTCTGAAGTGGGGGGCTGAAAACTGGACACAGTAATCCAGATGTGGCCTCACCAGTGCCGAATGGAGGGGAAAAAAATCATCTCCCCCCCCCCCCCATCTCTGCTGGCAATGCTTCTACTAATGCAGCTCCGTATATCATTAGCCTTTTTTGCAACAAAGGCACACTGTTGGCTCATATTCAACTTATTCTCCACTGCAACCCCTAGGTCCTTTTCTGCAGAGCTGCTGCTTAGCAGTCAGTTCCCAGCCTGTACTGGTGCATGGGATTGTTCCATCCTACGTGCACTTGTCCTTATTGTCCTTGCTGAACCTCATGAAATTTCTTCTGGTCCAATCCTCCAATTTGTTCAGGTCTCTTTGAATCCTAGCCCTACCCTCCAGAGTTTATCTACTGCTCCACCACCCCACTTGGATTCATCTGCAAATGTGCTGAGGGTGCACTCTATCCCATCTTTCAGGTTGTTGATGAAGATATTGAACAAAACTGGCCCTAGGACTGGCACTCCACTTTGTACCGGCTGCCAACTAGACATCAAGCCATTAATTACTACCCTCTGAGCCAGATAATCCAGCCACTTTTCTGTTCACCTTACAGTCTATTCATCCAGCCAATATTTCCTTATCTTGCTTGTGCTGTTGTTGTGGGAGACTGTATCAGGAGCCTTGGTATCAGGAGTCAAGGTATATTATGTCCACAGAGCCAGTCATCTTGTCATAGAAGGCAATAAGGTTGGTCAGGCATGATTTGCTCTTGGTGAATCCATGCTGACTGTTCCTAATCACCACCTTCTCCTCTAAGTGCTTAGAAATAGATTCCTTGAGGACCTGCTCCATGACTTTTCCAGGGACTGAAGTGAGGCTGGCTGGTCTGTAGTTTCCCAGATCATCCTCCTTCTATTTCTTAAAAATGGGCACTATAGTTGCCCTTTTCCAATCATCCAGGACCTCTCCCGATCATCACAACTTTGCAGAACCCCTGGCCATTTTCTTTGAAATCACAGTGGCCAGCTCTCTCAGTACCCTCGGGTGCATTATGTCCAGTCCTATGGACTTGTACACGTCCAGCTTTTCTAAATAGTCCCTAACCTGTTCTTTCACCACTGTTAGCTGTTTACCTCCTCCCCAGACTGCTGCCAGGTACAGTAGTTTGGGAGCTGACCTTGCTTGTGGAGGCTGAGGTGAAAAAGGCATTGAGTATTTCAGTGTTTTCTGCATCATCTGTGCCTAGGTTGCCTCCCCCATTCAGTAAGGGACCCACACTTTCCCTGATCTTCCTCTTGTTGCTGACATACTTATAGAAACCCTTCTTGTTACTGCTAACATCCTTTGCTAGCTGCAATTCCAGTTGTGCTTTAGTTTGCCTGATTTCATCATTGCATGCCCAACCAGTACTCCAAGTTTCTACTTCTGGGCAAACTCCATAGTGAACTCCCCCTTGCTCAGGACTCTAGTTAGGCAAGGGACTTAATCATTGGTTAAACTCTTGAGTTTTAGCTACTTACACTAAAAGTATGTAGCTTAACTACTTGTGATTACAGAAAGCCTTACTTTAAAGGCTTGTCTTCAAAGAGGAGTGTGGCAAACTGATCAGGAAACTGCTTGCAAACTCGCCTATTTGGTGTCCCTTTTAGCTTGGTCCCAGGCTGCTCCTGGAGTCTCCTTTTATACTCTGCTGGCCCTGGCTGTGCCTCTTAATTAAGGTAGACACAGGCAGCAATCACCTCTACAGCATCCACATCAATCATGCAGCTAGCAGCACCCCCAATTGCTCAGAGCACATGGCCAGGCACACAGCCCACCAAACAAACACTCAGCAAGCCAACACACAGGTAGTGCTGGCTGACTTACCTTGCCAGAGCAGGATCTGGTGCTTGGTGCCTGGCTTCTCCTCCTCTTCCTCTTCCTTCTGTTGCTCCCAGTGAACTGCTTGCAAACTTGCCTGTTTGCTGTCCTTGTCCACTCACTCCTTGATTGCTTGGAGAGTCTCCTTTTTATATCCTTAAATAAAAAATCTTATCTTGAATGTAAGGACATACATTGGTAAGGTATGAATGAATAACTATAAGACATAGCACCCATATGTGTATTGTGTATGAATGATCTCAAGGTCTTGTTCAATAGTCAGGTTAATTTTAAGTTAAGTGCACAAACGGTCCCTTACAGCTATATTTTATAATAGGGCTTTTCCCTTTTTAAAATGAATTGACACAATATAAGCTGAAAAGAGGAAAAAAGTTTAATGGGAAACTTCCATTTGTTAAATTGGTTTTAGTCTGAATCAGATCAAAACCAAAAACTTTGACATTTCCTGAAAGCCAGAATTCCAAGAAAAATGAGACATTTCCCAAATTAGTTCCTTCCTCTGAAGCTTCAACTCTTCAACAAAATTAATGTTTTTGTCAGTTTTACCCCTGCTATTAGCAAAGGATGGCATAGGAGTCATGTTGTAGCTGTGGTGGTTCAGAAATTGCGCTAGAGGCAAGGATTTGTTAGGGTGATATCTTTTACTGGACCGACTATGTAGTTGGTATAAAGTTAGATATGCTTTCGAATGTGAGAAATTCTTTGTCAGGTCTAGTAAAAGATCATTTACACCTAGCACTTGTGGGACTTCCACAGTTTGGGCTTTCTGGCTGCTCCACTGTGCTGATTGCCTCTGAGCCTGATGACTGAGGCCATCCCTAGTGTTTCAAGGTCCAGCCACCGTTCTCAGGAATTGCAGGCTTCCTGCTGCTAAACTGGGAGTGAAGCCAAAATGAGAGGGACTCGTAACTGAACAGCTGTTAAACTCTTGCTAAACTGTCCTTCTCTAAGACCCATGGCTCTGGGGCAGTTTCATCAGGAAGATTAAGGCTGAGACCCCCACAACTTTAAGGGCTTCCAGCTTTAAGTTAGACCTGCTCAGTGGACTTGGCTAGGGACCTCAGAGCTTTCAGGCTTCAGTGCTCAGAGCCAGGCCTCAGGAATTTAGGCAGGGTTCATGGGACCCTGCCTTGGATTCTGCAAAAATTTATTAACCTAGAAATGTTTGAAATGAAATATTTCAGGCTTAAAGGAACAGGCTTTTCCATTGCAAGTTTGTTTCGACAGACTTTTAACTAGCCCTACTTTACAGAAAGTGCCTCACAGTATATTTTCCAAAGGTTCAACTTTGGAATAATCCACCATCTCAAAAGTGACAAAGGGATTTTGATGCATACATCCTTTCAGGAAAACTTGTTCTCTTAAAATCCTTCTATGCTTTTGAAAATCTCTTCTATATCTGGTTATTAAAGTATGTTATATTTAACTGAATTCTGCCACTCAGTTTTGGTAGTTGAAATTGACGCTCTTACTTTTACTTTTTAAATTCTCTTAATTCTGTTTAAGTCTTGGATGGTCTTTTTCTGCTTTGTTAAAGTCTCCATCATAAAAGATTAATTGTAACTATTTTTTTCTTCAGCCACTTCCAATCCTGTTACACCTAAGCCACCTTTGTTCAATACCTTGCTTTACTCATTGGTGCCTATAATGGGAATTGCAGTGATCGTACTCTTTTCATTTTGGATGTATAGGCATCACAAACTAGCATATCCTCCAGTACTTGTACCAACCCAAGTAAGTGGTTATATTATTTTGAATGATCAATTTTAAAACAATGTAGCAAGAAAGAGAGAGAAAGGAAGGTTGTATATTAAGTCATGTGGCCAAAGGCTGTGTTTGTCTTTCTTTTTATAAAGGTATGGATGTTTGTTTTTTTTTGTTAACACTTATTCAGGTAAAGGGATATGGTTCAGGCAAGTATTGGTGATTGTAGGCTCTCAGAATAAACTCCTTCAAAATAATAAATATGTGGTCAGGATTCAGATAATCTTTTAGTATTTTTTACAAAGCTTCTGTGTTTGCTTTAAATAAAGTTGCAAGATAAATAATTTGGGTAAAACTTAAATCTGTTGTACATAGTAGAGGCTTAATATGGGACAATAATGGGAAAATAAATACAGTAACTGTTATTAATGGGACTGAGCAGGTGCTTACCAGTCTGAAAAAGTTATAAAGATTTGGGCCTATATAATTAAACATAGCTTAAAATTAAAATGAAGGAAATGTGCTAGTGCAGGCCTATTTAGTGTTTTAGCACAGGATAAAATATTGGTCACTAGCAGAAACAGGTTATTTTTTTAAACTTGGGAATAAGCATAGCCAGCAGTTTTTATAAAGAATCAAAAATTTCTAATTGAAGCACAGTCATTGCGTTGTGTTTGTTAGTTTGAGCTATTTAGGGTTGTGATTGTTCTTCCTCCCCCTTTTCTTGTGTTTTTGGTTAAACCGTTGTCTCAAATTAATCCACATCCAAAGTGTGTGAGGATCATGATTTTGGACTATAAATTGCTTTGGAGCAAAGCTGTTTCTTTTTTTCTAAACTGTGTGTGTGTATAGCTCGGGGCGGGCAATTTATTTCAGGCGGAGGGCTGCTTACCCAGTTTTGACAGGCTGCCGAGGGTCACATGGGTAGCCTCACCCCTCGACAGGTGCCCTGCCTCCTGGTCACCATCTTGGGACCAATGTCCCAATGTCTTCGGAACCAATGTCCCAGGGCCAGCACCAGGAGGGCCCAAAGCGGGGCACAGGCTGGCAGGGATCTGTGGAGCCAGGCTGGGCTGCACCAGCAGGGAGAGGGGGGAGCTGGCCTGGCTCCATAGAGCCCCTGTGAACTGGGACCCCGCGCTCCTGCCACCCTGCTCTGGCCCCTGCCGGCACTGGCCCTGGGACACCAGTGCAGGCCCCATGCTCCCATTGGATCCCCGCCCACTCACTCCCAATGCCCCCCAACCCTGCAGTACAGGCGGGGGGCAGCGCATAGCCCTGACTGCCTGCTCGCCGTCAGGGAAGAAGCTGGTGCTGAGTGTGGGGAAAAGCGGCCCCTCGCCTGCCCCATGGCCAGCGCTTCCTGCTGCAGCCGCTCGCAGCCCACGCTGGGCTGTCTGGAGCAGGCACAGGCAGCCCCATGCGGGCTGCAAATGGCTACAGGGCGGGGCACTGGCCACAGGGCGAGCTAGGGGCCACTTTTCCCCGCACTCAGCACCAGCTTGTAATCCGGCCCTGCTGTCAGCCTGGGCTCCACCAGCTCTGGGCTTGCCCGTCAGGGCTGGGTGTGGAGACAGCAGCTGCAGCCCCCCTGCTTGCCACGTCAGGCAGTGTTGGCTGCTGCTGCCTGCCCGCAGCTTGCACGCTTGGCAGCCCATAGGTGGCAGTGGCAAATACTGCCCGGCGTGGCAAGGTTGTGGGGGGGGGGGCCTGCAGCTGCTGTCTCCATGCGCAGCCCTGACAGACGAGCCCGGAGCCATGCAGGGCCCAGGCTGGTAGCGGGGCTGGGTTACAAGGTGGTACTGGGGCGGGGGAGCGGCCCCTCGCCTGCCCCATGGCCGGCATTCCCTGCTGCAGCCACTCACAGCCTGTGCGGGCCTGTCCGGAGCAGGCACAGGCAGCCCCACGTAGGCTGCGAGTGTCTGCAGCACGGGATGCTGGCCATGGAGTGGGCAAGGGGCCACTTTTCCCCACCGTGCTCAGCTTTTCTGCGGGCAACTTTTTCCCCAGGCTCCTTCCCTGCCTGGGGACCTCCCTGCCTTTCCCCCCCTTCCCCCTTACCTGCGGTTCCAGCAAGGGGCAGCCATGTGGGCCCAGGCCAGAAGCCCCTGCTGGGCTTTTGGCTGAGGGGGTGGGGCCGGGCAGGCCCTGCTGTTGTGGGAGCCCGCCGGGCTTCCCCTGGGTCCTACTGCCCTTGGTTCCTGTCATTTTTGACAGGAACCAAAGACAGAAAAATATTAATTTTCTACATTTTTTTTGCCCCGTGGGCCTGATGCTGCCCACCCCTGGTATAGCTGCTAGCTTGTCATGACCTTAATTTCCAGTTGGCCCTATAGAGGGCACTAACATTAATAAAAGGTTTTAATTTTTTGTCCTTTGCTACATATGAAGGGGACATTTGACATTGGATGTCCATTGAGCATTATAATATGAAAGATAGTCCGTGCCTCAAGGAGTTGATAATCTAAATAGAGAAGGCAGATAAAGTCTAGTAATAGAAATAGAGGGAGGTGAAGTGACTTGCTAAAGGTCACATAGTAGCTCACTTCCCCTACAGTAACATTAATAATTTATCACATTTTAAATGCTCTATTTGTTTGCTAGGAACCAGTAAAAAGAATTTATACCCCATCTTCAACCATACTTCTGTTATTGTTTACTTCTGTCTAATTCTACTGATACCAGTACTGGGGGTCCATGTACAGAAACAGCCTGTTTTTGTTACGTTAATAATAAAATGGGGAAAAAACAGTACTTGTTAAATGGAAAAGGATATGTTTAGAAGGGGAGAGAAAAGACCATTGCAAACAACTTTTGGCAGGGGAGAAAAGCTGAGGGTGTAACCTACTGCTGCTTTTGACTCAATGCTGCAGTTATATCTGTTCTGAAAAATCTTAGTGTCCTCAGGGTCAGGGGGGGTCTACACAAGCTTAAAGAAGTTTGTTTTAGCTGTAATAAAAACACAATGTATGTTTGTTCATGTTGTTATAACATCTGTTTTCAGTATGTATGATGCCTAGCTACTTTATGGAAAAAATTGACAAAGGTGAAATTCTTAGAAGAATGAAGTAAATATTTTATCAAAACTATGCATTTCAGAATTAAATTTTCCTCATTGATCTGTAGCAGCTTAATAAAGAATATATGCTGGATATTGTCCATGATGACAGAGACCAGAGTCAATGCCTATAAACAGTGAGAAACTAGTAACTAGAGTTCTGTTCTCTTATTTAGAATATAAACTCTTTGTTGCATGGGTTGTCTTTTTGTACCAAACTGGACATGCCCTAAATTTGTAATAAAGAGGGCAATAACCATTTTTCTTAGATCATTTTGACTGCAAAATCTCATGAAAATAAAATGTATTGTGAGTATTCTGGAATTGGATTGGACTTCAGTTTTGGCAAGAATTATCGGTAGATTTGGAGCTATGCAAAGTTAGGGAGGAGAGGGAGGGCACGGAGGCTGGTCAAAATAAATAACTTATCATCAAGGGTAAAAATATATACAATCATAGAACTTTAAAACTAGGCTGTGATTTACATTGGCTTGGAGGAAAACTGTTTACTTACCTAGAGAGACTGGTAAAAATTGGAAGGTCAAGTATGTTATGTGGCAGACGTAGCCTAGGACAAAGGGAACCGTAAGCAGTTGGCTTTTCAGAGGCAGCAGAAGTCTGAAGCAATATGTTGATACTTAGTTAATATTTTCCCCTTTACCATAGGTCTCTGCCAGAAATAAAGTTATGGTGTGGCTGCTTTTAATGGAGGTTTTAGGATGTAGCAAAAAATAAATTTTGAAAAGAACAAATGGGAGTTGAAAGAAATAATTTTGAAGCTAGAAGGTGGGAAAACAAGACTGAGATACTTGCTAAGATACAATATAGAGAACACGACAGGGAAGGAGAAGTTTTATAGGAGTTTTGAAGGTGACAAAAAGAAACAAACTTAAAAAGCAGACTAGGAGGAGACACCCATGATTAGTTTTAAGAAAAAGTTGTGAAATGGAGAGAAAAAAACCCTGTATTTAAAAAACAAAAAATAGTGTAATGATGTTTTACAACCAGCTCTTGTGTCCTGTGAATAATTGGCATGGCTTTGGCAGCCCAACTATTTTTCTTCCTCCCTAGTAGGCCTGACTCAGTTCATTGACATTTTCATTATGTGTAGTTGTGTGTGTGTGGGACTAGATGTAAGGCTGCATGGGTGATGTTACCTTTACATTTCCAAATGTATGTATAAATTGCAGAGATATGGAAATGTAAGCAACCAGTCTTGTTTGATATGGTTCTTTATTTATGGAAATCAGTTGAAATGCTTTCTGGTTCCTTGATTTTGGTTTTATTAATTTATTCCCTTTTGTATTAATGTCTTCTGAATTTAAATTTGAAACTAGAAGGGGGAATGAAGAGTGATGTACTTGCTGTAAAACTCTTTGCCTGTGTTTGAGCTGCTAACTCTTAGAATTACTTTTATGTGGAACTAATATGTAACTCAATCTTTCTCCAATATAACTTGGAGAAATACCAAAATACAAACTATAATATATTATTGCTTGATTTTGCTCTATTATTTTTATGCCTTAACTTTTAACTTGTCCATATTTCAAACAATAGCATCTTCGCATCTTAACTCTCTGATTTACTCAAGTCTGTGCCTTTTCATTCTTGAGCGTAGATTTTGTTTAATTCTTGTGAAGAAACCAATATTTTTAAAGGGTTGGTGTACTGTTTTTACTTCTGGCTGTGCTATTACGTAGTTAATTATTATATTGACTGCAAATACTTGCTCAAAATCAGTAGAAATGTTATTGCTGTTTTGAGTTTTAATATCAGTTGATTTTTTTTTTTTTAATTCATTAAAATGCGGTAGGTGTCTTTAGTCCTGGTGAAAATAACCAGGTTACGGCTTTGGAGAATGAAGTTCTTGATCTATAGGGTAAGGTGTAGCAAAGGCAACAGTAGTTAAGCTTTTCTCACGCTACCCAACTAATCCCTGTGTTCTTGGGGGAAATCACCTCAGTGAATAATAATGTAGCTCAGTGAAAAGGTTTGATCTCCTTTATTCAGCGTTTGTAGCTTCTGTTGTTAAGGATGTTCGGTAATGAAGATTGTGGCTGTGGCACTCTCACAGCCCTGCAGTGGATCCAAATATAATCCGTTTTATAGTTTATTTTTTGCACTAATTCAGACAGATAGTTATAGCTATAGTCCTTTCCTACCTTAAGTATAGAAGGAGAAAAGCACTTGACATTTTTGTTGTTATGCCCACAATGTGAATCTCCATCTTAAAGCAATGTGTTTATTGCATCAGTTCAAGATAGTATCTCCTTAAGAAGGTAAAGGTATTTTATCTTAAAATATATTCCATTTCAGAAAATGAATTAAGGGGTAAAAAATACCAGGTCAGATCACTGCATATAGATGCAGTATTGTATTGACAAGTAGGATCAGCTAGAAGGATTTCTGAGTATAGCAAGAGAAGTAGTTGAAGAGTTCAGGCCAGCAGGACGTGTGGAATGTTGGTGGTGCTGCAGTCGGATTAAATCAGTTTACGTTAAATTATAGTATAACAGCCAAATAATAACAAATGACACACACTCTTAAGCTGGGATAACTTCATCCAATCTGGCGGAATGTTACCACTAGAATTGGGTCAAATACTCTGGCGGAATGTTACCACTAGAATTGGGTCAAATACTGCTGGTGAAAGTTGCACTGTTAGGTTTCACCTGTCCATGTCTATTCTGGGAAGCTTGTTTGCTAAAGTCCAGATCGCAGTTACCTCTTCCCCTAGCCTAGCAACAAGGTATAGTCATAACAGCCAACTGTGTGAGCTACCCTTTTATAGATCCCTGCCTGTTGATTCCTAATTCTAGTGTAACTTACATATTGATGTAAGTTACATTGCAGTATGCTTTCATTTTTATATTACTTTAAATTCTACATTAAATTGTGATACTTTGAGTATTGAATTAGCTTAATTCAGTGTGATTCAGAGTAGGTTTCTTTTTGATTTTATGGACAGGCCAAAGTGAGGCCCTTTGAGAAGAAGGGTGTAAGACAGGAATGGGCAAATACTTTAGGTGGAGGGCTGCTTAATGAGGTTTCATGAGCTTTTGAGGACCACATGGGTAGCCCTGCACCTGGACAGTTGCCTCACCCCCCTGGTTGCCATCTTAGGACTGAAAGTCCCACCCCTAACCCCTGACCTTTACCACAGGAAGTCCCTCCCCTTGCTCCCCTGGAAATGCTCCTTTTGGGAGGGGAGGTTGCCATCTTAGAACCAGAAAAAAACTAAACCATACACTAATCAAAACTAATCATACACCTGGACCTGTGTGACTGGGCAGGGAAAGTAGCCGACTCCAGTACATGGGACTCCCCTCCTGCGCCGTGCAATTGCGGGGGCTGCATGTGTGCAGCAGGGAGTGCTGGCAATAGAGACAGCCTGGTGGGGGCTTCATCCCTTGTCCCCATGTGCAGCAGTGGCTGGAGCCATGCGCTGCCAGGCATGAGCACCCCCGCCTGCTGCTGCTGCTCCTGCTACCACTGCCTGCTGGGGCTGTGCACCAGGGGAGGAGTATGGGGTATTCCCCTCACACCCACACTCTGCCCACCTGAGCTCCACATTGCCGCCACCCCCCAGGAATAGGCTCCATGCTGCAGCTCCCCGTTGCTGCCAAGCTGCAGCTCTGTTTCCCTACCTGCTTCCCGTAGCAACCAGGATGATGATGGGGGAGCCAAGCAACTCCCCAGCGGCAGCAGCAGCTCCGCTTGGAAGCTTCATGTTGGCTTGGCAGGGCCCTTCCACCCAGGAGGGTGGGAGTGAGGAGCAATAGGGTATGTTGGGGGCATGTGTATACGTGGGTGCCTTGTTCTCACCCTCATAGACGGAAGGGCTGGGCAGGGTACAGTTGGTGGGTGCCCGCAGGCCGAATTCCAAGAAGAATAGGAATGTGTTTGCATGTTGTTTAGCTGACTCTAGACAATAGTTTTAGTCTCTCATTTTCATGTACATTAAATCTAAACATACAAATTTTAAAACTGGCAAAAACATATGTGGCTGTTAACTAGTGTGTTTAGCTTACCTCCAGGGACCTTATTGAAGCTTGTGTTCTGAAGTTTATGCTGAGCTACAGATAGTCTTCTTCCCTTAGAGTTTCTAATTTTATCATACCTGTTAGACTGATACTGCTGTTAATGTCTACTACAGAATCTTTGTTTTTGGCTTAGATGGGATGAGGGACACTATGGTATGTGTTTGTGTTTGATTCAGATAATTACAGTAATTTAATGGTGAAGTCCTTTTAAAGTGGCTTGTGGAGGAATCCTTTGCTGCTGCTGCTGCTCTTGTTTCAAGTTTTTGCAGGCTGGTGGCTTTGACTGTGAATGTTCTGCATACTTTAAAAACGTGACTGTTCTAATTAGCTGATAAAGTAGGGTATGCAAAAATTACTGTCCTAGCATTACTTCTGTTTCTGCCCACCAAGCAAACATTTGTCATTCCTTATTCTTTATCAGAATTGCAATCTTCTTTCACTAGTTGGTGATAACACCTTTTATACTCCTCGTATAATACTCCTTGTGAAGTCCAGCTTCTGAACATAACATCACATGTGCTAAGTTCCTTTTTGGAAAATAAAATAATGCTCCCATGTGTATTCCAATTAGCTGTTCATTTCACTTGTCTAATTAATCATACATCTTCAAATGGGTTAGCCTGTCTGTTTAGTTTTTAGGTTGAACTCACTTTCAGCTATCTTTTGCATTGCCAAAGTTGACTGCCAACATTACACAAGTTGAAATTGCCAGAGGAAAACATAATCATGTATGAAATATCAGGTTAAGGACTTGTGTTGGACAGAAGTTGTGTTCCAAGAACCCCAGCAACAAATTGGGACCAAATAAGGAACCACTACAGTGCATTAAATTAACTCATGATCATAATTTATTTACTTTAAACATAAAAAATTGTCTTTGTAGAGGTTTTTTTTGTAATGGGCTATGAAAGTTCAGGCTATGACTATGCACTGTCTAAATTTGGGAACAGCCACATTTTTAACTTTCTGGTTATAATAAACGGTTATTTTTCATTTGTCTGATTCAGACAGTGTTCAAGATGTTTGTAACTCATTCCAATCATAGGGGAGGGAAATATTTGTATATTTGGTGTATGCGTGTGTTCACCATGCTACTCTGTCTTTACATTTAAGAGCTGTACTTTTTCGGAGCTAGGTTGAAGCTGCAGTGCTACAGTGTATATGTGGCACTGCAGTTGCCTGATGCTTATGTAAATAATCTGACTCAAGAGTCAGAAAGAAAAGAACAGAATGATAGCCTCCAGTCTTTATCTAATCAGGATTTCAAGTTGGTGATTTGTACTTGGTTTCTTATCCCTAGTTTAAGAAACTATGGATGTGGTATTTATTGGGGATACCCTATTTCCTTTAAGTTTTTTTTCAGATTGAAATTTTCCCAGAATCCCATTTTTTTTTTACTAGGAAAGCGTATAGATATTGTCAGACAAGGTTCTATGGGTAAATGTGATATCTTTTATTAGATGAACTAAATTTTACAATCTCTTCCCCAGTTTCTGATTCTGGAAAATTTTCACAACCCTCTTGAATTAGGGACTAAACAGCAAATGCACCTCATACTTTCTGGGTAATGAAACATAGCTTTATAACATTAACGACGAAAAGATTCTTAAATATTTCCAATGTATCTGTTTAACTTTTGTGGTGGTTAATGTTTATTTTCAGACCTCTTGTATTAGGAGAAGTATGACTAAACATGTTGGGTGGGTGGTACACATTTCTCTTTTCATAGCACTGCCAGTTCAGTAATTGTTTTCACATCACTTGTTTAGTTTTATGAATTGAATATTTCTAGCACCTAGAATGGCTGTCATTTTAGTCACAGGCTTGGAAAAACTTTTCTTCGTTCTGAAACCTTCTGTTTAATGCAGAGAATAGCTTGTGCAAATCTGCTTTCAGTATTGAAAGTATGCAGGGATGCACCATGGTTAAATTGAAGCAGGTCACCATCTCTGCCACAGAGGTCATGGAAAGATTTTTATTATAAGGAAATTCTTCTCCTTTTAGTATCTTAAGCTTTTTCACAATGTTTGGTTTTGGGAAAAATATATATTTTTTTACTTGTTCAAAGGACAAACTGTATTTTCTGGTAGGTGCTACCAAACTCTTCTGCAAGATGTTGGGGTGCGTTAGGGAAACTACTTGTTGGCCTTGTCCTTTTCTATTTTCTCCCCTTCAGATAGCCAAAGAATCCAGTAGGAGATCAGTTGCAGTCTGGTCCTTCTTTCTATAGCAGCAAGCCCTACTGTAATATTCATAAAGCACACTCCAACTAATCCAGCCTCCAAGAAATACTTTGTCTAGTTTATTATTAATTATTTAGATACTGCTCAGCATGTGCTATGCAGTTTCCTAGCACAGAGGAAGAGAGTCTTTAGCCCTGAAGTATGTATAATCTAAGAAAATAAAAACAGGGTAGAAGATAAGGATAGTTGCCATGAAGTGATGTCTGAGTACCGCAGTGTCTGAATTCTTTTCTGTTGCACTGGTTATCTGATTAATGACGATACAGTCCAGATAAAATGAATAAGGGGCAAAACTGCAGTATTTTTTTCAGAAAGTGCAGTAACACTTAACAAATATGCTTATAACCATATTAATTTGACTATAGAAGTTAAGTGATACTAATATGCATTTGATCAAGAAAAGAAAAAATATGGCCAAGTGGTCCATTCTGATTTGAATGTCTAAACTGTAGTAATTGTGTTCTGGTTTTAATTTTTTACAAAATTTTTCACTAAAAGTACATATACAATAATTAAGTATTAATATTGACTTTTTGAAAAAGGCTTAAGTGTGACTGTTTTATGTCCATCAGTTACTGCATTGGTAGGATTACTTATACCTCACCTGTAACACATAAACGGTCAAATTATTAAATCTAATACTATAGATCTAGCATGATAAACTATATTATAATCTTTTGTAGTTATGCTTGGGTATTAAACATTGTTTCATAGGTTACCAATAAAAGTATAGCCTTTTAATTTTAGATGCAACACTGCCACCTTGTGGACTGTTGTGAATCTGACAGAAAATCAGTTGCATTCTGCATGTTAATTAGTCTCTTAGAGAATAAATTTTTCAAATTGAGAAATACTAAATAGACAAAAAAATTAATCAGACAAGAAAATATGTTAAATGACACAGGACACAGTTGTAAAAATGTAGTATAAGTCAAATATTACATGGACTATCTTATGTTCCATGTACATTTAGTTTTCAGTGCCGTTTCTATTAAATATGTATTTTATGTTTTTTAAATAGGAATGACACTGAACGCTAAACGTACATGGAACATAGGATAGTCCATGTACTATTCTATTTATACTACACTTTTACAACTTTGTCATTTAAAAAGCAATTTAAAAAAACCTCCTCCTTTAGTCTTACAAATGATCTATTCTTTTTTCCAGTTATAATAGTCTGTATTGTACCTGTATTTTATCTCTTCCTTTACTAACACTACATTATCAGTGGTAGATTTTTATATTTAAGTAATTTATTTATGTAAGAGATATATTATATCCCCCTGAATATACTTTGTAACTAGCTGAAACAATTCTTTCATGTGTCACTTTTCTTGCAAGCTGCTTTTTCATCTCATTCTTAATATAAATAGTAATTTCCTTTGCCTGTGTTTTTTCCCCCTCTGCAAGCACGCCTTTCATATAATGATTGAGGTAAGATGCATTGATGTTTGTTCATGGTTGTTGAACTAATTGTGGACATGCAATCCATTTCTTATTGTTCCTTTGATAAGAGTTAAGTTTTTGCAATATTTTGTAGAAGCAGTCAGTAAGCATGCTTGGGTCAAAATATTAAATTATTTTTATGTTTATAGTACTCTTAAAGACTCACTAAAATCTCTCCTGCTGTGGAGTTGGATGGCTCTGGAGTTTGGTAACGTCACATTGGTTTGGAAGGTCATTGGTTTGAATGTGGCTTTGGTCACTGGATGACTCCATGTTACCATTTGAAACTTCAGTGGCTTAATTGAAAGAAACAGATTATTTCATTCCATCAAAGGGTTGTTCTTTAAATAAAGTACATTTTGTCAGTAAATTACTTGAAGATTTTCTTTGCTAGGTGCAGTTGCAACAAGTACTGGATCAAACAGGCTTTGGGATCTCCCCATGTTTTGCAGTCAGAAGTTAATTATGATTATTCTTTAGCAATCTCTTCTCTGCTCTTTGGATATTTCTTGTCACCTATTTCCCTAAAGCAGTTTTTTAATGACCTAGTTCATTTCTGATATGAAAGTGATAACTGGAGCCTGCCCTAAGTAGGCTGAAGGAACTGTTGTATCTTCTAAATCAGGCTGCCCTTAGCAGATTAGACAGCATTTTAACTTTTTAAAGTTCCACAGCCTGAGACTTGTTAGACTTCACTTTGATCTTGATGTCTGTTCCCAGAATCAGCTAGGGGAAAAACATTTATATAAGTTACCTGTCTTGATCTCTTCAACATTTGTTCTTAATCCCCTAAACTAGATTGGATGGTATGTAGCTGGCCTCGGAATTAAAAATCAGAGCCAAGAGAAATAGGAACCAAAAATAGAGCAAAAGCTGAAATAAAAAACAAAACAAAAAACAAATCAGAACAAAACATCTGTATAGCCTTGGTAATCTGTTTCAGGATTTAGATTCGTACTAGTTTGGCTTTGTGACTTACTGGATGACCAAAATCTAACTGAATGCCAGTAAGTAACAGACTTGCCTCTGTTTTTTATCATGTGACACATCAGCCTGTAGCAGAAGCTTTTGTTAATCGATCTCAGAGTTAGGTTATTAGACATTTCAGAACATAATGAGTGCTCAGGCTAAACACAAATTTTGGAAAGGTCGCTTCGAAGTATTTGTGCTTGTGGCGCACAGATGATTTGCATAGAAGTAGGGATGGTTTGGAAATTTTCTGATGCAGTGTCTGTCTTTCTTAAAAATTCCAATTTGTTGAAAGTGAAATTCTTTATAAAAACCCATTGATTTTTTTTTTTGAAGAAATTGTGTTTAGAAAATAATTGAAATAAAGTATGCTGGTGAAATATTATCTTTTCTCACTTTTTAAGAAATAGAATTTTTTCCAAAAAAACCCACCCTTTTTTCTCGGTGTATGATCTAAAAGGACAGATGATAAAGAAACTTTTTTAACTTTAGCAATATTAAAAGCAGTTTAGAACTTCGTAGGAAATTTTTGTTGCATTTTGAAAAGGAAATTGCAGAAATTATCGTGAAATAATTTCCAGCTGCCTCTTTGTAAAAGTATTGCATTCACTTTATTGTGAAGGTGAACAAAAGTATTTGACCAGTGTTTTGTTGTGGAGTACATAGGCTGTGTGATTCTGTGATAGAAATAAATGTCACCCAAACTGGAGAATGTTATTTTCTGAAACGTTTTGAAGTTTGCAACATCATCATGTGATTACATCAGCTGCTTGAGAGAGAGTCTCTCTAGTTCAGTGGTTTTCATCATCCTTTTTCATTCAATGAATAGAAAAGTTTTGAACTTACTGTATGATAAACAGCAACTTCAGATAGTGCCTTTAAAAATACATTTAGACTTCAGAGAGGAAAGGCTATTCAGTTGTTTAAAGCAAAGTCAAACATTAGTTTTATTTACCAGTTTGCCACAGAATTGTTCTTTTGGGCGAGTTACTAAGATCAAGAGTTCAAAATGAGTGCCTGAAGTTTTTCTCTTCAAGTCCACAGAAATCGTTGGGTGCTCAGTTCTCTTGAAAATAAGGTTATTTATTTGCATAACATAGTATGAATTTGCAAGTAAACTGAAACATTCATTGTGAAGTTTTGCCTCTTGTTCTCTGCTGTACTTTTTGCATTAGTTAGATGAGGACAACATCTTTACAGGGGTTTGTTTTTAAAGAACTTTGAAATTGGATGGAAGACAGTATACAACTGAAAATTGTTCTTTTTGTGTAGTAGTGATATTTTTATCAGTTTTTTCTAATCAGCTTTTTTGTGTAATTTAGTTTTATTTTAAGCATTCATTGTTTTCCTGTTTGCTGAAGGATTTTTAACATTATATGAAAAGTTAAAATGTAAGTGTCTTCATGATTTTATGTTTTAAGTAGTTCTAATATTTTACAGGAATCTGTATTTCTTGAAAAATGTTGCCATTTTAGTAAACCGTTGATATTACTTATTGAAGAAATCATAATTCATAAAGAGTTCTTTACTAGGTATTAAGTAGGATTACAGTATAAAGTTTCTTTAGCTAATTAGAATAAACCTGCTGATACGTGGTGGTTTTCTTTTTGAAGAATTAATTTGCTTAAAGTAAAAAGGATGCACTTTGACTTAGCAAGGAGAAGCAAGATAGAAGGATAATTATTCTCATTTTAAGTGCTATAGAAAACAAATGAAAATGTGGTGGAGAGGGAACATTTATCACTGTTCTGATAATAGTGAATAAATTTTAAGATGTTAAATTTTTTAAATAATTTTAGTTTTAAAATCTAGTAAGCATTAAAAAATGGTTATGTAAAACAACAACAAAAAATGTTTGGTAAAACTAATATGCCTGTTTTTTTCCTGCTTCTTTCCATAAATAGATAATACAGCAGTATCCATTTGTGAAATCAAAGTTTGTGTTTTACAAAAGGTTTTAAAATAGACTTACTCTTTTTCTATATTTTATTCTACTATTTATATTATTTTCTACCATTAATATAATATCATACCATAATTTATATTATATTCTACCATGCTATATTATATTCTCCCATCTGTATCCTGTCCAACAGATAACTAGAAAAGGACTTAGTTATTCTACAGTCTCATTCATAAAACTTTGTTTTCAGTCAAAGGAATATGCTTACCATTAAGAATAACATGCTACATTTTAATTCAGAAAAGTAGCCTCTGTTGGAAGTGTTAGCATTTGTGTAACGCAGAGAGTAGGTTTTGATTTTGTTTTTGCGAAGATTCATGTAAGCAAGTCTAATGTTTTTGTTCACAATAGGATAATCATATAAACACAAGCCAGCCTTAATGTTTATTGAAAAGAAAAATGAAACCCAACGCTAAAGAAACTTGCCCTTGCCCAGAGAATTGAAAATATACTACATTGTGTAAGCTGTGCATTGAATTAATCCATTTAATATAGTTTAAAGTTTTTGGTATATGCAAATTGATTACATCTTTCTCAACGTGAGAAATTGTCCTTATTCCTTTCAGAGCTTCTGATTACATAGATCCTATATTACACATCCTTCTAGTTCTACTTCCTAACTTATTTTGTATTTGAGGAGGACTGACTGGGATTTCCTCCTCTCAACTGGAGATGTTGTGACATGGGGAAATTTTTCTTCTGTAGCTTTTCGCCTTCCTCCTTACTTATCTAGTAAACAAGAGAAGTGGGAATGGTAGTCAAACCTAGATCCGCTTCATCTGCGTGTAGAGTACAGCCACTAAGCCATGAATGAAGGCTGTTGAAATTTTATATGTTTAGCAAGAGATGAAAATCAGATCACGTGTTTTTGTATGACATATATAAAAAATAGAATTTTCTTTTATGTTAAATGTGTTCAGTTCATTGCTATCATGTATTAAAAGTAAAAAAACAACAAACAAACCTTGATTTTCATTCTTCAGTGTTTGCTGTTCCTATTCTTTCACACCATGAATGAATTTTTATGAGACTTGATGTTGTGTTATTTGTATATTAATTCTGAGGATGTTTGACAGTTTGTTCCACTTCTGTAAGAGAGGGTCAGAATGTGATACCAAAGTCAGCCAAATAGGATACCAAAGTTACATGTGTTTCTTTCCAGTGCTGTCATTATAGATTACGTGTTTATATTTTTAATTCTGTGTACATATCTTCTTTCAGGACCCTGGGCCACCACCACCATCACCCTTAATGGGTCTGAAGCCCCTGCAATTGCTAGAGGTCAAAGCTAGGGGAAGATTTGGTTGTGTCTGGAAAGCTCAGTTACTAAATGAATATGTTGCTGTCAAAATATTCCCAATTCAGGTAAGTTGAGGTTCTTATCTTTTTACTTTGGAAAAAGCAAACTTTCTAGGTATAATAACAGAAACTCTTATTTCAACAGTTTTTCAGTAAATATAACTACTTTAATACAGTCTCCACATATAGGAAATGTTTGCAGCTGAAAAGCCGATGAGGCAAATTTTACTTCTATTGAACTAATATAAGTGTAATTAAAAGGAAAAAATCATTCACCAGTATGCAATATGAAGGTTGTAGGCTGTAGAGTAGCAATAGTTCTAGTCCTGCAGGACTTCTTTCCAAGTAATTCAAGGACTTGAACAGTTGCATTACAATTCCTGTACATCCTTCTGTTGAGTTAAGTAGTGATTAGCTCTTGGGTATTGACAAAATGTCCCTAAGCAAAATGTATCCCAATTTTGTCCAAGTTAAAGCATAGTCAAAATGAGTGTCAATGGTTAGATTATGCTACTATCCAGAAAGTCTCTGTAAAGTGGCTGCTTATTAGTTAGGCATGTCTCAGTAAAGTGAAATATACTGCAGTAAAAGAAATGTTGAGTTCCCAGCTGCATTTAGCAAGGCAGCTTTGACAGTTCTGGTTTAGAGTGGTTCAGCTGTTTAAAATATCATGTGTAGTGGAAGGATCTTAAACTGCGAGCATACTGAGCCACATTAACCTAAGCATGGCAGAAATTAAAAACTTACTTTCATATCTGAGGAGAAGAGAATTGTGCTTAGATTTTCTAATGGGCAAGCTAGTATTGGGTTGTGAATAAAACACGTCGCTTTTTCTCATTTGTTAATCCCTGTTTTTAACTATTCGTTCTGAAACTTTAAATCCAGATTTAAAATTTTATTAATGGAACAATTTAGTTTCAGTGTCAGTAAAATGTTCTGTTTGATAAGTATTTTTAACTGCTTACTAATCTGATGCATAGCTAAATATCATGCTAGTGGACAACATGCAAACTCTGCTCAGCCGACAGTGCAGCAGCCCTGACCAAAAACTCCTTGTGTTATTCCACAGGGCATATCTAGGCAAACTGACATGGTTTTAGTCCTTATTGTACTTTTAAGACTGAAACAAATCTCTACTGGAGAAAATCAGTTTTTGTGATTTAAATCAGACCCCTAAAAAAATTAAACTCTTTTGTATTTTTCTTGTTTGGGTAAAAATCTATAGTACCTTACTTTAATGCAGTGTCTTTTAATAGAAGACGAACTGTCAGTTTAGTATTAGTATTCAGTATGTACCTTTAGGAATTGTTAGAAATGTAAAGGTAATATGCCAAAAGAGATTTTAATCCTGTACCGCAGAAGGTCAGTTAATTTTGCACAGTGAATTACAGAGGTAAACTTCTGATATGTAGAGGAAATTACTTTTGGTCAGGATCATCAGCGTGTTAATTTAATATTTGTATTTGATTAAGGACAAACAGTCATGGCAAAATGAATATGAAATTTACAGTTTGCCTGGTATGAAGCATGAGAATATTTTGCAATTTATTGGTGCAGAGAAACGAGGCACCAGCATTGATGTAGATCTTTGGTTAATTACAGCATTTCATGAAAAGGTACGTTTTAGTTTTTACAATAATATTCCCTTTTTTTATCTATTGGTTTTATTATAATGTTTCTGTAGCCTATGAACAACTCTGTCAGTTTGAACTTGAGCTAATTAACAAAATGAAATAAAGGTAATTTCAGTCATCCTAACTGTCGTGGCAGTTTTTGTGACTCCAGAGGCTGTGTCCAGCTTACCTGGAGGCCTCAGGGAGCTACAGCCATGCACTTCTGCAGCTGGGAGCCTGGCCAGCAGCCGGAGTGTGGCTCCGGGCCGGCCAGGCTCTGGTTTTGGGCAGTGTGTGCTGCCGCCATATGCACCACTCTGCTCTTTTTTGGCATGGGTTTTTCTTGACCCCAGGGTCAAGCCCCCTACCCCCCAGTGCTGCAAGGTAGCAGCATGGGGCATACATACATGTATGGTATGTGGTGCCGCAGTTGGGTCTGTGGCCACATACCACTTATCCGCCAATGTCTGAATGCGGCCGGAGAGTCTGTCAGAAAAGTGATTATTATTCTAGCTTTGTCAAACAGGCCAGAAACTTACTTTACTGGCTGACTCGGGTCGTATCCAGACAAGTGCCGATGAGCGGTACGTGGTGCCACAGACCCATCTGCGGCACCACATACCACACATGTAGGCATGCCCCACCTAAAACTAAAATAGATTACTGTATGTTACTATATTTATTACATTATAATGTGCAGTTACTTTGGAAAACAGCAAAAATAATTTATTGCAACTTTTTGCTCTTAGATTGTGGGCATTTTGAAGTGAGCAAATCTTCAACATTTTAACTAATACCCCTCAGTTGTATTGAGTCTCAGCTATGGTTTTTTTTTGGCTGTTACAGGCCATTGATTCTCTTGCAGATAAAAATACTTACAATAAGAAACTTTTCAAGAACATAGCTAAGGGCAAGATCTGGCCCATGGAGCCATTTGATTTGGCCTACAGACATGGGACTGTGACAGCAGTTGTTCCCTGGTGTCACAGGGAAAAGTCGCAGCAGCAGCTGGGTCCTAGTGTCTGCCTCTTCCCTGCCTGTGACCCATATTGGGTCAGGCTAGCTTTCAGCTTTAAATGTTGCCAACTGCTAGTTAACAGCATTTACTAGTACAGATTCTGCCCAGACTAAATTTCTATTTGGTATTTTCTCTCTTTAACATTTTTTCAATGTTCATTTCTCTGCAAAATCATTTTATGAATTTTTCCTGTTCCTGCATGTTTGCAATGAATAGCTGAATTAAGAAAAAGAAAATGTGGATATCACCTTAATGTCTTAATGCTTCTTTCAGCAGTTTCCCCTCTCACTATCCTTCCCTCTCTCTTTCCTTGTTCTTGGCATTTGAATAACTCTCTATTCAGTACCCCTGCTCTCTGAAAGTCCACTTACAGATTCTCATAAAGTTGGCTGTTGCCTATGAATGTGTATGTCTTTTGGAAAGAGTTTAGTATCTCTGGTGCCATTCTGCCCTGCTTTTTGCTGTAATTTCTTTCAGAAATTGTGTTGGAGGTGAACCCATGAAGTTCCTTTGATTCTTTTTTGTGTGCCCAGAACATAAAACTGATATTCTGTTGAAAGCAAAAAAATGTGCAGCATTTTTATGCTATGGTAATTTTTGTTACGTGGTTTTTTAATCAGCTATTTTGACTGGCTATTTAAAGTTTTTTTAAGTATCTACCATGAATTATGTTTTAAAAACACCTGTGGGTTGTTTGTGTACTAACTGGGTGCATCTACGCAAGCTATTAATGCAGCTCAGAAAACTGGAGCGTCTTCATCTGCGTCCAGGATCGCAGCAGTTTAAGCCAGGGTGGAGCAGCGGAGGGGCTGGCTGGGGCACGAGAGTGCTGACACTGCGGAGCTGTGTGACTGACCTCCCCCCCCTGTACCAGCCTGCTGCCTCAAACTGCTATGGCCCCATTCACCATCCACACTTGCATTCCTGTGCAGTAAATTACTTTGCCATAAGTATCTTGTGGTGAAGTTAATTTACTGAGTCCTAATACTGGTGCATGTGTAGACAGTGGTGCTTTACTGAGGAGCTAATTAGCACCCACTGTGCTCCCAGATGCACCCACTATGTAATTATGTATGCTTTTTCTGAAACGTGTTGGTCTTAACCTCTCTCCTAATTATAAATTGTCTGGAATAGTTTACGGGCAGATCAGAATAAGTTTTACTTTTTAAATAATTTTCTCCCCTCTGCTTTACAGGGTTCATTAACTGACTTTCTCAAGGCTAACTTAGTTTCTTGGAATGAACTGTGTCATATTGCTCAAACTATGGCTAGAGGTTTGGCTTATCTCCATGAGGATATACCAGGTCTAAAAGATGGACATAAACCTGCCATATCTCATAGGTATTCTATAGTTCAGATATTGTTGCATTAAGTTTGTATTAAGCTTAAGCTAGAAGTATCATCATATCATACCTTAGCTAAGAAATACTCTAATAGTTTATTGGGTAAAAATACTTAAATGAGATTATTAATAAACAAATAAAACGCAGCTTCATGTGTATGAGGAAAATCTGTTTATACTTTTTTATATTAAAATACAGCTTTAAAATGTCAGATTAATATGTATGATATTTTGTGAATATCTATAGCAGTGATTCTCAACCATGGTACCAGGAGAATCCTTATAGGGGTTTCTCAGGGTGCAACTCAATAATAGCACTGTTGGATATAAAACACTTACATGATTCACAAGATAAACCCAGCGAGTTCAGAAAGGATTCCATAGTGCCTAAAACATTCTGAATTGTTGTAGTCTGAGTTCTTTGCAACAAAAGATTTGTTCTGTTATTTTTCCAGTCAAAAACCAAGTAAAATTTAAGAAGCAATATTTTCCAAAGGCTGCCTTCAGTCTAGTAAGGTTGAGAACCACTGGTTTATAGGCCAATAAAGGGCATATGTAGGTGCTAAAAGCAGATGTCTTAGTGCGCAGTCAGATCTCTATTCCATTTGAATTTGCTTTAGAATCTACTTGGATCACACAGACCCCCCCCCCCCCCCAAAAAAAAAAAAAAAAAAAAAGTAGCTAGGCTTCATTCTGTACCAGAGAAATTCAGTATGACTTTTGCCATTGACACACTTGCATTCCACACTTGCTGGCCTTGCATGGAGTCTTTCTTGACGTCAGCGCAACTGCTGTCATAGAATCATAGAAAATTAGGGTTGGAAGGGACCTCAGGAGGTCATCTAGTCCAACCCCAGCTCAAAGCAGGACCATCCCCAACTAGATCATCCCCACAAAAGCTTTGTTTACCCAGGTTTTGAAAACCTCCCAAGGATGGAGCTTCCACCACCTCTCTGGGTAACCTGTTCCACTATTTTACTATCTTCCAAGTGAGAAAATTCTTCCTAATATCTAACATAGACTTCCCTTGCTGAGACTGCTGCTCCTTGTTCCGTCATCTGCCACCACTGAGAACAGTCTATAGCTCCATCCCCTGCAAAGTTAGACAACCGCTTAAATTTTTTGTTGGCTTGAGAAATACTGCAGAACTCCTTTTTTTGCTTTTCAAAAATGAAATAAATATTTAAATAGTTTCCATTTTGAAAAAGGAAATACTAAGTGTCAAGTCTATTATGGTGGTGTTGAAAAACAGAAGAATAAGGAAGAGGTGGCTTACTGATAACATAGCTCAGTTTTGATGGGGAGAAATCTGGTTTTTAATCTTCCATGGTTTTTAATTATTCCTGAAAAAAACAATGAAACTATACTTGAAGGTAGTGGGGGAGGTTTTACTCCCACATGCACAAACTTCAGTCTCATTTAGTCACTAATTTGTTTACTAGTTTAATAAAGTCTTGCCTTTATAAAATTAAGCAGTTTAGTTTACCGACTTTTTTATCTTCCATTTTAATGTAAACAAATTCAGCTCATGATAAGTATTCATATCCAAAACTACCTTTACAGCACAGTCCCAGCACTATCCCCGTAGAACATATTCCACCATCTTTGAAGTGCTTGCAGTTTAAAAATCAGTTATAATTTAGAAAATGACTACTGATTACATTATTTTGTGTTCTGCTTATTCTGTCATATATGGAGACCATTTTTACTTTTTAGACTGAAAGACAAAAAATTGAACGTTAGGGCTTACACTGTATTTAGCTCAATTTACACCACTTAAATGTATTCAAATAGCATGAATTAAGGATGGGTGGCTGTATTTTGTATCTTTTAGCTTTTGTCATCACTCCTTTGATGCTGTTTAAATATACTTTTAAACCATGAATTTCAGAGTGTTTTTAGAGTATGAGTCTATAAAGTCTTTTGTTTTGTTGTGTTAACTTTTTTTCTCAAACCTTTTTGATGTTGGATTATTTGAGTAATCTTTCTCTTTTTTTCTCTCTCCCTCTCTCTCTTCCCTCAATTTAAAAGGGACATCAAAAGCAAAAATGTTCTTTTGAAAAATAATCTTACAGCTTGCATTGCTGATTTTGGTCTAGCTTTAAAGTTTGAGGCTGGAAAGTCCGCAGGTGACACGCATGGACAGGTAAGGATCTAGACAAGGCTGATTTTACACAAAATAAAATAATTACTCAGCATAAATATGTTTTTATGTATGCCTTTATTTGTGAGAGCCCATATAATCCATTTTATTTGTGACCTATGAGAGAGAGCATTTTTGCTCATGTCCTAAAGGCTAAAAACAACGTATTGCGTTTCATAATGACTAACACCAGACATACAGTCCTCTGGAACAAATTACTCGGAAAAGTTATAGAATTGTGATTCTTTCCAGGAGATGAGCGCTTTTAACTTCATGTTGTTTAGATGAGTTAGATCACTGGGAGCCAATCTTTTTGGCAGGTGTACCACAAATTAGGCTCACCCCACTTCATGTGCGACTCTGATCCCCTTCCTCTGCTCAATCTGCTGTTCCGCTTTCTGTTCCCTGCCCGATCATCCCTGCTCTGCTTCTTGATTTATTCTTTGTGCTCCCTGCTCAATTTGTTTTTTTGTATTCTGCTTCCTGCCTTATCTGCTGCTGTGCTGCCCATCCCCTCCCCAGTGTGCTGCGTGTTACACACAGGTTGCCCAGGCCATCTGTGGCACCTGTACTGCAGGTCTGCCATGCTTTAGATAGATAACTAAAAGTAGTCTTACTCTTTCATAACTTGTTCTGAGAGCGTTCTGAAATGAATAGTCCTGTTATCAGCAGCCTGTTTCTAAGCTTCTGACAAATTTTTCTGCAAACTTCATCAATCATTTACTCACAGTAAAAAGGACCCTTATATTTAAATACAGCGTAGTTTTTAAGTTGCAAGTTATATTAAAGGAAAAATGGCCTTTCAGTGATTAAATATTGCTTGGTTTTAGGCACATATTAACAGGTTATTCTTGAAGTGTAAAATCCAGATCTACACTGTGGGGCCCATACTAGGTATTAGAACTACATATGCAAAATAGTAAAGACTTAAGTATGGCTTTGAGACTGGTACTGAGGTCCTGATCCAGCTCAGGATCAGTGCATGGGGTCAGTCCATAGGTATAATCTAATGCACTTGGTGCGACTGCCGAGTCACAGTTCTCCGTGCGATCTGGCCCACAGGCCATGGGGCTCCCCATAGCTCTAGAAACTTGGCAGCAGGGGCATGGTGGCAGCATTAATTGCCTTGGCTCTGGGAACAGTTAACACTACTGCTGCTCCTCTGCAACCAAATCCCTGGACCCATGGGGAGCTCCATGGGCTAGAGCTTGAGCACTCCTGGACTACAGGGATAGCTGAGGGCATGCAGCATCTTGCTAGATTGTGTCTTCAGTGAGGGACAGCTGCGATTTTTTTTTTTAAGTTTGAAACAATATTGTCCTTGTACAAACAGAATGATCCTGCCTCAGGACTAGACCTCTGGACTAGAGACCTCTGGTGGTCCCTTCCAGTCCTGGTTTTCTATGATTCAGTTTTTGGCCCAAAAGAAATGAGAGTTACTTCAATAACTCTTTTTTTTTTCTTTTTTAAGGTTGGCACACGGCGGTATATGGCTCCTGAGGTATTAGAAGGTGCTATAAACTTCCAAAGGGATGCTTTTTTGAGAATAGATATGTATGCCATGGGACTAGTCCTTTGGGAATTGGCATCACGATGTACTGCATCAGATGGTAAGCCAAACGTGTGATTTCAAAGCAAGTATAACTTGAACCTTTATACGCATTGAAGCAGTAAATTGGCAGTTTTTAATCTGTGCGTGCATGTATGTCCCTAAAACAGTTGTTCTCAACCGTTTTAGACTCTCAGCACCCCTAGGAAAATACTAGCTCTTAGCTTTCACTCATTTCTTGACTATGGAAAAATACAAGAGCAATTCTGTTGCAAAAAGTTCAGACCACCACAGGTCAGAATGTTTTTGATGCCCTGGATTCCTGTCTGACATTTCTGAATTTATCTTAAGAAGCATGTGTAGGTGTTTGCATACCTAACAGTGCTAATATTGTGTGAGACACTGAGGTACCCATAAAAGGATCTCTTGGGGCAATGGCTGAGAATCTCACTGCCCTAGAGGGTGCCGTGTCTTTCTTCTGGGAAAAAAAAAATTGGTAAAAGACAATATGGTATCTGACAAAACTTCAATTATACTCTGAAGCTTTAATCAAAGCTAGGGTGTTGCAAGCAAAATTAGGCAAAACATTTTCAGCCTAATTTTTTGGAAAATGCACATTTGTCAAAATGAATTTTGTGGAAAAAGATGAACAAAATGTCTTGATAATTTCTCACGACACTTTTAAATAAAAACCTGTTTCTTGGTTTGTTTTGCAATTTCAATTAATTATAGTGTTAAAATAATTAAGAACTAAATTAAATGTTATTATCCTGAACTTTTAATTTTTGGTTTGCAAGGATTTTTTTTGTTTTCATTGTTTGTTTGTTTTGTTTTTTCAGTGGAGATGTTATATCTTGAGTTTTACTAGGAACATATTTTGATATTCCAAAAGTTTTTGTGAGAAAAGAAGGCTTAATATATGCCCTTCTGTATTATGCCTTTAATAAACTGTGAACCCTCTCAAACTCCTTTTCTCCTAGTGCTGCTTCCCAGGGGATTTTCTTTACTAAGGGCCAGACCCTGTTTCCCCTATTGGGTATTTGAGTAGAATTAGGTGCTCAAGTTCAATTCTATTCCACCCTGTTGAAGCCCTAAAAATTCAGTAAAGAATCTACTTTTGTAATGCACTGTCATCGTACCCCTTCCACTGTTGCCCATCTTTCCTTTCCTAATAAACTCTATTTCATGAATATTTTTATTCAGGTTCTGTCTTCACATTCTCAAATAGTTTCTTTTGATCAGAATTAAATCAAGAAGAGCCTGTCCTCTACTTCCTTCTTATGAGTCAAAAAGTTGCCCCTAGTTCATTCCACAATTTTTGGACAGGCTATCTTTTTTCTGTGCTCTTGTTCCAACAGATATGTCTAGATCAGTAGTCTGCTGTCATCCTCAAGTCACGTACTGTGGTCGATTCTGTTAATTGATCAAGACCCCTCATTTTTGGCTTCATGGTCTACAGTAAAATCCCTATTATGATATTACACTTATTCTTCACTCCTTTATCTTTATCTGCTCACTGCTCTCCATCCCTTCTTTTTGGAGTCCTCAGCTAGAGCCAGCTTCAAATTATGAGAGAACAGAGGTAGAGTTATAAAGACCCTAACATTTATGCCTTCGTACAGAAGCATATAGAGGCTCAGAGTATACGAGCTATCTTTGTGGGCACTAAGCAAAGGAATCTTACCTTGTATACATGAAGCACATGGGCATGTGGGAGCTAAAGAGTTGTAATTATTGGAAGTAACCATTTAATACTGTAGCTTCTCAACTCAAGTTTGTCTCACAACACTAAGCAACTTAGTTTCAGGATGAGCTTTTCCTGACAATAGAAAATAAATTGCTAGACAGTACACTGTCATACGTTAAATTAATGTGCTACCAATTGTCAGAAAAGCAAAACTGACTTTATTTAACATAACATTTACCTTTTTTTAAATACAGGACCAGTGGATGAGTACATGTTGCCATTTGAAGAGGAAATTGGCCAGCATCCATCCCTTGAAGATATGCAAGAAGTGGTAGTTCATAAGAAGAAGAGGCCTATTTTAAGAGAGTGCTGGCAGAAACATGCTGTAAGTAATAAAATCAGCAAGTTTTCAGAGTCCTCTTCTAGATAGTATCTCTTGAAGTTTAGCTATAACAGTAAAAGCTAATAGATTTTTTTTTTTATCTTGCTGGGATCCTATGACCCCAGCTGACTTCCTACCTTTGGGTGGGGGGCTGGACTTGATGATCTTCCAAGGTCCCTTCCAGCCCTAATGTCTATGAAATCTATGAAAAATTTTATTTTTTAAAATATGCTAAGGCACTCCAAAGGTGCTTATGAACTTCATTGGTGGGTGAAGTGATATTAAACAGTTCTGGAACAATAAAAGCTTCAGCATGTAAGAAGGAATTGAAAACAGTGTCACTTAATGGGAAGTGTTAGGCAATGTTAACTATAGGCCTAGCTAATACATTTCAATGTAATACATATACTGTTACATTTTTCTTTAGGGAATGGCAATGCTCTGTGAAACGATAGAGGAATGTTGGGATCATGATGCAGAAGCCAGGTTGTCGGCTGGTTGCGTAGAAGAACGAATTATTCAGATGCAAAAACTAACTAATATTATAACAACAGAAGACATTGTGACTGTGGTCACCATGGTGACAAATGTTGACTTTCCTCCCAAAGAATCCAGTCTATGATAGTTGCACTGGTCATGTATCCGACCAACAGGACTCTGAACTGGAGCTGCTAACACTATTGAGACTGCTGATATTATTATTCTTTTCAGTGTGAAATGAGGAACAGTAAGTCTTTTTGGAATGTCATTGAGGAGTCTTTGTATTTTCAACCGTGGATCCATGAGACTTACTGCATTCCCTGCATATGCCTGAAGGACATGTGACTAAGAAGTGGTAAAATGTTATTAAGGAACGTAAATGAAGAATATGGACCTATCTTGGCTAATCAAGTGTTTTAAAAACTGACATCAGATTTCTTAATATCTGTCAGAAGAGACTAATTCCTTAAATGAACTACTGCTATTTTTTTTTAAATCAAACATTTCATTTCAGATTTAAAAAAGGGTAACATGTTTTTATTGCATTTGCTGTTGTTTATAAAAATGACTATTGTAATGCCAATATGACACAGCTTGTGAATGTTTAGTGTGCTGCTGTTCTCTGTACATAAACAAAAAGTAATCAAGTGGGATATAGCAAAGAGGCTTCCAAGTATTACTTTAACCTCCCTCAACAAGGTATACCTCAGTTCCAACTCTGCTAAATTATGAGATTGACAACACTAACAAAATTTGAATAATAAATTGATCCATGTTTTGTAAATGATGTATTACAAATTCACTGTGTTATTTAAAAAAAGGGTAAGCTATGCTTCATGCCAACAGTAAATGGCCATTCCTAAAGCAGTGTTTTAGCCTTTTCTTGTGCTAGCTTGTTGTGTATAAAAAGTGCTGGTTTTGAAACAAAAAAAACTTTCTTCCTGTTTTTAGTTTAAAGTTTTTATCTTACCTCCAGTTCCCAAAATATTGCATACGTTTATTTAACTAAATACTATTTAGGTTTGCTGTGTCAGGATTATTTGAAAATTTAAGCATGACTTTTTTAATTTTGTGAGCTGTGACACTGGAAAGCTCTTAATTATTCTTTTTAAAGAAGGCTTTTTTTCCTATTTATGTATGTTAAGGTCTGCTTGGTGTATTTTTCTGTTTCACTAAACAGTGTGCAGTGCAGTGCGTTCTGTATCACTGTTTCAAGATCACCTCAGGAAGCTTTATTACCCAGAATTCCTCACTCTGCTTTGAGATTTGCAACTTCACTACACTTAAGCTTGGTGCCATCTTGTCAGAGTAATATCTGATGTTTCTGATGCGTACAATCATGTTGAAAAGTATAGCTACAGATTTCAGATATAACTGTTTAAAATAATTCAGGGATAACTTAGTTATGGTTATAACTTAAAATATGCAATGATTATTTAGAGGTAACTAATGCAAACTTAGGTAGCACAGTCTAGCAAAAAACAAAACCTAAAATTATTTTCACAACTGACTCCAACATTATTTTAGGGTTTAGGAGGTCATGCCTTATTTTTAACATTAAAAAAAAAAAGAATTGATGGTAGTTAGGTAGGTGCCAAAGTGCTTTTCATACTTAATATTACACTACATTTATTTGATCCTTCACATCCTATACAGGTCAAGGTGAAGTTTTACTTTCTAAAACACTCTATAGAGTACTGAACCAACAACAGCCAGTATTATGCTATGAATTTTGTCAGGTGTGTTGTTTCTTGTTTTAAATCATGCATTAGATTTTTTTTAAGGAAGCTTTTAATGTCTCAAATCAGGAGCTCATTGTGAATATTATCTTTAAACAGTTATTTATAAAACCACAGAATACACTCAGTTCTACCTATATATGCACATAACCTCTGGGAACAATAAAAGAAGTTATGTATCAACAAGACCTAAGCAGACTAAGCAGGGAGGGGAAGGAGGGTAATGATAATGTTGTTCTTGTGTAACATACTACCCACTACTGTTTTGCTTGCTCTTTGTCACTATTAGGCCTAAGTTTCACAGTAGCCAGAACCCTTACTCTTTTGGGGTATTGGTACTGTTGGGTGCAACTTGCTCGTTTTGTTTATAAAACAAACTACTTCTGCGCCCATTTTCTTGATTTGGATTTTCATTTTGCTTCCATTTTTGATGCAAGGATACAATATTTTAAACGCACAGCAAGATTTAATCATGGCTTAAGAGATCTGAACAAATACAGTCCATATTTTACAACAAACTTTGTACTCCTCTTCCAAGTTTAAACTCCTTCATTAGCAAAAGTAGAAGGAACAGCCTAAATGATGTAAGGGCCAGCTCAGTTATTCAGGATTCAATGCAAAAATCATGCCTTGTTAATGACCTCTGTCATATATGGATGGGCCTTGTATCATCCCTGCATGATCCTTCTTTAACTTCTGCTGATATGGGTCCTAGTAGCCAAGCTGTTTGGGAGCTCCTTTGGTGTTGCTAGCGCACTTCATGTTTGCAAGTGATGTAGGGAAGTCGCGAAGCCTGTCATCAGACAATTTAATGGGATAATATTTATCTTTATATTTTAAAACTCTGCTTTTAGAAATCCCCACAAGTTTGAATGTTGTACTTGTAGTTTTCTGATTTTTAACAACATAGTACAGTATCACTGTGAAAAGGGTGTTCATAGTAACAATGCTTTTATAATTGGTAAATAACTGAAATTTGGTGAGCTGTTCTGATACATAAGACGACTTCTGTTTTGCAGGGCATTTTAACATATGTATTTTTTTTTTTACTTACAGTACAGTAAATGTAGAAGATGTGCAAGTTAACATAATGCTTGAGCCAGATTTATGAATGAGGACAGGAATAAATAAGATTTAAGCTGGTGAAAATATTTTGGCATTACTTACTAGCAGATGTAGTGACTGTTGTCACTTTATGTACTTTATTCATACAGCATGTATGGTGGTGTATATGTACATGTGTGATCAGCTCCAATGGTTCACCTTGTATTTTGGCTTGTGAAGAAAAGCCAGTCCTATGGCTCTAACTTTCAACTGTTTTTGGCTTGCCTCTGTCTACTTAGATGATTGCTGTATAACTGCCACAGGACTGATGGATTAGCCAGTTTTTGGCTTTACTGAAAGTCCAAGCCCTGCATTATTTTTTACTTTGTTAGATGCTAGGAAATTTTTATATCACACAATGCATGACTACTCTTTGTACACTTATTACTACATGTACCTTAGCATTTCAGAGCAGAGACCGTGCCTCAGTTGTTGGAGTTATTGAACTAGCACTGTCATTCATGGTGGTATTTTGGAAACTACAAATCAAGATTAAAAATCACTACTTTGTATCTTCTGTTTGAGACAGTGAAATCCATGTAAACGTGACTTTAAAATCCAATCTCGGTATGCCAACTAAAATGTAACCAGATAAACTAGTAATGAATTTCATGTTCATGCTAGGGTTCAACAGAATAAATTGCTAAGTATAGTTTACCACATGGGGTTATCAGTTTGACTGCTTTTTTCCAGTTTCTCTTTTTAACCTTTTTAATGCATTTATCTTTATTAGGAACACTTGGTACAAAGTACAGAAAGCTATATACAGTTTTATGGGCAAAATGATACAAGTAGCATCCTTGATGGAACATCATTTACCTCAGATATTCAACCAGCAGTACGGTTTTTTTTTTATGCAGTCTCGGTCCATATACTATTCGTTACCTCTCAAGATATTGGTAAGCAGTTATTTTAGCTTTACTCTTTGTATCTGTCAGTGTTTTGGGCACAGGTTGTTGTACTACTGTCAAACTGTACTTGCTCTTTTTCTGCAAGTAACAAAAACAAAACCCCCTGCCCTGAATAAAAGTGATTGTTAAATATTGTACAAATAAAAGTGTATGCTCTTTCTGCCCCCACCGCCCCAAAAAGTTAAATAAAAATTAAGTGACTACTATGACTTGCATATGCCTTTTTTCAAATTTTCCTGTTTCCTCTAGGAGAGAAGAAATTAGCTAGCATTGTTATTCCTTATATGATACTTCAGCATCAGATCTTGCTGCTTGAAGCAGGTGAGGATGGGGAAAAACATTTGCCCCAACCTGCACTTATGTAAGATTTACAGCACTAAAATAGTGGTTGGGCAAAGGCAAATTTTTAACTTGTGCATCTCTTGCATTCCTCACACTGATCTTAATTGTTCCTCTGGTATTACTTACTATCTTTTTCTGACAGTAAGAAACAAAGAAGATTCACTTCACAAACTCTAGGCTAGGCTCCTAGGTCAGCCAAGATTAACTGACACTCCCAGATAAGTAATAGTCAGCAACACCAAGGTAAAAATGCCGAAGGATTCCGTTTTCAATATCCTTTTTCCTTTGGATTTGCTCAGACAGTTGACTTCTCGCACCAGGCTTCTTTCATCAGCCTTGCTGAAAATTGCCAAAGGGTAAGTGTTTTGTGTGCCGCTGTACCCGTTCATCACCATCATGCATGTAAAACTCCAGTTATCTGGAACTTTTTTCTGCTGTAGGGCATGTTTCTGATTTCTAAGAAAAAGCATAATTTGCATGTCTACACCCTTTCCCCAGCTTCTTCTAATAGAAACTCTTCTGGTAGAAAATACTAAGTCTTGGAAGAGGACTGATTGTTGGTATTTAGTTTTCCTCTTCTGTATTTAATCCCAAGCAAATAAGTGAGTTTCCCCAACCTTAACAGACCATCAACCAACCCATCCACCTCCCCAGTCCTGACTTTCATGAAACTTTTGTGGAGGCTGGGATATACCAGCTTTTCTTTTACTGTTGGCTTATTCTCACTCCACTCTGAAAACACTGCAGAGCTGATTCTTAGTAGGAGTGATGATGCGGTACTAATCACGGGAAGGGCCGTTGAGAATTGTATTTTATTTTCTGCATGCGTTGTCATCTGTAGCTTTTCGAGATACTACTCAGTCAAGAGTTCAAACTACAGAAAAAAAATGAAATGCTTTAAAACCTGATTTTAAATGGGTGAGTAATTTTTATTAGAACTCAGCATTTCTAATAGATGCTAAAGTGATAATTGTGGTAATAGTTTGGTTCTTTCTGCCATTAGTAAACAAAACCCATACTGTCTTTTTAATCTGTTTAAAATTGGTGTGAACCATTGATATTGATCTGTATAGTGGCTGAAGATTTGAGATGCAGAAAACAAACTTAAGACATTGTTTTCTAAAGTGTTGGTGGACAAAGATGTGCAGTTTGGTTCAGCTACAAGCATATACACACATAAGTAATTGTATGTGTAAAATGGCCATCGCTTTCTCTCAAAATTACATATGCTTCCAATTCCAGTACCAGTTACCTCCAGGTCCACGTTATAGATTGTTTGTACCTAGTCATGGAATTCTTCCATTGAATGTCATCTTTTTTTCCCACATGGGTTTGGGCACTTGAAGGAGAATGCTACTGTTATTCCAAACATAGACCAACAGGACCTGTTAATCGCCAAATAGGTAAGCTATCAATCCTAGGTAGAGGAGATCCTGAAAAATGTTCTTTTTCAGTTTAATTACTTTAATCCTCTTTTCCTCTGTACTGAAGTCCTGCCATTCCAATGCAAGATGGTCATAAATTAGAGGTCCAGCATTCCTTCTCTTGCATTGTTCATCCCCAGATGAATGCCTCTGGTAGTAAAAATGTAGGCAATAAACTGAAAACTTATCACTGCTCTCTGAAAAGTCAAAGCCCTTCCACAAGGGTTGCCATGTTTAACTGATAGTGTTGTCATAGTTCTTACTTTCCTTTGTTAATAAAGCGAAAAGGAGTAACCATATACATACTATTACAACTCCTGATTCTTGAAATGAGGGAGAAGTAGCAATCACTTGACACAAACCAAATAACATGTTAGTGTTAGATTTGGTTTAAAAGATCTTGTTGGGGTCACACTAACCACGCTTGTATGGAAAACAGCTCTTTTTAAATAAACAGCCTTGACTTCAGAGAGAGACCACAATATTCTTCCAGTTTCTAAGTATTTTAATGGTAACTATATTTTTTATCCAATCCAGTAAAAAGTGAATAAGTAAATACGAAGTTATGATCTCAAGCTGTGATATTATCCTGTCAGAGATGAAAATGGAATGTCAGGTTCTTGCCTCGTTACAAATGCACCATCTCTCCGTTAAAATACTGGGTTAATAAGGGCACAAGAGCGAGTTAACCCAATACAAGAATGGAATGCACAAGAGAAGACCAGGTTGGCTAAACAGCGATTTCTTCAATGAGCTGAAACTCCTAAAGAAAACCTATAAAATGTGGCAACTCGGTCATAGTGCTAGGGGAAGAGTGTAAGAGTATTGTCTGGGCATATGGAGAGAGAATCAAGAAGGCCAGGGCATGATTTGACATGTAGCTGGCAAGGGATATAAAACACAATAGAAAGGGGTTCTTTTGACATACTTTCATAAGTAAGAGGAAGACCAAGGCGAGTTTTTTGTCTCTTCCTGTATAACTATAGATGAGGCAGAGAAGTCTTATGGACTACAGCAAGCATCTGCCTGGCAGGAGTTGCCTCTACCTCTTCCCCCTAGTTGTAGATGCTTAGCCCAGAGCCAAGGAAGGCCTGGACTGACAACAGGTACCGCACGGCCAGCCAAACCAGAGCAAGGGAGGCCCCTGCCTGGCCCCAGACCTCTTAAGGCCTGTGGGCAGGAACTGCCTTGGTGTGCTGCTAAAGGGCAACATGCAAGGGGGCCTGTTAGTGTTGCCTTTGACAGGGTCAGAGTGTTTCCTGTTTCATTCACTCTTAAGCTGTACAATGTTTCTTGGGTAGATAGGTTGGATGGGCTTTTGGGACAGCCACAGGCCCTCCCCCAGTGTGAGATTAAGGGCCAGGCTTGTTGGGGATGTAGGGAGGAAAGGGGATTGAAGCAACTTAAGTGGGAAGGTAGGTGGTTAGAGCGCAGGTAACTTTCACCCCATACCAAAGCTGATTGCATTGTAGGTATTTCTTTAAAGGCTATGCTGCGGTGGTGAACCTTTCCTTCTCTGCTGCCATTGCATCTGCAATGTATCGTTGGGCAGAATTCTTTGGGTGGTGAATGTCCTGGTTAATCCAGTTTGTCTCATGGAAACTGAGGTTTAACTTCACTGCAATGCATTTTCTACCTACTTTGCACGCAAAATCGCTCATATCCAGCTGGGGGACCAGCACTTTTGCTGCAGTCAGAGTTTGGGGTTGATTAAGCTGGGTCTTGTCCTGTTTACATAGATCATTTAAAATTGCTATTGCCCACTGCTGTAAAGCATTTGCTTGTGGGGGGGAGGGGGAGGGGGGGGGAGGGAAGGCGGCAACAAAGTTATAAACTGGACTTGTGCTTGTCCTACTTTGTAAAAACTAGCTGGGGAAGACTGGGACCACTTTTGGTAGGGTTTGTAAATGCTTCCCTACAGGGGGCGGGGTAGAGACCTGTTCTTAATTTTGCAATTGTCTGGCCCATCATTTGATGCAAACTCCCTAACCCAGTGGTTCTCAACCTTTTTAGGCTCAAGGCACGCCACAGAAAATGCCAGCGTTTACTTTTTACTCATCTTTTACCTAACAAGAAAATAGTAATTCTTCTGTTGTAAAGGACCCAAAAAGTTACAGAAGATCAGAATGTGTTTAACATTATGAATTCCCATGTGAAATATTTGGTTTTGTCTTCTGAATCATGTTTGCAGGCCTAACAGTGCTAACATTGACAGTACCCATGAAAGGATCTCAAGCTACCCCTGGTATGGCAATAACTGGCTAGGGCAGGGATTCTTAATCTCCAACCTCCATTTTCTGGGGAAGGTCACTGAACCTTTTGGGTAGCTACCTAATAGTTCCAGGCATATCTGGATACCACTGGTTTTCTGGACCCTTGCCAGTGTGGTTTTCATCCTTGATATAGCAGAGAGAGTGCACTGTGGTCTTGGTATGTGATCTTTGCCTGGAGATGATCAGGGGAAATTGTGCCCTTTTGATCTTACATGATCTTTCAATGGCCTTTGATACAGTTGACCATGAAGTGCTAAGAAAGTGTTTGTGCCCTGGTAGGTGTTTGCAGAATAGCTCTAAACTGGTTCTAAGCTTTCCTAGTAGAGAAGTCCAAGAAGGTGACTGTCATCCCCTTAAGACCTTTCCTGTGAGGTTGTTGGCTACAAATGTCCAACTCGGGATCCTTAAAATTCTGGTTTATTAAGCGGATTGAAACACTGTAATGAAGTTAAACCATAAACCTTGGGGGGCTGGTCCCCACACACCCACATGCACACACACACAGTAGCAAGCTACAAGAGTCAGGTATACCTATCCCACAGGTGCTGCAGTCTGCTGTTGAGGCTTCTTCCAGCGTGGTGTTATCTTCCAGAAGGGGGTTGCCGGCTGGTCCTTCTGGCTGGACAGGTCAGGTGTTGGTCAAGTTGGAGATCAAGAGGGTGCCACTGAGGGTCACTTTTCACTGCTTTTTGTCTATCCTTGGCAGACTTTAGTGACTCCCCAGTTTTCAGGTTTGCCCAATCCAGGGGTCGTTGACCCTTGTGGGACTTCCCCCTCAGTGGCTACTGGATGGCATCTGTCAGCCCCAGGTGTTGTCCGCATGTATGTGTGGGTTTGGGAGTCCATTGATGAATTTTGAATAGGGCTTTGGGAGCTGTCGATCTGGAGATATTCAGCCCAAAAGTTGGTCCCCGGCATTGATTAACTCAGGCCAGGGCTTCTAGCCCTCGATCACTGACGTTTAGAGATGTCCCGGTTGCTACATTGTCTTCTATCGATTTCTTCCGTTGGTTGATCTGTAGTTTTCTTAGGTGTTAATTGCTGCCTGCTACTGTGTTACGCATTCAATCACTGATTCACTTGCTCTTTCAGGGGCCCGCCTGATACAGGGAAGCGGCAGTTTGACTCCTGCCCTTGTTAACATTGTTAGTAAACACACTTATAGTTGAAAGGTGAGGAGTATAAAATATAAGCTACAAATGCCATGGCACACAAATAGATAAAAATACTAAAATACACAGGGAGATACAAAATGCACACATACAAATTTTAAAACACAATTCCTTATCTTAAAGTGAAAGAAGAGGACGGAAGGAAGAAAAGGTAGAAGAGGAAAAACATATTCAAAGAGGGGAGAGGAAATGCAGGCAAGAGGAAAAGGGGGCTTTCTGCTACGAGGTCCCCCAGAGCTCCATCTTATCACACCTCTTATTCAATGAAGGGACCTCTAGAAGTCACGGTGTCTAACCTCCCACTAGAGGTAGGATCTTCCCTATCTGAAGTATCCAGTACAAATCCATTGTCTAACCTAAAAGCAAAACGACAGAATCAACCCTGACACAATCTTCTCTTCTGACCCAGTCTGTCCTTTCACAGTTTCTGGCTGTAGTTAGAGATTGGATGCAAATGAACTAATTGAAACTGAATCCAGGTAAGACAGAGATGATGGTGGCAGGTAGATCACTTGGTTTGGTGGGGATTGGGACACCTATAATTAATAAGATGCAACCTTCCAGTGTCACACAAGTTCACATCCTTGAGGTACTCCTGTATCCACTGCTGTACCTGGATTTTCGCATGGCAGTCATGACTAGAAGGGCCTTTCACCAACGCCCATCTGGTGAGAAAGCTGTGACCCTTTCTTTTAGATTTAGATCTGGCAACCGTGCTTTCATAACTTCAAGGCTAGACTACTGCAATGCACTCTACCTGGGGCTGCCCTTGAAAATCTTCCAGAAATTGCAGCTGGTGTGAAGTGTGCTAACCCACCTTCTGCCTTAGGGGAGTCGCCAGGAACACATAACTCCACTGTCCTGGAGGCGGCCTTGGCTCCTAAGTAAGTTTCTGGGTAAAATTCAAGGTGCTAGTTTTGACCTATAGGGCCCTAAAGTCAGCCAAGTGCAACCTGCTGCAGGTACTATCCAGTCTGCTTGGTGAAAACAGAAGGGAAGGCAGTTTCTCTTCAACTCTGGAACTGCCAGAGCCTGAGCCGGGACACCTTGCAGAAGCACTGTCAGATCTTCCTATCTGAGCAAGGGTTTAGCAAACAAATCTAGGCTGAGATGCTGCTTAGGGTTTTTCAGCTTGGCAATGATATTCTAGTTTCCTTTTAAATGGTTCTGTTCTCTTGTCATCCTGTTTTATAAGGTACTCTGACTTCTTACTGTATTGTTTGTAGTGTACTATTCTTAAGCTATCCTGATTCTTTGTTGAGGGGGGAAGCATATAAATTGAATAAATAAAGTATTTAATGCCTTTTTTTTTTCAGTCTTCACAAATAATGCCAACTACCAGATGATGAGTGCAGTTGGCAGCAAAAAAGGGAAGGAGACAAACAGTGAAGGAAAAACTAGTTTAAGGATTACTTGGAGAAGCTAGATGCTTTCAGGGCAGCAGGGCTGCCTGGGAAAGCACCCTAGGTTACTGAAAGAATTGGCTGAAGTAATTTCAGAGCCACTGGCTACCATCTTTGAGAGCTCATGCAAGTCAGGTGAGATCAGGATGACTGGAAAAGGGCATATATAGTGCCAATCTGCAAGAAGAGGAGGAAGATCCAGGGAATTATAGACCGGTCAGCCTGACGTCAGTACTTGAAAAACCATGGAGTAGGTCGTCAAGGAAACTTATTTTGAAGCACCTTGAAGAGGACAAAGTGATCAGGAGTAGCCAGTATGGGTTCACCAAGGGAAAATCATGCCTGACCAACTTGATTTTCTTCTATGGTAAGGTGATGGGGTCTGGGGTTGTGGGCAGAAAGCCACGAATTTGATATACCTTGACTTTTAACAAGGCTTTTGCACTGTCTCCCATGACATGCTCATTAACCAGCTAAAGAAATGCAGACTAGATGAAAGTCAGGTGGATGTGTAACTTGGATCATCATAGTAATCAATGGCTGACTATCAAATTGGGAGGTGATATCAAGTGGGGCTCCTCTGGGGTCAGTCCTGGGTCCTAGTATTTTTTTTAACATCTTCATTAATGAGTTGGATGATGGGATTTGCTAGCTGTTAAGTTGGGTGGAGCTGTAGACACTTTGGAGGGTAAGGCTATGGTCTGGAACAGTTTGGATAAACTGGAAAAAGTCCTGCACTTGGGACAGAATAATTGCATGCACAAATACAGACTGGGGAATGACTAGCTAGGCTACAGTATGAGAGTGGACAGGTGCTTGGCTAGGGGCTGGGCTAGATGACCTCATGAGGTCCCTTCCTGCCCTACATTCGATCCTCTGTATTGGAACCACTGAGAACATGAAACATTTGTACTCTCTGAAGCATGAATGCAACAATACAACTTGTTTGCAAGTTGTTAAATGAGCAATAACATACCTCCAGCCATGTTCGGTTTTCTTCTCATTTCTTTTAATAGCTTCATCCAGAATATTATGCTTACAAACTTAATTTCTTTTCCTACATGGTTTCAAGGAACTGCTTCCATTTTAGTTTTTGTTCTCAAGTGTACCGATCACTTCTTGGAGAAACAAGACAGCATAAGGAACGTGAAAGCATGCTTTTTCCTTTGTCCCCAGTTGAAAAGCAAAGTTATTGCAGGTTGTGGTCTATGGAAAAAATTGTTATTGAGTTAGTTCATACACTGATGAGGTTAAAGACTGATATCCTAGCACTGATCTACCATTTAGGATATGATGAAAGTATAAATAGAGAAGCCTTATCAAATATGGGGTGATCTTTTTGCTTGACCCTTCGCAAAAAAGGTTAACAGTCACCAGATGCTTAAAAGTTAAAATGAACAATTAGTAATGCAAGCCAGCTGAGGGAAAACACAGGTTGAAGGTTGTCTAGATCAATTAGATGTATTCAGGTTTTCAGTACCAGATAGATTCCCCCTAGCTAAGGCACTCACTGAACTATTAACAATTATTTGTGACCTCCTAGAGACTCCTATAGAACTGGTAAGAAGCAGAAATAGCACCAGTCTTTTAAAAAGGTGAACCTTAGGAATTCAAGTCCAGTCACTTTAATTTCAATCTGTGAAGGTAACTGGGACAGATTATTAAATCAGTTCATAAGCAAGTGGGGAAAGTGATAAATTGCTCGTGCATTTATCAAGAACAGATGACACCAATTCAATTTCCTTTTGACACTAACTAAATGGATTGGTAGGGGAGCAATAGGTGGTGTATTTTGACTGTCCCATATCATGATCCAGGTGCTGTAACAAGGATGCACAATTGTGGCTGAAACCATAGTGTAGTTTATTGTCAAATTTGGAAAGACAAAGTGAGGTCCAACCAGGGTCTGATGCAATTTTGTATTTCTCATTAATAACTATGATGGACTAAGCGTAACAAGCAATTTGCAGATGATAGCAACCTGTAGGGAGAATGTATGCACTTTGGAGGATAGGAATAGAATTGAAAATGTCAAGGTAGAGAAGTCCACCAGGCAAAATTAATAAAGAGCAAGAAGTGCTGTACAGAGAGAAATTAAATGAAAGTTGCGACCAACTAGCTCAACCACAATACTAGTCAAATGGCACAGTGAGTCAACCTGATGCTGTTGCAAAAGGCAGCAAAAGTTTGGTGATTGCAAGTTTTAGACTCACCTTGGGGTGACCTACAGCTCTACATGCTCTCTTTGGGCAATCCGCAAAAACAAATGCACAAGAAGATCCTCAAAATCACTCTTCTTAGGAAACCCAAAGGAAGCTAAGAGTTTACAGGGCTTCCTCCTCCAAGTGCCAGTCAAACTGAGACTCACCAGAGTCATCCAAGAACAAGATCTGATTGGAGCCCTGAGGATAAGCAGGACAGGAGGGAGAGGATCTGTCCCAGAGGCACACGACAAGGAGTGCTGTGTGCAAGACACCACGGTTCAGCAGTAACAAAACAAGGCTTTGGGAGTGCCTTCTCTGGTTTTAATGTTCAGGAAAGAAGTAGGCTAAGAGTCCAGAGAACAGGAATAAGAAAAGACAGAGAGGGGACACAGGTATTTCAAATCTAAAGAAGGTGAGGGTGAATTGGTCTCTGTGTTACTGGGAGTAGGATAAGAAAGGAATTATCTTTATGTGCAGTAAAAGCAGCTGTAACAACTGTAGGGGAAAAAAAGTATTTAAGCCCTGAAACGTTCTGCAGACAACTTACAAAACCTGTGTCACTGGTCGTTACAAACTGTCAGACATGGCCCACATAACCCCTTGGGGGGGTCTTCCAGCCTTACATTTTTATAGACACAGCCAGATGAACAAGTTACTCTGAGGTAATTAGACTACTTCACAGTAACTACCTATCAGTATAGGCTTAATCTGAAGGTAAACTACAGTGGTTTCAAGAGGTCAAGAATAAGCACAGTGCTAGTTGCTGAGTACCTGATATTCTGCCCTCCCTTACTTTGTGGGAAATTTGGCCATGTGCCTGTACCTAGTACCTTCAGTCCAAAATTATCGTTGAGATGGAATGAGAAAGATGAAGTCAAGTATTACCAGTCCACCTCCTAAACTGGATCTTTTATAAGTAACTGCCCCTTATTCTGTTAACATTTCATTAGTTAAAACAAAAAAAATGCAGGAAATCAAAGGCAAAGATTGCTTGGCAGTATTACGAGCTTCAGGCTCTTTCCCAAACCTTTCTCTGACTGGATTGCTCGCTGCGGTGACCTTCCATCTAGGAGCAGCAAAAGTTCCACAGGCCAAACCGGCTTTCCTTCTGAAGGCTGAACAACAGCTCTACCTTCAACAGCAGAAGATTGGTAATCAACCCATGTTCCAAGACAAAAATCTATCATAATTTTAGCACTTCCTTAAGAGTAGCAATGATGCTTCAATAAAGAACAAAAGGAATGCAAATATATTATAACATTAAAAAAAGGAAAAAGGCAGATATGTATTCTTCCCGCATTGTCTCTGGTCTGAAGATGTCCTCTGCATAGAAAATTAAAGTCCAGAAGCATGCTATTATGATGAATGCATCATGAATATTGCTAGGTCTTTTTGCTTCATGTACCTCTGAAAACGTTATTTTCAAGTGGCTTTAAAAGATGATCACTAATCTGCTATTGAGGAAGTCTTCCATGTATTAATTTGTAATTTAGAGGTCTGCTTTATTTATAGCATGCCAGTCTTAAATTTTAATAAACCTGCTATAGAAGGACTCTGTTCTCTTCATTTGACCAGACTATATTCCACTTTCTTCCACACACTGTATATAGAGGTGACTATAAGTAGGTGTATCCAGTAGGCGTGTATAAAGACATGTCTTTTCACTAGCAATACTTGAAATCCGGAAGAGCCATGTTGGTTGGAGGGGTCGAAAGCAGTTGGCTGTTACTTGAATGGACAACTGAAGAGACTTTTCTGAAGTTTTGGCTTGTGCATCTCCCATCTGCATGAGTATGGGCAGACACGTTTGTAAGGGGTTCTGACGTTTGCTTCTATAATGGTACACATCAAGTGGAGTGAAACCATTGTAGATCTAACTCCATTTTGCTTGGTCTTAGAAGTGAGCTCAACTGCTGTAACTTTTGACAGAAATACACACCAGTACCAGTTGGAAGATCTTATACCGGTATAACTGACATTTGTCCTCAGCTTGCGATATACATACCTTGCAAACCCTTGCAACTTGTGTTGATTCCAGGTTGTGCCATGTGCAACAGTACCAGCTTTAAAAAGCTTTCGCTTTCACAAAGATTCAATTTGACAGTTTTTCCAAAATTAAAGAACCACATGAAAAATACTGATGTTTCAGGAGGCACTAGAAGTGAAATGCAGCACAGCTGTTTTGGGGTGTAATTCAACAAATTAGGGAAAAGGGCTATGGTCTGAGGGGACTTTACTCTTTAGTTCAGTTTAGTCAAGATACTTTCAGTTGTCAGCTGGAAAGAAAAAGAAAACCCATTCTTAGCCCCTCCATTACCTGGGCTCCTTATCAAACTGTCCTTTTTTTTGGAACACAAATATAGCAGTAACAAAAATATGAACTCTTAGTCATGGAAGCAAGGTTATCTAGGGTATATTTTTTGAACTACACTTTACCTAAATTACAGAATGCAACTACTGTCTAGCATCTGAACTCAACATTTATTTCTGGTCAATCTAACTAGAGCCCTTCAGAGTTTGGGGTTTTTTTTTTTTCTGAACTACTTAGCAAGGCAATTACTTTTAACTTCTGAAAGTGATTTCTCATATTGACTTGACATTCTAGAGGAAATAATGTAGTGTTTTTGAGAGACAGCAAGTGTGAAAATAAGTTTCCATGAACCTCAGAGTCAAGTATACAGAATATTGAGAACTTGGATTTATTAAACTTTAAATAAAGTTCACAGCCAACTCAGTGATGATGTTGCCCACTGTTTAACATCAGTTGGGCAGTTTGGGTACACCTGCAAAGCATCCATGATTTGATTATTGTCCAACAAGAGTTTCATCAGTAGGTATTCTCGCTGGGCACGCACAGATGGTCCTTCTAGTGGTTTTATTAACTCTAGTTGTAGTAAATGTTCAAAAGCCTAAACACAAAAACCAAGATGTACAAAGTGAGATTACAATGAAAGTCAATGTGTTCCAAACCACATTCTGCATTTTGAAAAGTCCATGTATAGTTTTATCCCCAATGCCAAAATCTGAAGTATAGCATACATTTTTAATCAGTCACCTTGCTCACAATGGAGAGAAATGTTCATCTCTCTCAAGCGTATTATTTATTAATATGGGGGGAGAAAGCAAAACCAGAACAAGTCAGGTGGTTATGTACACTGTTTTACCACTTCCAAAAGTTCATAAATCTGACCAGAGGAAGCAAGCCTTTAAATACCAAGATACTTTTGAAAAAGAAAACCCACAAAAGACCTATTAAATCAAAAGTACTTTTTCATAAGATGAACAAGATACATTGAGTTAACCCAACTGTCAGACCTTCCTATGGAATTCTCACAGATGAAAAAAAACAGCTCTAACTTGAACACCTCATTCAGTCTAAAGAACAAATTACAAAACTTGTGGAGTTAGGAATTTACTGGCGATTTCTATTCAACTTTAGAGGCAAAATTGGAATGCTTTTCAAAAGACATAAGCTGTCTGTCTCTGGGAGCCATGTTACACATTCAAATTAAAGTTGGATGGAAAAGAGCTCTAAAGTTGTTACACATGCTCAAGCACTAACTTTATAGTTGGCTGGCCTTTTTTATAGCTGCACAGTCACTTTTAGGGTGTGATAATTACTTTGCACTTATGGCCAGTCTCTTTTGCATGTGCGGCTAGTTTAAATTTAATGCACGATTAACCACTTAGTCATATGTTATAAATAGCAGGGGCCTGGTACTTGAACTTTGATGCTATTAATTTTACATTATGAAAAATTAGAAGACAAAGCTAGAACAAAGACCATCACCACCAGCCAGAGTATGATGTACCTTATTTAGTAAGATAAATGATAAGATACCAGAAATTTAAGGGCCATTGTCTCATTACATTTTATGCCTATTTACATTAATGCCTACATTAAAGGCAAGCACAAATTCTACCCTTTTGCACCTTTAGATCGTTAAAGCCCTTGCTACATATTACATATATTACACAATTAACTGTGCAATAAATCTAGATCAGTCACAAGTGCAAAGTAATTATCACACACAAAAATGATTATCCAGCTTTAAAAAGAGCTATGAAGTTAGTGCTTGAAAATGTATAACAACGCTACAGTTAGTTTCTGTCCAGCTTTAATTTGAACATGTAGCAAAAGGCCTTAAGTGTTCATAGGATCATGGAAGCGATCTCACAAGGGTCATCCAATTCAGCCCCCTGCTCAAAGCAGGATTGTCCCTGACTGTCCAACCTGCTCTTGAAAGTTTCCAGGGATGGAGATTCCACAACTCCAGGTTGCCTGTCCCAATGCTTGACCTCTCATAGTCAAAAAGTTCCTCCTAATCTCCAACATAAATTACCTTTGCTGCAGCTTCAAGACATTGCTCATAGTCCTATCCCCTAAAGCCACAGAGAAAAAGTCTATTTCGATCCTCTCTGTAATTGCCGTTCCGATATTTGAAGGCTATTCTTGAATTCCCCTCAGTCTTCTCTTCTCCAGCCTAAACAAACCTAGCTCTTTCAGCCTTTCCTCATAAATCTTGCTTCCCAGGCTGTGGCCATTTTTATCACTCTGCATTGGTCTCTCTCCAAACTGTCCACTCCCCTCTTGACATGTCGGGCCCAAAACTTATACTAGGAGAGGCCTCATCAGTGCTGAAGAATCACTTCCTTTGATTTGCAAGTGGCCTTCCTGCTGATAAGGTCCAGTGTAGCTGGTTAGCTTAAATTTAATTCTGCATTCTCTGCCTTGTTACAATTACAGGCTAGTTATTGCAATTGAAAGTTAATACAGTTATGATCCAGAATAAGCATTCAGGACATGCATGTGGGGATAGTTTTATTTCCTTTCCCCACAAGAGCAAGAAAGGTGCAGGTCATCCAAATAAAAGTTGATTTGACAGAGATAATTTTTTGCTGTTTATCCTCTCACTCGCACGGTATGCATCTTAGAAGTTTGACTTATTTGTTCCGTTTTCTTCCTATCCCCCAGACAGCTGGGTTCCATAGTCAGAGACTACTAAGACACATTTAAAAGATAAAAGGAAAAAAAACTACATGCAATTCTAAAATCGTCCATCATGGACAGAAACATGTGTGTGTGTGTGTGTGTGCGCGCGCGCGCACACACACACACTTTATCCCTTTGAAACTGGAAAATTTGCACTGACTGAAAAATGTCTTTTTTTTCGAAGGAATATCGTCATAAGCCTGAGTTTATTTATGGCTGCTTCTCAGTGGACTGGTTTAGGTGTGTCCATACTTACAACCAGTTTGACCCCTCATGGAATTCAGAAGTCAGCACAGTACTGTCTGGATTTGCTTTGAATTAATCCATTTTGCTATATTACGTAAAGATGAGCAAAGGGACCAGGAACTGGCTGAGAGGATAAAAGCCAAAAGAGCACTAGTCCAGCCAGAAGGCCAAAAAGGGATATGCTGGCAGCACAACTGGTTGTTGTGGGGTTCAACTAAGACCCACTCTTCTTAACTCTGTTTCATTCTGCAGCATGCAACATGTGTGCATTTATTTTATATAAGATAGTATTATATAAGAGCGCGTATATTATTAGGTGACAAGTACCTATAACATCCAGCAGAGGGCAGTACAGTACTGTGCAATGTAAATGGCTACAGGGACCAAAAAAGTAAGAAAAATGGCAAAGTTTGATCATTACAACTTTTGGATCTTTTCATTCATTAGGTAACATTCACTCGCTTTGTATTTGGGTTGTGTGAGGCTCCTAAGCATCAAGAGAACAGATGATGTGCTAGTACACACAGTTGAATGCTTACCTAGAATTGCAATATAGAATGCAATATAGAATAGTTTACATATGCAAGAAACAGGTTACAAAGAGACTTTACCTTCATGACAACAGGTTTCTCAAAGTTGTACACAGAGTGCGCCTTCCTTTGTACAAACTTCTGAAATTCTGTTCCAAATAAAAAAAACCCATTGTTTATTGTTAAAAGACAACTGATTGCTGCAATTTTATTTAAAAAACCCAAACAAACACCCCCACACACTCACCGTTATACACCATCTGAAAGTTAAAGGGTTCTCCTTCATAAACATCATTTAGGTGTTTCATAGCTATAATTAAGCAGATTTCCAGCACAGACAAACCTACATGAAGAGGTGAAGAAAACAATAGTTTCATGCATGTTAACATTAAAAATCCAAGTATTTTATATACCACATTAAGATTGTTTAAACCCCCCCCTCCCCCCCATCAATGCAGAAGACTGCTGATTCAGGATTTGGTTTTTTTAGTTGTTACACACTTTGTTCTAAAGACCTTTTTCAGCAGAAGTGCAGCTAACAGGTACCTTCCACTGCAGGCTTTGCTTACAGCCGTCACTGAATGAAGCACTCACTGGCCATGCTCTTTAGCAACACATTTTCCAGCAGAGGCTGAATAAGAGTTGCTTGAGACTGTTTTTATATTTTGGTTTAAATTAAACGTAGATAGCTAGCCTCATAAGACTCTTGGGGAAGTGAGAGGAGATCGTCATTTTTTTTTCTTTCTGGCATTAAGACCATCTGTATATTATTTAAATATGTTAAAGATTTTTCCGTTCTCCATGAGAGAGTCCTTTTGAAAGACTAAGACAAATCAGGTGGTTATGTACACTGCTTTACCACTTCCAAAAGCTCATAAGTTTAAACAGAGAAAGCAAGTCTTTAGATACCAAGATGCATTTGAAAAAGAAAGAAAAACGCACAAAAGCTATAAAATCAAACAAAAGCCATGGAACCTTATAGTCATTAAGATGCTGACTCTTACGACAAGTTTGTCCCTACATAAAATTAAAAGTAATTTCTTTATCTTTACCAATTAAAGTTAATTGCGCTCACTCAAATGACATCATCAGGAATAACTACAATTGTGCGTACCTCATCCACCTTAGTTATCCAATTATCAGTGATATCAAACAGCGAAGTCCTCCCCCTTCCTCCCCCTCCCAGAACTGTAGGTATCCATGATTCCCAATGGTGCTTTAAACTGCACTACAAAGTGAGGCAGGTCAGTGCGAGCAGCTCAAGTATGCTATCACTTCAGGAAGCTGAATTCTCCTGTATATGAAATGAAACCTTATTTGCAAGAATCATTAAAAATCAAACCTGACTGGAATAATCGAAGACCTGACCACAAAATAAGTTTTGTCACTGTCCACAACGAGTGTTGGGGGGGGGGGGGGGGGGAGGGGGGGAGAACTACTGATGTTGAACATTTGGAAGCATATTTAGATCCAAACCACCCACGCTTCGGAAACAAATTAGTGGAAGACACCCTACCCTCTTCAACTTAAAGGGGCAGAAATCAATTTCCATTCAGATTTCTTCTTTAACCAAATGTACTGACTGCTTTACCTGGATAAACACTCAACCACCTTGTTCACGTAAGTCCCAGTTTTGTTTAGTTATCAAATATCTACCAGGTTGTCTAGTTCTGATGAGAACCTGAACTCAGAATCAATATGATAGCACTGCACCCCAAAACATCTACCCTAGTGGCCTCAAACACATTGAATATAAGGGTGATAAAACAGAGTCTTGAAGAAAACCAAGGGAGATGGCTCACCTGCCTCCAGGACTACCACCTACAACAGAGCTGTCCAACTGGTGGCCCCCAGGGGCTAAATTGTAGCCCCCAGGCTCCTGCCTGGCTGCTGTTCCCCCCACTGCTCCGGCTGCAGCAGCAGCCGGGGTCTCTAGGCTCCCCCTCTCCAGCTTCCCTGGCCTGCCACTGCCCTAGGAGCAAGGCCATACATCATGGCACAGTTGGCAATGAACCCCACAGCCCAGGATGCCCAAGTGGCATGATGCAACAGGGAAGCTGGGCCTGTAGTACAGTGGGGAGGTGCAGGGAGCAGCAGCAGGGGAGGTGCGTGCAGTGCTGCAATGGGAGTGCTCAGATGCACAATGCAACAGTGGGGAGGGCATGGAGCCAATGGCCCCTGGGCCACTTAGCCTGACTTACGATAAACAAAACAAGATTGATTACAGAGGGTGGAAAACAAAAACCCATTCACTTCTTAGCCTTTGGCAGAAAAAGGTACATTTTTCATTTTTATACCTAGAAAACTTTAGTCTCTTGTCCTCTAATTCAGACATATTTCATTAGCTCTAAAATCCCACATAAATTTTTGTAGTTGACATGCAACAAGAGCAGAAAGCAAACAAAATTCTAGTATGGAAGTAACTGACACCTATACTGATCAATCAAGATAAGCAGCCCTTCACTGCTTTGCTAGTAACAAAGACGACTTAAATACCTTAGGCTCTAGTTCCAAATTCAAGATTTAGATAACTCAAACCTCCTGCCTCCTATAACTCCAGCAAATAAATGTGCCCAAAATAAGATACCTAGTGCCTAAAGCCCACTCAGATCTTATTAGTGTTACAAACCAAAGTATTTGAGTCAAGCCTGTGCCTTATCGGCAGGGATCCCCGTTTCCCAGCTGGAGTGCCCAACCAGCTGCAAACCTCCCTATTCCCTCAGCCAGCTTGGACACCTCCTGGCTGAGCACTCCGGCTGTGAGGGGGGCGGGTTGCAGCTGGCCAGGAGTAGTGGGGGTTTGCAGCAGGCCAAGCATTCTGGCCAGGAGTGAGCAGGCTGCAAACCCTCTCCTGGCCAGAGTGCCTGGCTGGGGAGTACCCAAGCTGGCTGGGGGCTGAGGGAGCAGGGAGGTTTGCAGGTGGACAGGCACTCCAGTTTGCAGCTGGCCGGGAGCAGCGGAGGTTTACAGCCAGTCAAGCACTCTGGCCGGGGAGTGGGGAGGCTGCAAAACCCCTCCTGGCCAGAGTGCCCAGCTGGCTGCAAACCTCACTGCTCCCTCAGCCAGCTTCCCTTCCCAGCCTTGCCCAGCAACCCCCAAGCCCCACTTACCTCCAGCAAGAAGAGTCAGCCTAATGCAGTCTCTAGTAAGTGCAAGGGTTGGGTGGCCCACCCTTCCCCCTTTCCCTTCCCCTCCAGGCAGGGTTGAGGGTTTCCCACCCCTTTTGCAAACAGCTCTTGTAGGCTGGAACTCCCCCGCTGCCACTTCTGAGCCTGCGTGGGTGAGTCTGGAGCAGGCATAGGGTGCATGGGGTTGGAACTATGCAGCACAAGTCCCCACTGGTACTGCAGGTCTGGGGCCAGCGGCAGTGGCATTTGGAAGGAACCGCTGCCACCTGGGCTGCCTAGAAAGGCAGTCCAGCCACAAAGCCTCTCCAGCCCCACTGCGTGCCAAGTGGGCAGCAGGATGTGCCATAGGTGGGCGGTGTGGAGCAGGGACAGGGCAGGCTGGGTCGGGGCTGTGCCCAGGTTCCAGCTGATCTGCTGTGGTGGGGGGGTGAATCTGGGGTGGGCTGGGGCTGCATGCTCTTGGCAGTGGCAGGGAGGAGCCACGATGCATGGGCTCCAGGCTGTTGTGGGGCAAGAAGGGTCCCATGTATACCCCATCATACCCACAAACACTCCCCTGCAAACCCCACAACCATGCCCACCCCCACACACAATCACACATCCCACAAACACCACACCCAGACACACCCTCCCCCCCCACCCCACACACGCTCCTCCACACACAACCATGCACCTCTGGGGGGAGCCCCACTGCTACACACACACACCTACATACCCCCACATCCCCACACTCCCCCACAAACCGAACCACCTACATCCAAAAGGAGCACTTCTGAGTAGGGCTGAGCAAAATGTTGGCAGCCGTTTCATTTTGGAGTCATTTGGGTCTGTTTCAGCGCCCAAAACACTGAATCTGAATCAAAATGGAAGGCTCCGAAACAGCTCTGTAATGAATCGGAATGCTCCAAAACATTTTGGAAATGTTTTGGAGAATTTTAGAGTTTCGGAGCTAGGCTTGCAGGGAAACCAAAGCTAAGAGGAAGGGGAAGGGAGGGGGAAGGAAGGACTGCTTTGATATTGACATCTAGCTCCTGGTTCAATTCCCCAGCTTTCTTATTACTTCCCCAGCTCTTCCTGCGGGGTGTGGGCCCCTGATCTGCACATGGGGTTTCAGCAGGTTGCCACTGCAGGCTGGGGCCAGTGGCAGCTGCTCAATGCAGTCCATGCTGAGCACCAGGAAGACTGCAGTGCTGCCACTGGCCCCAGCCTGCAGTGGCAGTCTGCTGAAACCTGGCGCACAGATGCAGGGGCCCACCTCCCCCCGGGGAAGAGCTGGGGAATCAAACTGGAGGCTGGGGGATCTCTGCTGTGTGACCTGGCTTCCTCAGGGAGCAGAGATTAGCGCCAAGGTCCCCTCTCCGCTACTGTCTGCCCTGTTTAGCCCCACATCTCTGCTCCCTGTGAAGCCAAGCCATGCACGGCAGGCAGTGGAGGTGAGGAGACCCCTGGTGCAGCTCTCTGCAGAGCAGAGTCGCATGGCAGGGACCAGCAGGCTTGCTCACCACACTCTACACTGCTTCCCTACCCCAGGACTCAGCGTGACAAGGATCAGAGATCCATGCAGGGGTCTCCTTGCCTGCAGAGGTCAGTGGCCCTTCCCCTCCCCCTGATGAGCCACACATGGCCACATCCTGCTCTCCGCTGGGGCCCCAAGCCCCCAGCCCCGCCTGGCTGGATAGGGCTGTATGAAGCTTCCCTTGCAGCCCATTTGAAACAGATTTGGAGGAGATTCAGTGGAGCTGAATCTCCAAAACAAAACAGGGCAGTGATCTAAAACACTGAAATGAA